>NW_022589728.1:21151107-21347678 GCF_004348235.1 Phoca vitulina
CACACACACACACACACACACACACACACACACACACACACACACACTCAAACAAAATTCCAAAGCACATGAAGAAAACTAACAAACAGGAGATAATTTAACTACTAATAAAAAACCGCTGGCAGCCTCCCCACCAGTCTCTCTTTTCAGTCTATGAGGACTCATCTCATTATGCCTTTATCTCTGTTCAATCACTCTAGGAAGCTAGGAAGCCCCAGACACCCAGGTCACTCCTCCTCTCCTGCCCTCCTAATCTCCACACAGGTATCACACCTTCTTCATTCTGTCCATGTCTCCCATCCCTCCCTAAACCCTGAAACCCATACACGAGCCCTTGGGCATTAGCAAAACCCCCTATACTCTTAGCTTACACCCCCTTATACTCTTATGTTCTTAGCTTCTTGCTCTGGACAAAATATGGATCTCCCCTGAGGGCACGACTTCCCTGTTGTCCTCTTCCCAATGCCCTACACCCCTGCCTGGTACCACTGAGCCAGGAGGGGTCCTCCTTCCTCCTCACTGATGCTTCTAGCCCATTGCACTGTGTCCTCCCTACATCCACCTGGCTTTAATGGTTACAGCAATTCATAATTGTTCTCACAAGTTTGTCTCATTATCAAAATTACAATAAAGACAGACATTGCTTATTTTTTGTGAAAGGCAAAGATTGCAGTGCTTTTACTTTTGCTCCCTTCTCTGATCACTGTCTTCAAGAAATTAAGATTGTGTCGTAAATCCTTTCATCCACAATTTTCTCTATCAGAGAGGTGTTAACCTGTAGGGCTTGATATTGGCCTATCTTAAATTGATCAAATGGCATGAAGCCATTGACCTCGAAGGCTGTTGTAAGAAAAGTTGAATGAAACCACTGAGTGTGATCATGAGGATTTCGTTCATTGTTTTACCGGCTCTTCCCAGTAAGACAATGTTCTCTGATCTCAGAATCAGAAATCGTGCTTTTTATGAGCATGTGGTTTATTTTTATCTTAGGTACCTGGATGTTTTCTACTTTATAATGCTAATCCTTGGAAACAGTCTTGAGCCCATTTTGAAACGAGATGAAATAGGAATCAATGTGACAAGGCAAAGATGTCTTCCAAGTCAATGGTGGTGACCTCCAGGGAAATAACTGAGTGGAAGAGTAGAGTGAAACCGACTTTTTAAAAAAGGTTTAGGGGCGCCTGGGTGGCTCAGTTGTTAAGCGTCTGCCTTTGGCTCAGGTCATGATCCCAGGGTACTGGGATCGAGCCCCGCATCGGGCTCCCTGCTCGGCGGGAAGCTTGCCTCTCCCTCTCCCACTCCCCCTGCTTGTGTTCCCTCTCTCGCTGTCTCTCTCCCTCTCTCTGTCAAATAAATAAATAAAATCTTAAAAAAATAAAAATAAAAAAAATAAAGGTTTACTTAGGGGCGCCTGGGTGGCTCAGTCGTTAAGCATCTGCCTTCGGCTCGGGTCATGATCCCGGGGTCCTGGGATGGAGCTCCTCATAGGGCTCCCTGCTCTGTGGGAGGCCTGCTTCTCCCTCTTCTACTCCCTCTGCTTGTGTTCCCTCTCTCGCTGTGTCTCTCTCTGTCAAATAAATAAATAAAATCTTTAAAAAATAAAAATAAAAAAATAAAAAAGTTTTAGTTATTTTACTTGAGAGAGAGAGCGTGGGAGAGGGGCAGAGGAAGACAATCTTGAGCAGACTCCCTACTGAGTGTGGAGCCCGATGGGGGGCTCTATCTCACCACCCTCAGATCATGACCTGAGCTAGAACCAAGAGTCAGATGGTTAACCAACTGAGCCACCCAGGTGCCCCAAGAGTGAAAACAACTTTTGGGGCACCTGGGTGACTCAGTCGGTTGGGCGTCTGCCTTTGGCCCAGGTCATGATTCCAGGGTCCTGGGATCGAGTCCCGCATTGGGCTCCCTGCTGAGCGGGGAGCCTGCTTCTCTCTCTGCTTCAACCTGCCACTCCCCCTGCTTGTACTCTCTCTCTCTAATAAAAAATAAAAGAAATCTTAAAAAAAAAGAAAACAACTTTTACTGTTTATTCATCTGTGTTATTTGAATTATTCGAGTATGAATTTGTGTATTTGTAAAATTTTTAAAAAACAAGTAAGTATACATTGAAAAGAAAAAAAAAAGAATATATTCAAGAGGTAAGACAGAACTTCCTAAGTAAGACATGAGACCCAGAAACCACACAGAAATAATGGACAGATCTGAGTCAAAAATTAAAAACCTTTCTCCAGCAAAAAAAACATTAAAAACAAGTGCAAGTATCGGTAACAAATGGGAGACAATATTTATAACAAATATTCTGGACAAAGATTAATAACCCCCAAATAAATGAGCTCCTACAAATCAATAAGAAAAAGAAAAAAAGACAATAAAAACGAGCAAGGGATTTACACAAGCCTTTCGCTAAGGAATGAATTACAAGGGACATATAAATGTTAATTGAACTAATAATTGAAGAATTGAAGAAATGCAAATTAGTAAGAGATAAGGATTGGTAAAAATTCAAAAGATGCATATGATGTCTGTCTAACTGATATAGGTGGGGGAGAAAACGCATGCTATTGATGGTTACATAAAAGATCACAGCACTTTGGGAAGGTAGTTGTGTACTATATGAACTATACCAGTTCCATTTCTTGGATTCTCTTCTACAAATTCATAAAGACGTATGAATACATACACATATATACATACACACACATTGCAGTACTATTTGTAGAAATACAAATACTAGAAATGATTTCAGTGATCATAAATGGGGACATCCATTAATACTAGGCATCTAGTAAGAAAAATATGATTGCTCTCTCTATATACTCACCTGAAAAGATGCCCATGATGTATTATTAAGGGAAAAAAAGCAAATTGCAGATGAATACAATCCAAGTTTTGGTGCTCCCCTCACCTATGAAAAAGGGAAGCTGCGTAGAGTATGAATGTGTCTGTATAAGCAGAGAAAACTTTTGGGAAGGATACGAAATGCTGGACAGTTGTTGCCCATGGGAATGGGAATGGGACTGGAGAGTAAGCCCTTTTCATTCCACATACATTCTTTTTCAAATGCGGTGAGCCTCTGGTTAATTGCTACTTGCTTTGGTAGGTCTTTCAGTAACCCTCAAGCACGACTTGCTTCACACACATTGAAAGTGGACTGGGGATTATTTCTTAGTGTTAGCAATCGTTTGTTTCTTTTTTACTTGTTTACAGTGGAAAAAGTACCTTGGTTTAGGAGGCAATAGGTGACAAAGCATATTCCATAATTAATTAGGTTATGGGATCAATTAAATAAAGCCAAAATAAACCAGTTCAAGAGTATGTCATTAATAATGTTTGTGCAAAGGCAAAAAACTACAAAAATCTGGCATGGTACAGGGTAGGTATTTGGTTTTTGTGGTTTGAAGAGTACTACTTCAGGGATAGGGAAATAATCAAAGACTGCCATGTACAGTTACAGATGCTGTATTTCTTGATGGTGGTGGTGGTGGTGACTCTACAGTACCAATAGTATTAGCTCAAATTGCACACACTGGGTTTCTGCTCTTTCCAGAGACAAGAGGAGCCCTTCCCTGGGCCTCACTCTGACCCACTTTTGGCTATACCCCTCCCTAGGGTGCAGAGTCCCTATGGCCAAAGGTTTGCCCATCCAGAGTGTGTTCCTGGCCTTCACACACAGGGAATAGATGAGTCTCTGCATTAAGTCTGTTGTCTCAGATGTAGACTGTGCTGTAGGTACGTGCAACTCTGGGTCCGAGGTCTGGCCAAGAGGAGGCTGTTTTCAGGGATGAGATGGAACTTGGACATGTGGGGTGGAAAAATATAGGGGGAGGGGATGGGTGGGTGGCGAGAGGAGTGCTGGGTGCTGAGCAGGGTCAAGGGTGGGAAGGGAAGAGGGTGCCCTGGGTGTAGGACAGAGCCAGGTGGGAAGAAAATGGGGTGTGCTGGGCACAGGGCAGGGGCCAAGGGTGGGCAGCAGAACAGAGGTGGCTGCAGCCTGATGACACTGAAAGGTGCCCCACCTGAGTAGGCAACATCTGCCCGGAAGAACCCCCGACCACTGCAATGTTAAGAGAGCAGGGGGCGGGGTGTGTGTGTGTGTGTGTGTGTGTGTGTGTGTCAAAATGGGGCTGGGAACACCCAGCGCATGAAGCACTTCAAAATATTTTCTTGTTTCCACCACATTTCTTATTGGACCCTTGAATTATTTAAAAGCATAATACTTACCTTCCAAGCCAATGGGTGTTTTAAAATTATTTTCATGATTTCTAACCTAGTTCCACTTGACTGATCATACTTTTAATGCTGCACACCCCACATAACTTTCTTTTTCCCTGGCCCCTTTTTATATTTGTATATAATATATATGCTGTATATATTATATTACATATAGTACTTATCACTTGCCGATAGACTACTGCTTATCAAGGCCATTTCTCTACCCTTCTAAGCTCTGTGCTGTTTTTATTTTCTGTCCTCTTGCTAGAATGTAAGCCCCAGGGTAGCAGGGATTTTTGCCTATTTTGTTCACTGATGTATATTCCTAGTGCTTAGAATAGTTCATGAGGCGAAGTAGACAATCAGTAAGTTTTTGCTGGACCATGAATGAACTCCAAGGTTGAGTTCCTTGAGGAAAAAAATACAAAATAGAGGCATCAGTGGCTTTCAAACAATGAATTTCCTCTCCATTGAATCTTCCCAGGACTTTCCTTTCTTCCTTCTCTCAGAGGACTACATCTCCTTGCCCATCCGGCCAGCCCAGGGATGAGAATTCTGCCCTTCAGTTGGAAGAGTCATCCAAGACATGGCAGCCATTTCTCCCACTCCTCCAAGTTCCATGCTTCTTTTCCCTGTTGTCACCCCTGGCACCTCTGGCTCAGCCCATTTGCACAAAAGTTTGCTTTGGGAAGAGGACTTTTAGCCTCAAAGGTCACTTTAGTTTACAAATACTCTGAGAATGAAACTCGTTTATACTGAAGACATTGGCTTTTAAGCCTGGGTTATGTGGGAAAGACAGAGGACAGAGGCGCATGTGACTCAGGAAAGAGAGGAAGCAAGAATATGCACACAGCCTTCATCAAGTATTTTATTTCTTTGATTTGGTTGTGATAGTGTATTCATATTCTACCCTTTCTCCATGGAATGACTTAAAGTGACTTACAAAGATACCGATATCTAAGCTCGATGAGAGCAGGGACTTGGTTTTATTCACACCTTAGTCATAGCTAGGCCTGGGACATGGTCAATTCTCAAGTGTTGGTTGAATGAAAGAATGAACGGTAAGACACTTTTTTAATCTGAATGAAAGCACAAATATTAGGCTGTGTGGGTCAAAATTGGATACTAACCCACCTCTGGACACAGAGAGTGCCAGAGGGAGTTCAGGCTTCCTCAGCTCTGTCTTGTGGTTTGATGGGCACTGGCCCTTCAAGGCCAGGTTAAGGCTAGTTTGCCTGAAAGGATTATTGTGTGTATGTATGTGTGTGTGCATGTGTGTGTGTGTGTGTGTGTGTGTGTGTGCAGGAGCTTGGTTGTCCATATCTTTGGTTGGGGTCAGACTTTGAATTGGGTTCTATATTTACTCATTACCCTATCCCCTCTGTGACTACCACTACAAATCTAGCAAGTGGAGCCCAACAGGATCTTCAAGGAAGAGCAAAAACTCTCCAAATCAGTAAGCCTCCATCTCCCCAAAAAGATTACATCCACACTTAGTATTGCCATTTAGAAACAAGTACAATATGTGTTTAGAATCTTGTCACAATCTCTCCGCTTTGGATCTGCTTTCAAATACCAAACTATGAATGAGGTGGGTGCACAAGTCTCTAAGATGTTAGGGAGCTGTAGCCTTTTCCAAGGAAGGAGACAGATATCCTCAGGTACAATCTAGACCTACCTCTATGTTGTTGGATTGCCTTCATTCTCCTCTGTTGCTGCAAATGGTTAGCTAGCTAGGAGTGTGGGCTTTTCCTAGGGGGTGAATGGAGAAGTTTATGAAAGACTTAGGGAAGCACCACATATCTCTCCTTGACATCCGCTGTACCCTCACAAACACCTGCTAATGAGGAACACATCACTGTGCAAGTAACTGGGCTTCACTTTAGCAGGAATTAAATGGTTTGTTCCCTTTCATAGTTGGCTCTTAATTTTTTCCCCCAGTTTTCTTTCTCTGTGTCCTTCCTTCCCGTTCTGTTTCTTGATTAAAAAACAAACAAACAAACAAACCATAATCCCTTTTCTGATATCCTAGGAAATATCCTAATATAGCCTATGTGATTCCATTACAGGTAGTGAAGTTCTGACTTCAAAATGAATCGTTGAATCAAATTCTGCACACTAATGAAGGAATTATTCTACAAGCTTCTGCCAATTGCAAATATGCCAAAATTATGTTACAAAACACATTTCTCAGAAAACCAAACAAAGGAAATAGGAAGGAACAGACAAAGCCCTTTTTTCTCTTTTATTTCCCCCTGTTGCCTAATTTTCAGCTTTCATAAGGTCATTTGAAAAAGGACAAGATTCTGGAGACTTGGGTCTCTACTTATTTGATCATATTTTTTGTAGTTCCTTCTCTATCTTTACCTTGTCTATTACGGTTTGTGCTCATTTAGAATATGAACAATATTGTTACCAGATGGCCTTACAGTGGCATCACCAAATAGGTCTTTTCTACAACAGCCTGTAATGAGAGTCTAAAACATAGCTTGTAATTCTCAAAGGGTTTAGTTAGCAGAGACGCCATCTTATCTGGGGAGGTTGAGACTTACTGTATTTGAAGAGTTTTGGGTCTTTCTCAAAGGAATTGTTGGCTCCACTTGCAGGGAAGTCACAGAGGCAATGGGGTAACAAATGAAAATGGAACCCTCCATTCAAAACGTAATGTGGGCCACTTCCCAACCCCCTAGTCAAGCAAGTTCCCCTCTTTTCTCTATGAGAAGGGAAGTGGGTTTATCTATGCAAAGATGGGGATGGGGTGAGTGAATGCAGGAGAAAAGGAGACAAAGCGATGATGAGGGAAGAATGGAACAGAATTTCTATGCCCTAGGTGCTGCTGGTTCTCCCCCAAATGGAGCTTGTGTCTACAGTGATGGCCTGAGGTTTGTTTTCATAGATTGGGCTTGGACTCTCTCTTCCTTGGCCTTGCCATCCTCATGCCTTTCAGGCTCCCTCATCTCTAGGCCCTTGCTCACAGGATGTTGTGGCTGAATTCACAACTACAGGAAAGAGCACATTCAGTTTCCATCTGAGACTTTCTGCATAAGTTTTGGGAAATTCAAGAAGAGATAAGAAAAGGGAACAGAAGAGAAAAGCGCTTTAGGTCTCTATTTCTTAATTTCCCTTCAAGAAATCTTATCAGTTGAAAGCTTCCTCAATGGGTAAGTAGCTTGAATTTTGCCTGAGCTAATTAGGTATTGATATGTAGTTGCCAAGTTCTATGGTTGCGCATGATACCCGAGTACACAGGACCCAAATGAACTAAGTTTGTATTATTTTTTTCTATGTTCTTTTATTTCCAAAAAAATTAAATCAAATTCGTGGAGCTTTGAATAAAACAGTACACCAGCAAGGAAAATAAATGCACTGAAAGTGAAAAAAAAAGGAACCTGCTGTTTGATTTACATCATTTTATTAATGGGTTAGTCAACATTTACTCAGAGCCTACTGGGCACAGAATGTAATAGACATGTGGGAAAATTAAAAAGTTATGGGAAGATATTTTTTCTGCCTGTAAAAATCCAACTAATTTAGTGTAATGAAAGACACCAACTAAAGACATCTGAGAACATCTAAGAATACAAATAATGGGAACCTGGCGATGTTTGCTAAGGACACATTAGTTTGAATTGCCCATGATTGCTGAAGGGCTGGCTCAGTGAGCGTATCCTGAGACCCACGCTGCAATGAAGCATTCCACTGGGGATGTTGTGGCCTCTCCCTGGCTAAAATCAGTCTAACAACAGACTCACCTCTCTTAGTCACTACAGGAACAACTGTAGAGCGGAGTGTGGTGACCCTAAAGGGCTGGTTTCATACCCGTAGGGCCTGATTTTATTTAACTGATGATACAGTCGTGGCCATTTAGGGATTTCTGCCACAGGCTTTGTGACTGAATCAGCTCAAGACTCTTCTATCGCCTTTCAAGTCAGAAGGTAAGTGACACTCGCTCTGAAGACACTACGGGTAACACTCAAGTCTCTCTTCTGCCTCTGTTTGGCCAGCTCACGTTTTTGTGGGTTTTATGTGAAATTAAGCGTCATTCTGGATAAATCTGATTTTTCAAGGGGAGTGGAGCTTCCTTATCTGTGCTTCCTGCTGGCAGAAATCTGGAAAGCTGCCAACAGTCTGGCCAAGAACTCTGTTTTGAACGAGAAAGTCTACAGGGTGGGTCCTGACTTGTCGCTAGTGTTTCTGGATCTTTTGGGAACTGTCGTATTGAACTGCCTGTTCTTTTTTTTTTTTTTAAGATTTTATTTATTTATTTGACAGAGAGATACACAGTGAGAGAGGGAACACAAGCAGGGGGAGTGGGAGAGGGAGAAGCAGGCTTCCTGCTGAGCAGGGAGCCCGATGCGGGGCTCGATCCCAGCACCCTGGGATCATGACCTGAGCCGAAGGCAGACGCTTAACCATCTGAGCCACCCAGGTGCCCCAAACTGCCTGTTCTTTTTTTTTTTTTTTTTAAGATTTTATTTATTTGACACAGAGAGACACAGCGAGAGAGGGAACACAAGCAGGGGGAGCGGGAGAGGGAGAAGCAGGCTTCCCACGGAGCAGGGAGCCCGATGTGGGGCTCTATCCCAGGACCCTGGGATCATGACCTGAGCCGAAGGCAGACGCTTAACGACTGAGCCACCCAGGCGCCCCCGAACTGCCTGTTCTTTTGAGTGGAGTGCCTTTGAGGTCCCCTGAGCGACTCTGAACAAGGAGTCTCAGAACACCTGTGTGGAATGCCGGCTTTGTCTTAAATCCATTGTGGATCAATATTTGTACAAATAATAATAAAATAAATAGAAAAATTCAACTTAAAAAACCTCCAGGGGCGCCTGGGTGGCTCAGTCGTTAAGCGTCTGCCTTCGGCTCAGGTCATGATCCCAGAGTCCTGGGATCGAGCCCCGCATCGGGCTCCCTGCTCAGTGGGAAGCCTGCTTCTCCCTCTCCCACTCCCCCTGCTTGTGTTCCCTCTCTCGCTGTGTCTCTCTCTGTCAAATAAATAAATAAAATCTTAAAAAAAATAAAAAAAAATAAAAATAAATGAAAAACCTCCAAAGACATACAAAACCCAAGCTCAATTCCTTCCTTCTTTCTTTCTTTTTCTTTTAATTCAGCAGACATAGAACAATTCTGCCAAATTGCCATAAAAGTTCTAAATGCTCACTTTGTTTCTGTACTTATCTCATTGCAGACTGGTTACAAACAATGTGCAGAACGGAACAGAAACTGGTCCCTGGGTTGTAGTTTGAGTAGCATTGGCTTAAAAGATGAGGGGGCTGTGAATTATTTTCAAACTAGGAGCCTTTCAACTAACTGTTCGAGAGCCAGAGAGCAGACCCCTTTTAGCTCATTTCGTGTAGCTTTTTATTCTGACTTAAATCAGAGCTTGAAAATGTGAAATCAACCATGTTTGTCCCTAAAAGCCAGTTGCCATCTTTCCTGGCCTCCCAGCTGAGATGCAAGCTCCTTCTGGACACTCCCATAGAATCATGTCGTGCAGTGTCTTATCTCTTTTACTAAACTACAAGGTCTCATTCAACAGTGCTCAATGGTATGGGGAGGAAGAACAAAATGATAAAGTAATACTAAGTATATGCACTGGAAAATATGCAAGCACATTACCTATCAGATTTACAAATATTGCTGCGAGTGTCCCAGGCAATGTTGCTCTTACCAGTATCTTCGTAGGAGAAAGACTTGTGGAGAAAACCAGAGCGGGGAGAAAAGATGAATATACTCAGTCACTAGACCCGGCACAGTATACAAACCTGCAGGCCACGATTCTCCATGGAAAGATTAGGGAGATACTTCGGCACCGAGGAAACAGCCCAGGAGCTGGAGTCCCCAGGCCTGGCACCCTGGGGGGGGTCCTGTCCTGGGTGCCCTGCCCTTCCTGCCTCCCCCACCCAATGGCACGTGTGTCCTGGGTGGGCCTTCCTTACCCTCTGCCTCAGGTGTCCTCATCCTGGGCTTCTCAGCTCAGCCCTGGTTTTCTCAGAGAGGCCTTTCCTTCCCTCCCCCATGTCCTCTCTTTATAAGCACAGGGACTTCTCCCTTTCTAGCGATTATAATTTCTCCTTATATTTTTGTAGGTGGTTACTTGTCTTGACACTTTAAGCCCCGTGAGGGCAGGACTCGTGCCTGGGTTGTCCCTCCCTGCATACACCGGGCTTGGCATAATGCTTGCAGCTCAAGTCCCCATAGCTGTTTACTGACAGCCCAGCCACAACGACCACGCTATGTGCCATCCTTTCTTTTCTCTCCCTATTTGTGCTCATAATCTTTTCATTCAGTGAATTGGGTTTGATTCGGTGGAATCATAAAGCGACTTAATTTTATCTGTTTCATTGTTCCTTCAAACCCACTCTCTGAGCTTTTTTTTCCTGCCACTGGAGATGATCTTAGGCAGGTCCTGTAGCTTGTAAAGTCAGTCGTAGGTCATAAAAAGTCACTTGCAGGGCACCTGGGTGGCTCGGTCGGTTAAGTGTCTGCTTTCAGCTCAGGTCATGATTCCAGGGTCCTGGGATTGAGTCCCACATAGGGCTCCCTGCTCCGCAGGGAGTCTGCTTCTCCTTCTCCCTGTCCCTCTCCCCAGCCCTCCCCCAATACCTGTGCTCTCTTTCTCAAATAAATAAATAAAATCTTAAAAAAAAAAAGTCACGTGCAGTCACAAGAGCTGATATATTAGTAGTTAAAGCTGAAACCAGGGGCCTGAGAAAAAGCTGTGGATGTTTGCCCAACCTTGGCTCCTCTGGTTGGAGGGGCGGCCCTGGGGCCGCATGCACAGTGGGCCTGGAATGCCCGCACACAGTGCCCAGTGAGGGCAGGGCTGGGGGCAATGTGCCCACACCCCCGCCGCCCTCACCTGCGCTTTTCCAGTTGAAGCTTCTGCAGGCTGGGGTGGGGTGATGGTCTGGGCCTGCAAAACTGCCTCACAGCCTCTTCACCCTGAGCTGGGAAGCGTCCTTGTACTGGACGTCCCTGGTACTTGTCCCTGCTCTAGAACTTTCCCCATGGTTGATATTATTGCCTGGATGTCTGCCTCTCACACTAGACTGTGAGCCCTTGAAGGTAGGGACTGAGTTCTAGGAATTTTTGTATCCCGGTTAAATCCAGAAAAAAGTTGATTTGTGTTATTGAATAAATTAAAATACTTCCTAAGCTATTTTACTTTGCGTGATTAATATTCTACACTTAGAACTTTATCTTTGCAAAACTCCTTGGAAGGAAGAACGCTGAAGGTCAAACCAAATGATCCTCTTCTGAGGGCAGGCTTGGCTGGAGGAGAAGGTGTGTGGTGGGACACAGGGAAGAACAGGCCCGGCCTCAGACAGACCTGAGTTCAAAGCCTGGCTCTGTCACTTACTAGGCCCCTTCATCTTCCTGAGATTCAGTTTCTGTAAAAGGCAACTAAGAATGGTCCCTGTTCATAGGGTTTCTGTGGAGGATCAAAATGAGGGGGGAGCACTTAAAATAATAATTGGGACATGGTGAGACTTTGGTAAACACTACCAATTTTTACTGAATTTCATACAAAGGATTCACCAGGTTTTTTCAATCCTTATTTTGTTTTTACACTAAGAAAAATGCTGGTAACTGTGACATGCCATTGATTGAACAACCCCACTCTTTATCCAGAGATGCTAAAGTTTGGGGGGAGTACATTTTAGAATCAATAAAGTGCAATATTATTGTGCCTTATGTAAAAAAAAAGACTGTGGAGGATAAATAATGAGCTGTGGGAGGTGTTTGGGGGACTGAGGTAGGAGAGGCCGGTCCTTTGCTATATGAGGATATAAAAATGCAAATATCTCTTCCCCATTTCTTTCATTTCAGATGCAAGACGCTAGCCATTGGAGCCCTGCTGCACAGGGGAATGATGAAGATACAGTGTAATTAATATAAGCTATGGGCTCAGGAAGAGACATTTGCAGAGCTAAAGGAGAGTCAGAGCAGGGTGGGAACCCATCAAGACTAAGCTCCTCAGAAATGAGAATCACAAAGGGTAAAAAAAATCCTACATAACTGAATGCTTCAGGTTTTTAGGCAATTGGTAATATCAAGAAGAAACAAATTTCTAATGCGTTTAAAGCCAAATTCAGATCAATGAGTGAAGCTCTCTGGACCAACATTCCCCTCAGTGCCCGCCACCGGCCATCCTAACGCATCAAATCACAGTCACGTGCAGGTCTTCTGTTTGGAATTTTGGATCTCAGTGTGTGAAATGTGAGAGTACTATTTTAGATGCCAAGGCAGATCCTGAAAAACAGCTGAAATAATCAATGCGGGGGGAAAAAAAATCCCAGGCTGAAAGTCTTTCCTTTCGTAGAGAATTTGCGACATTAAAAAAAAAAAAAAAAAAAAAAAAAGAGAGGAACAAATGTCAAGGGCAGCTGGGTTAATGAGTACAGAGAGTACAGCTGCTCTTACCTCTGGAGACGGGAGCGCTGACGTGGATGGAGCGTGAGCGGAAAATTAGGGTTGTGATTGCAGCAACCCCTAACGGGCACTTACTGCACATCAATATATAATGGGGTGTGATTGGCACCGCCTGCTGAACAAGAGATGCTGGACTGTAATTAGAATGTTGGCTCTCATCAAAATACAGTAAAACAAGGAAAGCAGTGATTACTTAAACCTGAAGCTACAGTCCACAAGATGGCTTTGCTTTCGAAATTCTTTTTGTTTCAGCGTTCATTAAACACCCCCCTGCCAAAAAAAAACCCCACAGGCCATACAAAATTAAGATGCTCTGTAAAGAAGAATACAGGAGATGAGCCTGAGCTGTCTGTATGATGGTCAGTGTTTAGAGATGGGCTCCATAAATTTCAATGAGAATCACTGTGGAGTATTTCTCGTTTTGCTAAATGGCTATCTCCCTATCTCCATCTTATTCCGCGGTACCATTGTTTCTGCACAGAGGCAGAATTGTCCCACCGTATCATAATATCAACAGAAAAATGACTTCTAGCTGTGAACCGGGGCTTTCTACTCACCGAGTGCACTTACGTAAGTTCTTTTTGAAGATAAAGTTGAACCAAGGCTTGCTTCTTTTCTGTTTTTTTTTTTTTTTTAAGATTTATTTATTTATTAGAGAGAGAGAGCGAGTGTGTGCGTGGAGAGTGGGGAGAGGCAGAGGGAGAGGGAGAGAGAGTCTTCAGCAGACTCCACACTGAGCACGGAGCCTGAGGTGGGGTATGATCCCACAACCCTGAGATCATGGACCTGAGCCAAAACCAAGAGCCAGTTGCTCAACTGGCTGTGCCACCCAGGCACCCCAAGCCTTGCTTATTTTCTTTTGAAATTTTCAAAGCTTCCCATGTGTATTAGGATTTAGGTATATTACCAGTCTTCTAACTTTCCTGGTAGTCTTCTAGACCTTAATCCTACAGAATGGAATTTACCTTTTTTTTTCCTTAAATTTTTATTTAAATTCTAGTTAACATACAGTGCAATATTGGTTTCAGGAGTAGAATTCAGTGATTCATCACTTACATATAACACTCAGAGCTCATCACAGTGTCCTCTTTAATACCCATCACCCATTTAGCCCATCCCCCACCCACCTCCCTCCATAAACCTTCAGTTTGTTCTCTATCATTAAGAGTCTCTTATGGAGACGAACCATGAGAGACTATGGACTCTGAGAAACAAACTGAGGGTTCTAGAGGGGAGGGGGTAGGGGAATGGGTTAGCCTGGTGATGGGTATTAAAGAGGGCACGTACTGAATGGAGCACTGGGTGTTATACACAAACAGTGAATCATGGAACACTACATCAAAAACTAATGATGTAATGAATGGTGATTAACATAACATAATAAAATAAAATTTAAAAAAAAGAGTCTCTTATGGATTGTTTCCCTCTCTCTCTCTCTTTTCCCCCTTCCCATATGTTAATCTGTATTGTTTCTTAAATTCCACACATGCGTGAAATCATATGGTATTTTTCTTTCTTTGACTGATTTATTTTGCTTAGCATATTACACTGTAGCTCCATCCAAGTCATTGCAAATGGCAAGATTTCATTCATTCTTTTTGATAGTTGAGTAATATTCCATTGTGTATATATACCACATCTTCTTTATCTATTCATCAGTCGATGGATATTTGGGCTCTTTCCATAGTTTGGCTATTGTTGATAATGCTGCTTATAAACTTCAGGGTGCATGTGTCCCTTTGAATCAGTATTTTTGTATCTTTTGGGTAAATATCTACTTGAGCAATTGCTGGGTCGTAGGGTAATACTTCTATTTTTTTGAGGGACCTCCATACTGTTTTCCACAGTGGCTGCACCAGTTTGCATTCCCACCAACAGTGCAAGAGGGTTCTCCTTTCTCCACATCCTTGCCAACACCTGTCGTCTCCTGTGTTGTTAATTTTAGCCATGGAATTCACATTTTAAAAACCACACTTAATTTTTCATTCTTCATGTACTTAGTATATATAGTATAGACATTTTCCCTTTCTGATCTAAGTAACAAATGACCTGTATCTTATTGTTTTGTTTGTTTGTTGTGAATGAAATTGGCAAGAAAGAGAAAAGGACCACTCTAATTGGTCAGGAGGTCACTAATAACATAAATCAGTCTGGTAAAACTGCATTTAAAAAACTATTCTCTAATCATTCTCATAAAAAGTCCTTATTATAGTTTCTCATATTTGATGAAGGAAAAAAGGATTAGTTCAGAAGTCAATCAGCAAGTAGACAACAGAGTAAGGAACTTAGTCTTCAGATTTTAGTCCATTTCATGCATTATCCACACTTAGTGTATATCCCGCACACACTGTGAGAGCCAGCCCTTCCGGTCCACTTGCAGAATTGTAATTCGTAGGACATTTTATAAGATTAGTTCAAGTTTATTGATAAACATTGCTTGTAATACACTCTTTTCTTATCCCAGGTAAATATTCTCATTCATCTGATGGAGTTTGATTCTTCCCATTAGAAGGTAAGGAATTCCATGGGGCCCCTGGGTGGCTCAGTCGTTAAGTGTCTGCCTTCGGCTCAGGTCATGATCCCAGGGTCCTGGGATTGAGCCCCACATTGGGCTCCCTGATCGGCGGGAAGCCTGCTTCTTCCTCTCCCACTCCCACTGCTTGTGTTCCCTCTCTCGCTGTGTCTCTGTCAAGTAAATAAATAAATCTTAAAAAAAAAAAAAAAAAGAAGGTAAAGAATTCCAAGCAACGAAAAATTCTCTAGAAGTTGTATACGCCACCTAAATGAAACTATGGTTTCATAAACCCTAGGTATCTGATTTTAAAAAATCATTCTTTAGAAACTATACATGCTATTTACTGCTTTTTATAATTATTGGATCACCTAAGTGTAAATGATTCAGTACAGACTTGGGTGTTTGCTTTATGAACGTTTGCGCTGGATAAGTATGCTTGCAGTCTTGCAGTGATCAAATGGCTGTAATGTTGGCTTGAAGATTTCATGTAACTTTATTGGTCTGCCTACTCAAGGTACCAACCATGAAACACTGTACTTGCATTAGAGAGCATGAGTGCTCAAAACCTTGTATAATGAATGGATCATATATGGAGAAGTAGTAACAACTAAAATTACATAATACTATTAGCCATTCCTTTACTGTGTTTGTCACAATCTTATGAGCTGATAACTAACATTTAGTGAGCATCAGGCATGGAGCTATGAACAATTTATGTGTACCATCTTAGTTTGCAGAATTACCTTGTAGGGTAGGTGCTATTACATATCTCAGGAAACTGAGGCACAGGCATTAGATCACACAGAATTATCAGGGGAGGAGTCAAGATTTGGACTCTCGTCTGCTAGTCTTATCATTATGTGCCTATTAATGTTAACAGAAATCAACAAGGTTATCACTTGAATTGGTTGAAGTTTGAATTTCAAAAGAGAATATATTTTCTTTCGTTGGCTCACCCTCAAAGTTACTAATAGTCATGATTTAGACTATGTGATGGACCTAAACCTCTTAATTTTTTTTTTTCTGATTTGCTTGTTTTCAGGACACCCAAATGTTTGATTTCAGCCTTAAGCAAACACAGTATTTTCACTAAAAATAGTTAGGTTAGACAAATTGGCTTAGCCTTTTCCCTAATGGTATTGAATAAAGCTGGTTAATGTGTGGCATGTAGATACCTAGTAGAGCTTTTTGTAAAGCAAATCATGCTTAAACCTAGGACTAGTCCGTCTTTTAAGTAGGAGGCTCTCCGCTGTCTTCACAAGATAGAGCGAAGCCACAGAGATGCGGTGTTTCTGTAGATGGCTAATAGCTTTAAAAAAGTGCTCAGTGACCAGATTAACAAAGCACTATTATTAGGAACTTGTCTTCTTGCCTCATTTCATCCTAATTGATTGAGCTATATACCCTGGGTTTCTTTCTTTTTTTTTTTTTAAGATTTTATTTACTCATTTGAGACACAGAGATACATAGAGAGAGCATGAGCAGGGGGAGAGGCAGAGGGAGAGGGAGAAGCAGGCTCTCCGCTGAGCCAGGAGCCTGACGTGGGGCTGGATCCCAGAACCCTGGGGATCATGACCTGAGACGAAGGCAGATGCTTAACCATCTGAGCCACCCAGGCGCCCCTATACCCAGGGTTTCTAAAGCGCCTAGAGACTTAGTCCAACCCCATTCACTCTTTTCATGACCTGGGTTACTAGTCTTTCATTTTCCCAACTAATGCTTGTTAATGGCTGCTTTGAAATTCCCAAACCTGTCTTGTGTTGAAATTTTTATAGTAGATGACTTCTAACTGAATCACCTGTCACAACAAGGGTGATCTTTGGAGAGAACCATCTGTTTAAGCATTACCCTAGAATTTCCCCCCCCCCAGGATTACTTTTGAAGCCACTCCTTTAAAAATGTAAATAGGTGGACACTCCCCACTGGCTGCAGCCTGTCCTGCAGCCTCCCAGTCTCCTGCGGCCACCTCCCCCAGGCATGGCAGGGCCTTGCCTCACTCTTGCAACAGCATGACTCAGCACGCTCAACTTCATGCTCAGCATCAAAGCTTATGGTGAGACCATTCTAAAAGGTCTCCAGTCCATTTTCCAGGAGCAAGGGATGACAGAGTCTACACAGCTGGCAAGACCATGGTTATTTAGCGACCTACATAAACAAAAATGGCAGCTTTGCCAATTTGAGCATTTACCCACATGGATTGGTGGTGTTGGGCCTTCAGAGTTATGATGGTGATTTACAAGGCCAAGAAGTTGACCGTCTTTTGAACAAAGTAGAAGAATGAAAGAACTGAGGACAGTATTGGGTGGGGGAAGCGATTACCGCCCATTGTTTGAGGAGGGGCCATGGACAGATACTGACCCACACTGATAATGGTTGCCTGGTTGAGTATGACATAGATGAAGTGGTGTATGATGAAGATTCACCTTATCAGAGCATTAAAATTCTACACTCGAAGCAATTTGGGAATATTCTCATCTTGGCGGGGATGTTAATCTGGCGGAGAGTGATGTGGGTATACCCAGGCTATCGTGGCAGTGGAAAAGACTATAGAGGCAAAGACGCACTGATTCCAGGGGCGGAGATGGGGGCATATTATGTGAAAGTGTCAAACTGAAACCAAAGATGGTCACTGTGGTAGAGATTGACAAAATGGTGGTCGATGGATGTAAGAAATACATGCGAAAAACATGTGGCGACGACTGAGACAATCTTAAAGGAGACTGCTCTCAGGTCCTAACAGAAGACTGTATTCTAGGGCTGAAGAGAGTTTGATGATGTGATAAATGATTTGATAGCAGTTCCAATCTCTACATCTCCAGAAGATTCCACATGGAAGTTTCTCAGACTGATTCTTGACCTCTCAATGGAAGTACTGAAACAGGATGGGAAATACATGACACAGGGCAGCTGTGTCAATTTGACAGAAGCCCTGTCACTCCATGAACAGCTTGGGCGCCTGTATTGTCCTGTGGGATTCTCAGAGGTCGTCTCTTCTGTCACACTTGGAATTGTGGGTATTTTACAGTTTGCAAGAAAGCTGAACCTTGAAGACCAGTATCCCCTAATCATGTGTGCTGCAAATAGCCCTCCTAACCTTCATATGCTGTACATGACACTGAAATGAGTCAGGCAGTTGTGAATTCAAGTTTTCTTTTTTAAATTATTTTTAATTTAAAAAAAGCAAATGGAAAAGTATATTTTGATGAGGTAGGGTGTTACTTTTTTAAAAAGTCAGCTGAAGGATGATTAGACAGCATAAGCAAAGGCTGGTAAATGCAAGGAACCCCTAGAATGTGATTTTTGTTACTTTTTTTGTGTGTGGGCTGTTTTTGTTTTGGCAGACTTCAAATTTGGTCGTTTGGAGGCATGAACATCGTTTTGTTCTGGAGGGAAGTTCTGGATGGTGTTTCCCAAAAAATTGACTTAGATATTAAAATTTGGTGCTTAAGAGAGTTAAGAAAAACCAAATAGCAATGCTTCGAATAAAATTATGAGAAAAAAATGCAAACAGGTGATCAATGTAACTATCACTTCTTAAAAACAATTTTTATTGTTGTCCGTATGTAGGCAGGCAGTAGAACTAGTTTTCAGTGAAAACATTTGGAAACATCTTGTAGACACAAGATGTCAATGGCTACTGCTAACAAAATGTGCAACAAAAAATTTCTCTCTCCCATTTCTTCATCTACACAAGCTCTGCTTCAGGATTAGTTCTGATTTTGACTGTGTAGAATTACTGAATTTTAGAAGAATGCACTTAGGGCTTTTGTTCCAGAATAGTCCACCTGGACCACCCACAACCATATTCTAAAATGCAAGCAAAAAGGCATTTTATAGAGGCAAACACTGACTCCCAAAATGGCAAAGCAACTAGTTCAAGTTTACTCAATGAATCTGACAGTTGTCCTGGCTCATGGTCCTACATGCTGCCATCAGGCTTCAAAGCTGACCTGAGGCCGGGTGACGGTGACACACTCTGCAAGATCTGGAGGCTTTCCTGAGGGCATTTGGGGTGAGGGGATCTAGAGCTTATATAATTTACAATTATACTTGTGTATATATGTGTGCCTATAAAGTTTTAGCTACGTACAAAGTGCTTTTTTCTTCCCTTTTCCCAAACTTATGGTATGGTATGGTGTAGAACACAATGCTGTTAAGTAATTCCATAGAAAGAAGTTTCCACAGCCCAAAGAGATGGGAAACACTGCATGTTATATCCCCATTGCAAACATTCTTGGTGGATCAGGAAGCATATTTGCATATAAAGGGTTGAACAGTCCTGTAGTAAAGAAACTCAGTAGTCTCTGAATTTGGTTATTAACCATTTCCCCCCCCCCCCCCTTCAGTAGCTCTCAGAAATTATATGAAACTAATCCTCTTTTTTTGCAGAACACTTTTTTGGGAAAGGCTATTCTAAATGTCTATCAAGAGTATACTCTTTAAACATGGTACGTTTTAATGAGATTATGTCTTAAGATAGCATAAAAACTTGCTAACAATAAAGAAAACGTCCAGGATACAGCTTGTGAAAGTAAAAATTTTATTTTGATTGACTTCTCAATGTATAGTTCAATATAATGCCAGTTTTTAATGGCAAAAATTTGGTTCCACTGAAACTCCATGATGCTACAGAGAGCTACTACTTTTTCCAGGAAGTAAACAGCTGGAAATAGAAAAGCACAACTTTCTAGCAGCATGGCAACTTATTAAACTGCAGACCTAACAAGCCTGCAACTTTTATACTAAAAATGGCACAAACATGAGCTGGTGACAAAAGTGAGAAATGGAGAACAAGATGTGAACACCAAAAGGAGCAGTATAGGTACTGTGAAGACAACAAAAAACCCAATACAGCTGTAAGAAGTTTTAAGGATAATTATAGAAAAGGGAACCAAATGTTTTACTCAAATGTTTTTTAGAGCCTTTCTGTAGAGATACAAATATATATATATATTTATCCAAAAATATGTTTTATACAGATAAATGCTTCTCAATTAAAGATGGGACCAAAGCTATAGTTATAACATAAAGCACTGTCTTTTTTAAGACTATTTATCCAACTGAATTTTCAATTTCTTTAAGATTAGTGCAGTAAATGTTTTCCAAATATAATTACCCAACATTCTTTTTATAGATATAAATCAAGTAGGCATTATTTTTAAAAAGGGTTTGCAAGGTTAAACAATATTTTTCTAAGATGCTGTGCATATTGACCTTATAACAAGCCCCATTAAGAATCATTATTAATAAACATATCAAAAAGGGCTATAGTCAGATTTGCTTCTTTATGGTAAATATTTAATTTTCTGATTTCCAGTTTACAAGTGTTGAAAATGCACAAGAAAGATTATACTTCACAGGTACTTTTACGTTCATATATTTTGATTCAATATATATGGCAATAAATCTCCACACATCGTAACCAAGCGTATGTTTTCTTTTTTTTAAATGGGGATGTAACATTAACAACCATTACCTATAAAATAAAGCACACAATTATTTTAGTGAATTTACAAATCTTTTTTCCCAGGTGTAAAGACTACAAAAATTCCTAAAAATTAGAGAACACTGAAAACATATTAAAGTTTTACTTCCAACTTTATAGTATTTCCATTTTACCCTGAAAGATAACTTAAAAAATATGACCTTGCTGGAACAGGCCATCTTGCTAATATAAAAAATTGGTGAGAGCAAGAAATTTTACCACTGATATGTAGAATTTTTGTAAATAGTTATCTCTCCAAATCATTAGAAAAACGTTCAAAGATAAAAAACAAAATAAAATATGGTGGTGGTCCCTAAACTATTTTGAAGGCAGGTAGCTTAGTCTAAGCTAAAATATTTTTCTCACTCATAGGAATCATCCTTCCCTCAAATGCCCTTTAAAAAAATGCATGAAACAGTACAATAGCAAGAATCAAAGAGCACAAACTGTATTTTTAAGGACAGAAAAAATCTCTAGTGCTGAAAGATATAGTAAAAAGCAGATTTCTTTGGGGACATTAATCAATTAGATTATAATTCATTATGAAGATTTCTCTTTTCTATTACGGGGAGAGTCTGCTCCATTTGAAGTTACTGTTCCATTTACACCATTTTCTGAAAAGAGAAAAGAATCAGTATTACTCTCTTTTATAAAGAAATGCAAATAGTATCATATTTATACATAAAAGTACCTTCAGAAAAGAAAATTTAAAAACCCAATAAATATCTGCATGCCCTTAGGTAAAACTTATTTAGCAGTAATAGACCTTTACTAGTATTTAACCAATCATAAAACCTGGTAACATGTTAAACACAATGAACTAAAAGTAGCAAATTTTTTAAAGATTTTATTTATTTGAGAGAGAGTGAGTGTGTGAGCGAGAGGGAGAGAGAATCTGAAGCAGACTCTGCCCTGAGCACCGAGCCTGACATGGGCCTTGATCCCACAACTGTGAGATCATGACCTGAGCCAAAACCCTGAGTCAGATGCTTAACCAACTGAGCCACCCAGGTGCCCCTAAAAGTAGCACATTTTTAAAAAAGTAACTGTCAATTGCATCTCAGTAAAAAATAAAGCAATTACTATTGAAAGCAGAAAAAAGTGATAGAAGACAGAAAACTCTAAAAAACAATGAGAAGAATTTTAAAATAGTAGTCTTAAGAGCAGTACTTTTGGTAGCAATAAAGAACCTTTTCACATTTGTCTGTAAACAAAGTTCCTGGGGTTATGTTTCTTTAAAAGACATAAAGTCAGTGTTCAGGATAACTCTTATGTTTAGGAGTGTACTATGGCTGCCTTCTTCAAGTTATGATGGAGATATCCATCAATCGATCGATTGATCTGTAATTATTGTTAGACTAACCCTCCCTCCAAAAATATCCATAAAAGTTGGAATACAAAAATGCCTGTTTGAAGGAAAAAAAAAAACCCCGAAGGCTGCTCTGTGTATTTCTCCCATAAGGTATGTGACAATTACTGAATGTGCACACACAAAGCAAGACTCAGAGAAATCAAGCAGCAAGCAACTCCTATGCAAGTACAAAGCTAAACAGAGAACTGCTTAGTCTCATAATGACAGCAAGAAAAAAATCTGAATCCAGAGTCTGTCAGAGAAGACAGACTGTACAAATGGTTGATGTTCTAGGAATGAGGGCAAACTGGGAATAGATCAGTTTTTTTTTTTCTTTTTTTTTAAAGATTTTATTTATTTATTTGACAGAGAGAGACACAGCGAGAGAGGGAACACAAGCAGGGGGAGTGGAAGAAGAAGAAGCAGGCTTGCCGCTGAGCAGAGAGCCCGATGCGGGGCTCGATCCCAGGACCCTGGGACCATGACCTGAGCCGAAGGCAGACACTTAACGACTGAGCCACCCAGGCGCCCCGGGAATAGATCAGTTTTGACAGGATAGAATGATCTACCCATATTCAATCCAGAGCCTCTATAAACTCGTCTAGAACCTACACACATTTTTACCATAAAACGTCCAGTATTCAATTAAAAAATTGCCAGGCATCCCGGAAAGCAAGACCAAATGACTAAAAACTAAGAGAAAAAAATGTATCAGGAACAGAGCTTCGTTCTTTTCAGCCAGCACCAAGTGATGGGCATCTGTTGGGATAACTGGCACAAGCCCTGCAAGACCAGGGGCAAGAGAAAGCCCTTCCACAAGAAGCAGAAGTATGAGCTGGGATGCTCTGCCCCATACACACAGTCCCAATCTAGGGAGGCAGTAAGAGTACCCTGCCTTGAGGCTGGGTGTGGGAACTTCTGGTGCTGTGAGTGTTGGAAGCGCCGAAGAGGCATTACTGATACTGTCTGTAAAGGATCCAACAATGAATTAGTAGTCCACAAAGGCCCTGGTGAGGAACTGTACTGTGCTCATTGACAGCACACCATCCTGACAATGGTATGATTCCCACTATGTACCACTTCTGGGCTGCAAGAAGGGGGTTAAGTTGACTCCTGAGGAGGAAGAGATTTTAAACAAAAAAGAATCAAAGAAAATTCAGAAGAAATATAATGAAAGGAAAAAGCAAGCAACAATGAGCAGTCTTTTGGAGGAGCAGTTCTACCAGAGCAGGCCTCTTGGGTGCATTGCTTGAAGACGAGGTCAGTGTGGCTGAGCAGAGGGCTATGTGCTAGAGGGCAAGAAACTGGGGTTCTATTTGAGGAAAATCAAGGTCCAGAAAGCAAATAAATCATCTTCCCTCCTATCTTCAACTCATGTAATAAAGGTGTTTACTGTTGAAAAGAAAGGAAAAGAAAAGAAAAAGAAAAGAGAAAAGAAAAGATCCTCAGCTGATCCACATCTGGAGTTATCAGACAGGGACATTAAAAGAACAATGAGTAATAAAAATAAATGAAAAGATGGAGAATTTCATGAGAACTAAAATCTTTAATTCTAGAACTGGAAAATACAGTAACTGAAAATATAGACTTAATAAATGAATTTAATAGCAGATTAGGCACAACAGAAGAAATCAATGAAATAGAAAAAATATTTAGATTGAAACTCAGAAAAAAAAAAGGGATGAAAAATGCAGAAAAGCATGGACAGGGTAAAAAGGGTTTAAAACATATATTGGAGTCCCAGAAAGACAGGAGAAAGAGAATGGGGTAGAAGAATATTTGAAGAAATTATGGTCAAGAATTTTCCAAAAATGATAAAAGAAGCCAAGCCAAGATTCAGGAAGCTCTATATGACAGAGAATAGGATAAATACAAAGAAAATCATACCCAGGCACATCAGTATAATTCCAAAAACAAAGACAATAATTATCAGACAATTAAATCCAATTATATGCTGCTGACAAGAGATGCAATTTATATTTAAGGATAAAGAAAGGTTTAAAGTAGAAAAATATAGAAAAAGATACACCATAACATTTTACCAAAAGAAAGCTGGTGTAGCTATAGTAGTAAATTCAGACATTTACTAGAGATGAAGACGGATATTCAATAAAAGGAAAGGATAAATTCAACAGGAATTTATAACAACCCTGAATTTTGATATACCTATAATACATCTTCAAAATATTGAAAGCAAAAACTGGTAAGCTACAAGGAAAAGTGGTATCTCCTGCAGTAACTGACTGAACAAACAGAACTCTTACCAAATCAGTAAAGATACAGATTGAACAATACAACAAATCTGACCTGATATACAACATAAAACCCAAGAAATTCAGAAAACACATTCTTTTGAAGTCTAAATGGAACATTTACCAAAACTGAACACATGCTGAGCCATAATGAAAGTCTAACAAATTCCAAAGAACTGAAATCATTCAGAATATGTTCTTTAACCATAAAGGAATTAAGCTAAAATCAGTAACAAAAAGAAAACTAGAAAATGCCCAAGTAGTTGTAAATTAAACGATGCATTAATAAATGATTGATCCATGGGTCAAAGAAATCAGATTGGAATTATAATATCCTGAAGTGAATGATAATGAAAAAGACATATCAAAATCTATGAAATTCAATTAAAGCAATTCAAATAAAGGGAAGTTTGCCTTTAATTTTAAGTAATTCACGAGATGGGCAGAAAATCAATGATGTAAAGATCCATCTGAAGAAGGTAAACCACAAATAACAAAACAGCAAATCAAGCCCAAAGAAAGGGAAATAGGAACAAAAATCAATGATATGACTAAGAAAATCAACAAAAAAGCCCACAAATGTTAGTTCTTGGCAAATGGGGAAAAAAAAAAAAGAGAGAAGGGCATAAATTACTAACAGGAAATAAAAAATACCACTATTCTACACAAATGAGTAAGAGGATATTATAATTTTACCAATGCACTTGCAAAGTTAGATGAAATGAAAAAATTGCTTGACAAACACAACTTTCCAAAAGAGACACAATAAGGAATAAAAATCTGAATAATCCTATTATCTATTAAAGAATGTAAATCTATAGGTAAAATATCCTCCCCTAGAGAAGATTCTAGGTTAGGTGGCCTCACTGGTAGATTCTTCCAAACATTTAAGTAAGAAATAATGCTGACATCACACAAAAGATAAAACTGCCCAATACTTTTATTTATAAAGCCACCATAACCCTGACACCAAGATCTGATAAGAACATTACAAAAACAAAACCAGGCTAATTAGAGGCCAATCTTTTATATGAACACAGGTGCAAAAATTCTAAAAAAATACTGAAAACACCAATCTACTAAAAGTGATGAATTATCATCATCAACTTGAATTTATGTCAGAAATGCAAGATTGGTTTTACATTTGAAAATAATATATATTACCAAAAAATACACATCAATATCCTTTATGAATACAGACATAAAAATGCTCAATAAAATACTAACAAATCAAATCAAACAACATCTAAAGAGGATTATATAACATGACCAAATGGGATTTATTCCAGGAATGCATTGTTGGCTTAACATTCAAAAATCAATTAATAGTAATACATGATATCGGGCGCCTGGGTGGCTCAGTGGGTTAAGTGCCTTCAGCTCAGGTCATGATCTCAGGGTCCTGGGATCGAGTCCCGCTCCCGCATCGGGCTCCCTGCTCAGCGGGGAGTCTGCTTCTCCCTCTCCCTCTGCCCCTCCCTCCTGCCTGTGTTCTCTCTCTCTGTCAAGTAATTACAAAATCTTTAAAAAAAATAGTAATACATGATATCAATAAAATGAAGGACAGAAATCATTTGATGATTTCAGTAGATACTGAAAAAGCAAGTGACAAAATCTAACATCCTTTCATGATAAAGATACTAATAAACCAGAAATAGAAGGGAACTTCCTTAAGCTGATAAAGGCATTTAGGAAAACCCACAGGTAACATCATACTTAATGGTAAAGGACTAGATGCTTTCCTCATAATATCAGGAACAAGATGAGGATGTCTGCTCCCACCACTTCCGCTCAACATTGTTTTGGAGGTTCTAGGCAGGGCAATTCGGCAAGAAAATGAAATAAAAATCATCCAGATTAGACAGGAAGAAGTAAAACTATTTCCATCTGCAGATGACATGGTCCTGCATACTGAAAATGCAAAGGAATTCACACAAAAACCCCACTACTAAATAATAACCCTAAAAAGTTCAGCGATGTTGCAGGATAAAAGATCAATATGGAAAAATCAATTATATTTCTATATACTGGCAATAAACAATCCAAAAAAGAAATTAAGAAGACAATTCTATTTACAATATCATCAATAAGAATAAAATACTTAGGAATAAAAAGAAGTGCAAGACTCATACACAGATAACTACAAAATTTAACTAAAAGAAATGAAAGAAGACCCAAATAAATGGAAGGACATCCATGTTCCTATTTTTCAAGGGAATCGACAGATTCAAAATAATCCATATCAAAAGCCCAGCTGGCTTTTGCAGAAACTGACAAGCTGATCCTAAAATTCATATGGAAGTTCAAAGGACCCAGAATAACCAAAGAATGAAAAAGAACAAAATGGAGGACTCACATTTCCTGATTTCAAAACAAACTAGAAAGCAACAGTAATCAAGACAGTGTGGTACTGGCATAAGAATAGGCATAATGAACCATGAGAGACTGGACTCTGAGAAACAAACTGAGGGTTGTAGAGGGGAGGGGGGGTGGGTTAGCCTGGTGATGGGTATTAAAGAGGGCACGTATTGAATGGAGCACTGGGTGTTATACACAAACAATGAATCATGGAACACTACATCAAAAACTAATGATGTAATGTATGGTGATTAACATAACAATAAAATAAAATTAAAAAAAAAAAAGAATAGGCAAAAACAGAATTGAGAGTCCAAAAATAAATTTCTACTTTTTGATCAACTGATTTCCTCTCCCCACCGAAAACAAGTTATTTATTCTGCCCTGGAAGCACTTGATCAACTGATTTTCAACAAGGGTATCAGGACAACACAATAGAGAAAGGTTAGTCTTTTCAACAAATGCTGCAGGGGACAACTGGATATCATATGTAAAAACAATGAATGTAAAATGGTGCAGCCACTTTTAGCGGTTCCTCCCGCAAATGTTAAATATACAATCACCGTTTTACCTAGCCATTCCATTCCTAGGTATATACCCAAGAGAGCAAAAACAGGTGTTCAAAAAAAAAACTTGTACATAAATGTTTACAGCAGCAAAAGAGTGGAAACAACCCAAATGCAATTAGTAAGTGGATAAACAATCTGGTATATCCACACAATGGAATAGTACTTGGCCATAAAAAGGAATCAAGTATTGGTATTTGCTACAACATGTATGAACCTTAAGTATAAGCTAAGTGAAAGAAACCAGTTGCAAAAGATCACAATTTATATGATTCCATTTATATGAAATGTCCAGAAAAGGCCAATCCAGAGAGACAGAAAATAGGTAAGTGGCTGCCAGAGGCAGGGGGAAGGAAAGGATAGGAAATGACTGCTAGTGGGCATTGGGTTTCTTGGGGAGATAAAAATGTTCTTGAATTAGTGGCTCACACACTTTGTGAATATACTTAAAAACCACTGAGCCATATACTTTATTTATTTATTTTTTTAAGATTTTATTTATTCATTTGACAGAGAGAGACAGAGAGAGCAGGAACACAAGCAGGGGGAGTGGGAGAGGGAGAAGCAGGCTTCCTGCCAAGCAGGGAGCCCGATGTGGGGATTCGATCCCAGGACTCTGGGATCACGACCCGAGCCGAAGGCAGACACCCAACGACTGAGCCATCCAGGCGCCCCTGAGCCATATACTTTAAAGGGTGAACCTTATGGTATGTGATTTAGATCCCAACAAAATGGTTATTAAATAAATATTGAAAGAAGTTAAAGATAATCTAGGTAAATGGAAGTATATACCATATTCATGGGCTGAAATGCTCATTTCTCCCTAAATGATCTATAGATTCAATGTAATTCCAATCTAATATCCCAGCAAGAGTTTTTTTTTGGGGGGGGGGTGGAAATTGATCAAGATGTACTAAAATTTATATGAAATGCAAAGGCCCAAGAGTTGCTGAGACAAGCTTGAATAGGACAGGGCTGGAGGACATAAACTATCAAATATGAAGACTTTTAAGGAGCAAACCAGAGTTGATATATTTTTAAAAATGAACTCCTATGTTACAATTCCTATTATAAACACCAAATACTAGTTGAAAAAAGTACTGCAATGTCAATGCATTTTCAGTCAAAAGCCAGAAGAAGAAAAGAGGGTAGATGCAGGCTCAAAGATGAAGGATCAAGCAATCAAAAGTTATAGAAAATGCTGTTCTACTTGGAACTAAGATGGGGAGGGGCTGTAAAGAGGTTTTGTTTTTTAAATATGAGTAAGATGCTTGAAAGCACACACTACCGCTTGCTGGGTTAATTATTCACGACTAAAACGGCCCATATACACTGGTCTAGGGGAAAACTTGGGAGAGAGAAATTTAGTGGACAGCTTTTGGGGAATAACTGACCCAGGGAATCAACAAACTGTTGAATGGGTTAAGTTTTACTTTGCCTCTGATTTTGCTAAAAACAGAATTAAAATTTTCCTTATAGGATTTTAAGGGCACCTGGGTGGCTCAGTCAGTTGAGTGTCTGACTCTTGGTTTTGGCTCAGGTCATGATCTCAGGGTCGTGAGATCGAACCCCGTGTTGGGCTCTGTGCTCAGCCCAGAGTCTGCTTGTCCCTCTCCCTCCCCCTCTGCTCCTTCCCCTGCTCATGTGCACAGTGCTCCTTCGTTCTCTCTCAAATAAAAAAATTTTTTTTAAATTTTAATTAAGTTTAGAATAAGACCCCACAACATTTTTTTTTTGAATGTTTTCTACTTCAGCTTTTCCACTGCTTACTGAATACAAACCTGTTCCTTTTCTAGAAGACCTGCCTTTAGTCACTGTTGGTTTCTTCTTCACAGCAGGTGCCTGAAAAGTAGAATGTTCCCTCCACCTCCGAAGCTGAAAATTAATGAACTTCCACATCATGAATGCTTGGGTAATGCAAATGGATGCCAGGACAGCAATTCTGAGGATATTAAGGTTAATAAACAAAAATCAGAGTATATCAAAGCAATGCCATCGAATGCAGTGTTCTATCTTGCACTGACAGGATTATAATCTTGGTGCTAAATTCCCACTGGTGACAAGATGATGTTAATAAACAATTATCCCATTAATAGTTAATCTCTAAATTCAAAGAAAACCCTTAGAATTTCAATTCAGACATACGCAACTGCAGCAGGTTTGAAATCAAATGAATGTGTTCCCCCCCGTATTTGTCTCTTTATTTTTTTAAGATGATCTACATCATAAACGGATAATACATACTATATAGCAGTACAAAGTGAGAAAAATGTTAAATTGGCTGTACCTTACAGCTAACACATTGAAGTTCCCAGCACTGAAATCCAGTTTCTGATTCTCTGCTCTTGCAAGGCCAAAGCCAACAGTGAGTACTGAAAGAATTAAAGTCAGAAGTCTTCCCAAAACAAATAGAACTGCCCACAGAGAAAACCTGTAAGAAAAATGTCTTAAGTCAAATTCATAAAATTACAAAGATATGAATAGATTCTAATAGGGATCAGATTCCTACTAAGTAAATGCATATTAAAACAACATTTCTTATTGTTCTGCAAAAAAAGATTCTGAAGTAAAAGGTTTGGGATATGCTATATATCACACTCTTGGAAATATATAACATAGCAGATTTAAGATTCTAGAAAGTCCAGTAAAGAAATAATTGACTTTTTGTTTAGCTGATCTTTTTTTTAATATAACTATAATTAATGATCCTCAAAACTACTGGTACACAGAATAATTTTAAAAAATGCTGGACAAAACAAAAGCTGTCCTGTTAACAGGACACCCAATTCCCACTTAATAGGCCTAGTTTTACTTTCTTTTTTTGTAACAAGTCATACTGCTCCAATTCTGTTTTCAGTCCCATTTTCCCAACGAAATATTTTAATATCTTTTAGGCTATATAATCTATTATTTCGTTTTCTTCTTTCCTATTCCTATTATCACTACCTATTACTCTTCCTCCAAAAGAAAAACATGCATTAAACAAAAGGGCAATTGTAACAGAAAAATAAACCCCAAAAACCTTCAAAATTACAAGTTCCAATGTAACATCTCTCTAGCAAGGACAAAGAGAAGACTCCATTTTAGAGAATAAAATATCAACCTGAATTGTAAAATTGTTTCATTTTATTTAAAGCTACTACTAACAGCTGACAGAGTGATATAATTGCCCCCAGCATGGACCCTGGCAATAGAGGTTGACTTCAATTACACAAGAAAGAGAAGGGCTAAACAACTTACCCTTTCTGATACTTTTCGTCACTAAAATAAAACAGGCGGGAAATGTGGAAAAGAAATTCAACAAAATAATGTAGCACCAGAAGAACAAGTCCTAGATGATTCAAGCTGGTAAAAAGACAAATTTAAAATGTAAAGATTAATTATCAATTAAGACAGATTGACCCACTATCTACCCAGTCCCATTTACACATCCAAGCAAAACCCCAACTTACTTTAAAAGATAAGCTCCAGCAATGTGAAAGAGGTAAAGACCAATGTAGACAAGCTGACGAGGAATATCTTCCTGTAAATAGAGAGATGCATTATAGATTAAAACATGCTGAAACATTTCTGTGTACAGCATATTGTAGTGTTTCATGAAAATTTTATTACAGATTTCACACACACATACACACTAAATTATGATGTAAAATCTAGCTTTTCATCTTGAGTTGCAGTCACAAATGTTTGTAAAAACTGACAGTGTTAGGGGTGCCTGGGTGGCTCAGTCGTTAAGCGTCTGCCTTTGGCTCAGGTCATGATCCCAGGGTCCTGGGATCGAGCCCCGCATCGGGCTCCCTGCTCGGCGGGAAGCCTGCTTCTCCCTGTCCCACTCCCCCTGCTTGTGTTCCCTCTCTCACTGTGTCTCTCTGTCAAATAAATAAATAAAATCTTAAAAAAAAAAAAACCCACAAAAACTGACAGTGTTAAACTCAATAAACACTTGTTAATTTATGAAATGCATATACATCTCATTTCTACTCTGGTTTTTGCTGTGTTCCATGTATATATGGAACATAGTTATAGTAGCCTGACATATATATATAGTATCAGGCTATAGTAAACCTGGTTAGTACTATTCATGTACGACAGCTGCTAATTGCAATTTTTTAAATGGAGGGTTGATATTAAGTGGACTGAACTGTATTCCCCTGGAAGCTCACTAAACTCATCTCTGGCATCTAGTACAGTTGAGTTCAGGTCTCTATTGGCCCTCTACGTCTCTTTCTACATTTCAGTAGTTACTTCTCCAAATCTTTGGAGAAAGAGTAGAGATTTTACACTTATAGTTTTGAAACTGAAAACTCTTCTCTAGTAAGAATGGTACAAAAATCAAGTGTTAGAAAGGCAGAACATAAGACAGCCTAATAGTACTATATATGCTACTATGTTTTGGGACTCTCAGGGAAAAAACCCAAGACATGATACCAAGTTGACAGTGGTTCTTCCAATTGGAGAGAGAAGGATCTCTGAAAATAAGCTGTCTTAATTTTTAAACTTCCAATGAAATATTTCTTACAAAAGGAGAGAGGGAGGGGCGCCCCGGGTGGCTCAGTCGGTTAAGCGTCTGCCTTCGGCTCAGGTCATGATCTCGTGGTCCTAGGATCGAGTCCCGTGTTGGGCTCCCTGCTCGGTGGGGAGTCTGTTTCTCCCTCTCCCTCTGCCCCTCCCCCTCTCCTAGCTCATGTTCTCTCCCTCCCTCAAATAAAAATCTTAAAAAAAAAGAGGGAGAACAGTATCAAGACTAATACGCTGAAATTCAACCACAAGGGAACCTTTTTCTGGTCTTACAATCATTTTAGAACAGCTCACCTGCAGTGTATAAATGCAATTTCACATGCTATGAATAGAGGTGTCACTATATATACATGATATAGATGTTTCCCAAAGTGTGGTTTTATATTACTGGCACCGCACAACATGATTGTGAATAGTACACAACAAAACACTTAACTATAATTTTAATAAAATATTTTAAATTAAAGCAAGTGGCATGTGACTTGGTATGGGAAATAGTACCATATTCTTCAGATATGTTAATCTATGCTCCAAATTTCTGAGGAGAAAAGAGAGCAGGGGGACTCTTGATACTTAAAACAAAAGCTTTGCGGTTTTTTAATTGCTGATTGAACACTAAACTCTTTATTAAAACTTGTGTAAGTCAATGTAACTAATTGCTAGAATAACTGCTGGAAAAACTATTTAAAAAAACTATTTTTGGGGGGGGTTAAAAAAGATTTAATTTGGGGCGCCTGGGTGGCTCAGTTGGTTAAGTGACTGCCTTCGGCTCAGGTCGTGATCCTGGAGTCCCAGGATCAAGTCCCACATCAGGCTTCCTGCTCAGCAGGGAGTCTGCTTCTCCCTCTGACCCTCCCCCGTCTCATGCTCTCTCTATCTCATTCTCTCTCTCAAATAAATAAATAAATAAATCTTAAAAAAAAAAGATTTAATTTTAAAGAAGAAACACAAATTTTAAAAATACATCATTTAACAGAGAACCTAAGCTGCCTATTTTTTTCCTTTCTGACAAATCTAAAAACACTTATAAATTACAAACTACTTTTCTGAAAGCTATTCTATTTCTCTTATCTTTTGTCCTTAAATCTCAACCTAATTAGGTAAGGTGAGGTTGAAGCTTTTTTCTTTCTTTTTTAAGATTTTATTTATTTGACACAGAGAGAGAGAGAGCGAGAGCGCACAAGCAGGGGGAGCAGGCTGAGCAAGGAGCCTGATGTAGGGCTGGGATCACGACCTGAGCCAAAGGCAGCCGGTTAACCAACTGAGCCACCCAGGTGCCCCTGAAGCTTCTTTCTTAAATTCAGGTTCAACTTTGCATTTTAGCCTTGCCCTTTTTTGGTAGTCAACCAACTGAGCCAATAATGAAGAATAAAATACCATCTATCACGGGCTTCCATCTTCATAACCATCAAATGCCTAGCAATACCTTTTTAAAATATTTTATTTATTTGAGAGCGCGAGAGAGAGAGAGAGAGAGAAAGAGAGAGAGCACTCAAGTCGGGGGAGGGGAGAGAGGGAGAAGGAGAGAATCTCAAGCAGACTCTGCACTGAGCACGGAGCCTGACATGGGGCTTGATCCCAGGACCCTTAGATCATGACCTGATCTGAAACCAAGAGTTGGACGCTTAACCCAAGAGCCCCCTAGGTGACCCGAAGTTTGTTAATCTTTAAACAAACAAATAAGCAAAACCTCATTTCTGGCTCCTGTTAGAAAACATTTATTTACATAATAAAATTGTAGGATGATGTGTGAAAATGTCTTGAGAAGCCAAAAGAGCTTTCTCTCAGCCACTTTTTTATTCATCTAGACACTAGATTTGAGAAGAGTGATCATTGCTCTTGGATGGCATGCTGACTCCCTAACTGGGATCTATGATGTGGCCAGATGTGAGCTCAGATGGCCAAGTTTCACCCAGCCGCCTCCGTTCCTCATTCCCCACACCCCCCGGAAATGTGTAACCCCAGAGACCATGGTGCTGGGCAAGGTTGTCGTTGGCCTCAGACATATAAGCATCCTGCCTGTGGGGCTGTCACCCCACGAGGACTGGAGAATGTCAGGAGTCTGGCTTAGAACAGGGGTGCCATTACAGCCATTTTCTAAATGAAATCTAGATAAAATTTCTCATTTTAAAAATCATGCTATATCATCCCCATTACTTTTGTAATCTTAAAAGGATTTGGGAATGCCTTTAATATAGAGCATGTGTTTTCCAGTTCACAACAAGCTCCATCACTCTCTGTAGTATTATATTATACTCCTGTCTGTCACTCATTTATTTTCACTTTTTCTCTGGTTAGGCTTTGAGTGTACAAACATTGCTTTAGAGACACTGGTCAATTTGTATATAGCTGAAGGGAATGCTATTTAGAAAAAGATTGATGCTCTGTCCTTTGGAAAGCTGTAGGAACTATTTTAAAAGCTCTTGCTTAGGGCGTCTGGGTGGTTGAGTCAGTTAAGCGTCTGACTCTTGGTTTTGGCTCAGGCATAATCTCAGCATCAGGAGATTGACCCCACATGGGGCTCTGCATTCTGCTTGTCCCTCTCCCTCCCCTTCTGTCCCTCCCCACCACACGCTCTCTCAAAAATAAATAAATAAAAAATAAAGATTAAAAAAATTCTTTTATACTTGAATGGAAAAAAGACATAATGAAAATGAGTTATTAGAAAAGCTTTATCAAAGTTCTAGGTGCGCCTGGGTGGCTGAGTTAGTTATGCGTCACTCTTGGTTTCAGTTCAGGTCATGACCTCAGGTTTGTGAGATTAAGCCCCGCATCAGGCTCCATGCTTAGTGCAGAGTCTACTTGTCCCTCTCCCTCCCCCTGCTTGTGCACTCTCTTTCTCAGATAAAGAAAATCTTAAAAAATAAAAAAAATAACTTTATCAAAGTCTCTTAGTCTTAATGCTAATGTTTAAATAATTAATATAAGAATGAAATCATGGCATGATGACTTAAAATTCTAATTGTCTCATTTTTCATGGAAAAGCTAGTAAATATAGTACATTAAATCAAAATAAGTTCTAAAATTATAAATAACTTCAAGTGACATTTTCAGTTGTTATTCCAACATCTTTTTATTAAAAAGATCAGCCATATACTTTAATAAATTTGTTCTTATAACAAAATGCTTTTCTTAACTACACTGTACTTGTAAAAAAAATTGATTTCAAACTTAATATCATAAATATGCCCAAATATAAGGCAAAGATTTTCCCCTAAACCACAGATGGAGCCATCTCATATTTAAATCTTTTCAAAACTCTTATGTAATAGGGATCAATATCGATTATTTTGAATAAGAAATACATGTTTGGGTAAGATACATAGCCTTAAAAACCTCAATCAATGTGATTTCTAAGTGCTTATAGGGGGCCTAGCAGAGGAATCAGTGGAAGATGATGTACTCTGGAAAAACTGAGAGGATTCAAAAAGTGGCTCTAGTGATGAATGATAGATATGAACAACAAAATTGCATATGGAAAGTGTGAATATAACTTCCATGAAGGGGTAAGGGAAAAACGCATTATTTCCAATTTAAAATACTTCACAGGATATACAATTATATGCATGTATAAATAAACTAAATAAACAATATGAGAAATAAAATATTTGGCTAAATATTTCATTGAGACTTCTCCGAAAGCCCACATATTCAAGTTAGCTAAGAAATTACATGTGAATCTTCTTATGGGCAAAATGGAATAATGTTTATATTGAGGCATACATATTGTATGTATTTAAAATATTCTCCTTAAAAGAAACAGTTATTTGTGACTAACACACCTCTTGAACTGCTACTAACAGTAGTGTTCCTTTCTTTCTTCATTTCTCTGTAGGATCAGTTCAAAACAATCACTGTACTAGTTTCTTCCAGTAAAGAGTTCTTCCAAAAATAATTTTCATAGAGTAAATTTTAAGAAACTGTTTAACACATATGCAGCTGTTACTTTCAAATTATGTTAATTACTTGAAACAGTTACTTTCGACTGTCATATGTAGGTGTTAAAAATAGTTTCAGTTAAGTTCTAAGTTATGCAAATTATTCCATAAAAATTAGATTGCATTTCTGGAGAAATGCCATCTGGCAGGAATTGATAAGGAAAGAACTTTGAAAACTAAAATGAACAATTACTTTGAAATGTCCTTCTTTATTTACATGGTCAATGACTAAGACAGATTAATAATGAAGCCCAGAGGTATTATGTCTATGGGTATACAAATATGTGCATGAAGAAAGCTTTAAATATTTGAGCCACGGTACTAAGACATTAAGAAACTATGATGTTCTCAGCAACACTGCCCAACAGAACTTTCTGCAATGATGGAAATGCTCTCTATCTCTGCTATCCAAAATGGCAGACAGTATGGCCACATGTGGCTAAATGAGTACTTGCAATAGGGCTAAGTGTGACTAAGAAAGTACATTTTGTTTTTAACTGTAATTACTTTAAATGTGGCTAGTGGCTTCTGTTTTGGGCAGTGCAGCTCTAGGACATCTGTGGTTCACACCAGGTGCTTACTGCATATGGAAGGGCTTCTGGAAATTGTGAGCCTAAGGATCTTATCTTAACACGGTTCTAAGCCAAAGGTTTTATGGATCTTCATCCTAATCCTTATAATCAGCTTAACTAGAAAAACACTCCACTTGAAGAAGAAATCAACATAAAAAGAACTTTCAAGCCACAGTATATGAACTCTATTTGGTGCTGTTTTCTGATCATAGCAGACAACATCAATGATGACAGACACAGAGGACACAAAAACCACAGACACAAAGCAGTAGTAAGTCAGGCAGCTATACTCTGGATTAGCTACTTGCAGTACATATAGAAATGGTGTGGCTTTGGAGAAGGCAGAGATGAACTGGTCATGTTACACTTCTATCCTGAAAAGCGTCTCAAAGTAAGGGAGCTTTAAATGTGGACAAATGTAAATATATATTCAACCAATAGAGAGTATAAAGAATCCCCATGTAGCCCTACCCAGCTTTAATAGTTGTCAACTCAGGACTAGACTTGTTTTGTCTGTATTCCTGTATAAGGATTTTAAAAATAATCTCTCCCTGAAAAAGGGAATACGAGTGTTTGATTAATTTAACGGTATTCCCAGAAAAAGAACTGATGTGCTGGGATCATAAAATTAGAGCATATCAGTGTGAATGAAGCCCAAGGAGAGCACAGAGGAAAAGGGAGCAGGGAGGAGGTGGTACAAACCAGCGAAACCCCCGTAGAGCACAGGTGAGCTGCTGTATTTAGTTTCAAGCAACAGGGAGGTGGTATAGGTTTGAGAGAGGAGTTAAAGAAAGGAACTAAAGTGTACTTTGAGATATCACAAAGTTTGACTTTAGAAGTACTGAGGGTAAAATAGAAAGAAGGATATTGTACTCCTCCAGTTGTTATTTGTTCAAATAAAACAAACAAACATCTTTCTCAGATGCTAAGAAGAATGCTCCTCCCATTTCGGGAGAAGCTTCACTGCTGAGTATTTAACTATGGCTTACTTTATTTAATACTGAATTTTTTTTACTGGGCCTTAACACACAGAACTATTAGTTGCAGAATAATCTGATTAATCCTTTTGTCTCATTTGTGAAACTCCTAAGAATATCAATAATATAAAACTAATATTACATTTCGAAATTTGTTTAAATTTTATTTAAAATTACCACTAATACAGTTTTAAGACAGGAGATTAACATGTCAAATGTAAAAGAGTCCACTCTCAGTTAAAATATGACAAAAGTTTTTTTCAAGAAATACGTGAGGATATTTAGTCTTTGTGGAAAGAGGGGAGGTAGGAGAATAATGGGGGAAGAGTTGAGGTGGGAAAGAAAAAGGGAGGTTAGAGATGTGAGGAAATGTTTAATTTTAGAGTGACTTTTCAAAAAAAAGGGAAAAAAATGGCAACTTTTAAAATTACAAAATCCCAGCTTACTTTTTTGGTTTTCTGGAAGTAGAGTTCAGGAAAAGCATGAAACCAGTAAGCCAACTGGGCTATGTAGAAGAACTTCATTTGAAATCTGCACAAGAAAGGAAAAAAAAATACCTTTTAAAGCATGATATTTTTAAAGAATAAAGTAAAAACAAACACTGGAAATCAGGATGTACTAAGTAGCCACCTTCGTGTTATCATTTCAGGTCTCCCTGCAGTACTCTGTGCACCTTTAACAACTCCCCAGCAGCCACTTCCCTGTCTCCCTAGAATATTCTCACCACCAGTTGATTCCTCTGGATTAAACAACAGATGCAAAGACATTATCTGCAGAACCCTGACAACCTGCACGCTGGCTGGGAGGAACCAGACCCCCTTGTCTATTAGTACATTAATACTGATTAGTATGTCATGTTAGCTACTGAAAACATAAGGAACATGACTTTGAGGGAATCACCTTACAGACCTTTAAGGTTTCATCAAAAGGAAAGCAGGAAGGGCAAAAAGATGGACACAAAAGCGAAAGTGCCTAGATAAACGATCACCTGAAATTGGTATAATCCCAACTGAAAATATCCCCTGGCTTTTTTCTTAGGGCAATATGGTAACTCTACCTGGTTGGAATACTGAGAGAGCCCCCAAATAAATGGAGGCAAACCAGGATTAGAAAGAGGAATACGGCATGGAAGTGTTCCCCAGGAGATAGAGCTCATCAGCCTAGAATCACTAGTCTCTTGACATTATACCCCTCCAGTCTTCCTGCTTTCTCTTTGTTCTCCCTTCCCCTTTTCCTCCAGACTTCTAAAATTGAAAACACAAAACCAATTGGAAATAAATTTTTGGGGGGAGAGGGGAGATAGTCCCATATAAATATGATGTTTATAACCCTACTGCATAAAAGCTCACTGAATTAATATCATTTTTAAAAGTCAGAATGACTCAGCAGCGTGGGTATTATTGCTGGACTTAAAACAAAGGTATGCATGGTCATGTTATTTCCTTTGTATCTTTTTCTCCAATTCTCAAATCACAATGCATTTACTGAATGCTGTCTAGGCGACAAACACCTACATATGGCCTGGCACACCGAAGGATATATAATATAAAGAGACAGTTCCTACTTGCTGTCAAGGTACACAGAGTCTTGGTGGGTATGGGCACAATATAAGACTTACATAAATGGAACAATTATAGAACATTCATGACAATGTAGAGATATTACCTAAAATATTATATACCAAAATGACAAATTCAGGAAAGCAAAAGACAATATAGGCTAACGTAGCAAGGAAAAATAATATGGAATAGTCGTGCTAGAGCTGGGCTTGAAGAATGAGTAATTTAGCTGAATGTCTTTGCAACACTGAGCTTTTTTATAGGACTGTATAGAAACCTTGGGGGCTAGAAAGATAAAAAAGAGACAATCGCTACCCTGAAGTTTACAGTGTAAGAGAATAAGAAATGAAAGGAGTAAAAAAAAGACTGGGGCATAGAAAAGGAGCAAAAAGTACAGCGAAGATGGAGAACTGATGAGGAGAAAGGATGAGGGAGAAGGGAAACCAGAACTAAATTAAGATTGTTAAAATCAGTTTTCTCAAGCTAATGAACATGTTGGAAATATTAATTATACATGAAAAAAGAGCATGAGAATTTTTTTCTTACGGCAGAGGGACTGCCAACGACATACCTATTGTATGAATTTGCCAAAGTCCTAAAGAGAATGACAAGAATGGGTTCTGCTTAAAAGTGACACAACCATGGTCCTTAACTAAGAAAAGCCTGCTAAAATGACTTACGTCATCAGGTTATGGGGATAAGCCCTCCACAAGATAGTTGGGTCTGAGATGTAGTTTTCCTAAGGAAGAAGATATAAAAATTAGCCTATTGAGTATAATGCAAACTTCCTGGAAAATAAGACAGTATTTTCATTTCTTACACATTTATAATTTCCCAGATCAGGCACTCCAAAGAGCCCACTGAAGTTAAACTTCTTAGTTGTTTTAGTTATTTTTGATTCAGTTGAATTGCTTATTTTAGCAAACTGAAAATCACTATGAAAGATATGAAGTCAAATAAGCATAATTCCTGGTCTTCAAAATTCAATAATCCAATAGAGTAAAAAATACATGTATGTGAACAAACATAAAACAATCAAAAAACAGTAATGGTACATAACAGAGGCAACAACAGCTATGGGAGAGATGAATTTTGTCTTGGGTGATCAGAGAAGGATTTCGGGAAAGACGGAGCACCTGACAGGAGATGGAGGATTAAGGTGCTGCCAAGTTTTATAGGATGATGTCCACACACTAACCCAAATCTTTTTCTTGGATAACCAGATCTATTCAGTGAGAATTACTGCACATGTGTAAAAAACAAAAACAAAAAACCTCTCATGTGACTTATCTTTAGTAAGAGTATTTTCCTACTGAAATGTAACACGATTATGTTTAAAAAAATTATACGATAGATTTTAAGCGGAAATTACATATATTTATAAAGTATCATTAAAGCAGCAGCATAAAAGGGCATGAGCCCTGGAAAGACTGAGTTTTAATCTATTTCCAACACTAACTATCGTACACTTTGCCTGTTTATTTATCTCTAACATGGTGATTAAAAAAAAAATTGTGTCCTAACAAACTAAAAAATATGTAAACTCTAGAGTGCTATAAACTCGGAGATTATTAATACTAATACTAATGTAAATACTACCTTCCCCCTCACTAGTTAGAATGATACAGTTAAAGGTTTTGATTGCTTTAACTGTAAAGTTACACAATATTTTAAGTTGCTTGGACACTACCCAGACTGTTTTTAAAAGAGGAAATGACTAGAAACATTACAACTCATATAACCCAGTAAAAGTTATCACTGACTTTTTACCCTTTTTGCTAATATAGAGATATCTGCAAATGACTACAGGATATAAAAATATTCAGACTGACTAAAAATGAGTAACACTTTCTGAAACATTAAACACAGTTTAGAATTTCTGCTGTATGAAAACTAATGAAAAAAGAGGCTTGATTATCACTGAAACTTGATTTATACTAGTTCAACAGAAGAATTCCTAATCCTAGATAACAAGAATAGAGAAGGGATTTTCTAAGGTTCAGGCTTTGCTTATGAGCATTAAAAATAGGACATCATTTTCTGTTCTGGCTATATAACATAAATACTTTGAGAAATGAAAATTTAAGCATAGTATATACTTACAGATATTAGAATGAATGTGCCCCAAATACAAGAAAAAAGGTAGAATGCACTAAGCTGACCAGATTCATTAAACTTGCTGTGTTTCGTTTTGGAGAAGTGCATTCGCCTGTTAATTTTCTAAAAATAAAAACAACCATTAGTAATTAAAAAGATATTATAAAGCATATTTAATATGTGACTACCATTAAGTATGGAGCACTAGTATTTTATAAAGTATAGATTTCTAAGATTGTATACTTACATCCAACACATACTCTTGAATTATGGCATGAATAATTATCGCCACTAGCATGTAGAAGAAAACTGTAGCCAAATCTTTGATACCATAGTAATAAAGGGATGCTGATTCAGTAGCTTGTTCTTCTGAAGGCCAAAAAGGAAGAACACACATACACAAAAATATACATAAGATTATAAAAACAGCACTAAGTACAACATAGTTACGGAAACAAACAAAAGAAGACTAACCTAATAAATAAGTTCTATAGAAACATTATAGGTGATTTGCTTTTGGACATCTTGAGTCTTAGGAGCAATGAAAATTGAAAACTACCCAGAAATCTAAGGCCTCAGAAATTACTTACAAAAGACTTGACACATGTTAGTTACAGCCATCAAAGACCAAAAAACAGGGAAGGGGAGGCCATACTCAGATCCTTGGAAGACTGTAAAATTGTTATTATCCCAGGTAGAGATTAGGTTACATCAAAGTTATACTTAGCCTATCTGTCTGTCTTAAATTTTCTACCTCTTTTCAAACTAGACACTTCATTATGATTCTGATAGAAAAACCGATTTAACCCCTATTTGAATGAGTTTTGACCTATCAGTACTATAGATAGAGCCAACTGCTACTTAAAATTGTTTTTAATCCTTGATATTGTTCTATTTTGCAAAACAAATCTTAATCAAATACTTGTGAGTTGCTGTAAATTATTGTTCTCAAGCTTTATATTTATGGAAATTATTTGGGAAAAAAAGCACTATTGTTCTCTGGCATATTCAAATTTCAAAATAACTTTTTGATTTTGAATGATCTGATATCTAAGTCACTAAATCAAATATGGTTGACCCTTGAACAACACAGGTTTGAACTGCCTGGGTCCATTTACCTGCAGATTTTTTTCAAGAAATACAGTACTGCCAATGTACATTCTTGCCCTTATGATTTTAATAACATTTTCCTTTTTAAAATAACATTTTCTTTTCTAGTTTATTGTAAGAATGCAGTATATCATACATATAACATATAAAATATGTGTTAATCAACTGTTTATATTATTGGTGAGGCTTCTGGTCAACAGTACGCTATTAGTAGTTAAGGTTTTGGGGACTCAAAAAATTGTACATAGATTTTTGATTGCACAGGGGTCAATGTCCCTAACCTCTGCATTATTTAAGGGTCAACTGCATTTATACAACTATATATCTAAAATAAACCCAATTCAATGTTATGTAATTGATCCTACATTCTAAATACAGAGCCAAATACTTGTCTGAATATGTTAATATTTTATTAACCAAATACCCTCACCCATGCTGGTTAATTGTATCACCGTATTCAACTACAATCATCTTCCAATAACAGCTTGACTTTCACATTGCATAATTTAGAAATAAAACTTTTAGGGGCGCCTGGCTGGCTCATTTGGCAGAGCATGTGACTCTTGATCTCAGGGTCATGAGTTCAAGCCCCACACTGGGTGTGAAGCCTACTTAAAATTTAAAAAAAAAAAAAAAGAAGAAGAAATGAAACTTTTAAAAATAAAGCCTGAAAGTGTAGTTTGGATGCTATTGTAACTCCTAGAGCTTACGGACATTTAGAGGTAGAGCACAACAAAAACACAAAAATAAAATAGGCTTACAAGGATTGTTACTTTAGTCTAAAGCATAATTCATAGGTCAGAAAAACTGAACCTAAATATTGTACCTTTAGAAACCTTGATTGAACGATAACACTTTAAACAAATATTCAATATCTATTCTTAGAATTTTCTTATGAAAAAGATCAGAGGGAATAGAAGGGAAAAAAAAAAAAGTTCTCCCATGGAAAATCAAGTCCATTTACAAAATACACAATAAACATTAAACACATAAAATCTGATTTTCATATAATCTATAGGGTGAAGTCAACAAAATACATCATTTCTCGCATTATAAAATCATCAAAATAACATTCAGTCTAATCATGAATGAAATCTATTAAAATTAAAGAATTTAGTATTCACGGTAATTTCCAAGTTTGTTCAAGTAAAACCTTCTACTTAAATAGAAAATTCTGAAAGAAAACTACCTACCTGTTGCAGGGAGGGTAACATTGTACTGAAGAGTAACAAAAATGATAGAAGCTTTTGCTGTTATCTAGAAAAAAAGAAAAAAAAAGATCAAGTCAATTTGTGACCTTCTCCCAAATAGGTCAAGGGAGAAAACATTGTAAGTTCTGCCCCCAAATCTAAGAACCAAGGGCACTCCAGTTCTTGTGGCCCTGTGACAGGCACAACTGAATTCCTGATCATTCAGGGGTTGAGCTTGGGAGTGCTGCAGTTTAGATGAGTTTGTGAGTTTCTGTTAGTCCTAACTTTAAGATTTCAAAAGAGACACTCTGTAGTTTCAGTGATTCTCTACTCTAGACCTGTACAATGAACAAAGTTCCTATTAAAAATTGAAATGTAAATTAATAAAGGAAAGGAAGCACAGTTACCACCACTAAAAACTGATCAAGCTGGGGTCTGTGGTATGTGTATGTGTTTATCTCTCACACACCTGGGATAGTTAAGTCCTCAATAAATATTTAACTGACCTGATTACTGGTAAAAGTGAAGTGGTCAGAACAGAAAAATGGAATGCTTACTCAGTATTTATAGGCACTAGGTAATGTGCTAGACAAGAATGGATAACAAAGATGAATGATACAATCCCTGACCACTCGTAGCTCAGTTGGGTCAGGAAGATGGGTAAACAAATTGTTATAATATTATGGAATCAGTGCCAACAGGTATTCAGGATAGACAATGAATTTTTTTTGTTTTTGTTTTTTTCCTGGGGTGGGGAATAAGGCATGTTCTGGAAAGGCTTCTCAGAGGATATGGTGTGGAACTGTCTCTTGCTGGAAAACGGAAGTTCTCTAGGCTCATAAAGGGGGATGAAGAGGGCAGCATAGGTAGAAGAACAGAAAGCACAAAGGTTAAACAGCGAACACGAGGCCCGGCACGGATACACATCAGTAAGCGGTAGAAAAGCCTAGAAAACTTCTCAAGTGCTAGAAAGGGCCTTGTTTGTTAGACTAAATAGTTTAGATTTTATTTTGGCACAATTAGAGAATTAGGAAGTGGGGGAAGTTCATTTGTGCTTTTTAGAAAGATCACGGATGTACCTAGTAAGTGGTCTTTCAAGCCCCCTCAAATCCATTCTCCACGCTGCAACCAGAGTCATCTTCTGACCGTGTTAACACCTTTCCCCATGCCCACCCATCCCCTACCTCCACCCTGAAAATTCTTCACTGGATTCCCATTCTTTCTAGGATAAAGAACAAAATCTTTTTTTAAAGATTTTATTTATTCATTTATTTACTTACCTATTTATTAATTCACTTATTTAGAGAGCATGAGCAGGGGTGTGTGGGGAGGAGCACAGGGAGAGAGAGAATCCCAAGCAGACTCCCTGCTGAGCACAGAGCCCAATGTGGGGCTTGATCCCACAACCCTGAGATCATGACCTGAGCCAAAATCAAGAGTTGGACGCTCAACTGACTGAGCCACCCAGGTGCCTGAAGAACAAAATCTTTAATGTGGCCCATACAATAATCTATGATCCTTCCCCTCTGCCTCTCCAGCCTTACCTCAGACCACTGCCTCTTGGATTCCTCCCATCACAGGGTCTGTGCACATGCAGTTCTATCAGAAACCCTATTGAAAACTTTCCCCCTTCAGATCTCAGTTCAATCACACCTTTTCAAGGAAGCCTTTGTTAGATTATCTCAGAGATGATCTAACGTCCTTTGTTAGATTATCTCAGAGAATTGTGTTCCTTTCTTTCAAAACACATACTCTTGGTGTGATAATATTACTAATTTCTGTCACACTCATTAGAAAGTAAGCTCCATTAGATCTGGGACCATGCCTGTTTCTTCACTGTATGTTTAGAGCCCAGCATGGGGCCTGACCCATGTTAGGTGATTGATCATTTCTACTGATTAAATACTAAATAAAAAATAAACTGGAGTAGGTACACAAGTCAAATATAAGACTTCTGCAAGAGACCACATGAAAGATAATAAGGCCTGAACTAAGGCAGTGGTAGTGGGATAGAGACAGTACTTTTGGGGCAGAATAAGGCGTGGGGAGCGAGAGGGAAGAGTCAAAGATTATGTATGGATACTTACAGCTTGAACAAGTGAAAAGTAATACTATTAATAAAATGTGGAATACAGGAGGGGCAGCAGCTTTTGGGGAAAAGAGAAAAAACTGAGTTTTAGACAGACTTTGATTTCTGTGAGATATGCAGGTGGAAAGACCAATAGGCAGATAAGCCTAAGACTTGAACTCTGCAGGGAGACCCTTGCTTAAAGACTTGGGAGTCTCTACTTATAGTAGGTAGTTAAAGCTGTGGGGGTATTTAAATCATCTATGGAGAGTGCACAGTGTTTGCAGAGAAATAGGACAACATCAGAACCACGAAGGTGGCAGAGAAAAAGCTGGTGGCAAAATAAGAAGAAATGATCAGAGAGGCAGGAAGAGAATGAAGACAGCTAGATGCCCCCAAGGCCAAGGGGGTAACATTTCAAAAAGATGTGGTTAATAAAGTCAAAGTTCCAAAAGAGACTTGGCAGGAAAGGAGTACAATGAACTGGACATTTTAAGAAGCCATCAGGGGTCATGGCTTGAGTGCTTCCAATGAATCAGTGAGAGCAAAAACCATACCATAGACTGAAGAACACAGGAGAAACAAAAGTGGTATCCAGCGATAGATGCCAGGTCAAGATTTATGTTGTTTTTATGAGAGAGACTGAGCTTATGTGGGGACAATCAGGAAGGTGCCAGGGAAAAGGAAGAGATTAAACATTTAAGGGGACAATGAATAGAAAGATCTGGTAAGAGATGAAATGTAAGGATAGAGCTAGAAGTTAATCTTGAAGTTTTCTTCTTAGATGGGGAAGAAGGTAGCAATGGATGAGACAGTTAAGTTCAAAAGGCAGGAAAAGTGAAGAAACACACATTTAGTAAACTCTTATTTTCCCTGTGGTGGAAAAAAAAGCAATGAGATCTGTTCAGCATGATTAGGGACTTGAATGAGTATTTATATCATTTCTATAGGGAAAGGAGCTGGCCAGAGAAAAGTAAAAAAGATCACTGGGTGTTATTGATGTCTGAGATTAGAAGCCTTTGATTTGTAATATAATCTATCAGCACAAGTTACGACTTTCTCTGGCAACCCTTAGCAATCCATGAATGGAAAAGCACAGAAAAGGCAGAGGGTGCAGTGGATTGATGGTTGGATATTTGCAGGGCTAATATGGAGAAAAGACCAAGAGGGAAGGGAGCTGAGGCCTGGGGTGAGTGTGGACAAGCAGTTAAAATCTTCAGGAAGAAAGCAAAGCAACGAGGGGGCCAAGGCACCATAAAAGCTTATACTAGGTGGAGAGTTGGCACACGAGCAGTAGAATGAAGGAGGTGAAACATGTAGGTTGTGGCTGAGTTTTGCTATACTGGAATTCAGAATCTGGAAACCAGGCAGGCCTACGTGATAAAGTCCACGGTATGGCCACTAAAGTGAGTTGCTTAACCGTCGTAGATATGGAAAGGTCACTTGAATAGAAAAGGCCAGCAAGGGTTCTGGTATTATCATTTGGGTCATTCACATGAATGCACTAGAGCAGAATGATGGCATGAGTTTCCAGGGCAATACTGCTTTTATGTGATTATTTTTAATAAAGTTGACTGATGACCAAATTTCATTTTTTGATATCTTTGTTTAGACTCCACATATATTAACACATACATACGTTCTCCACACACCTGTTTCTAGTTTAGAATATGAGGTCACCACTATCATAGCTAAGAAAACTTCTCAAGAGTCCTTTACAAATGACAAGTAAAATTCTTCAGATAAATTTAATATCAAATACCAAAAGCAACAAAAATTAGATTATCTTTTTATGGTAGGCTTCCAAATAAAATCTGGCCTCCAGCTACTTTAGCATGTGTCATTAAAAGTAGAGCAAGAGGAAAAATACAAACTACACACATCAAAAAGTTTATAGAAAAATCATGCTACTAGCTTTTCCAGGCCTCCTAAGCCTCACACCTCAGCAAGCACTGCTTTAACCTAATATTACAATCAATTAATAGTAAGGCAAATTAATTTGGAATAAAATATGCTGCAGAAATATATAATGTACTCAAAAGTAAACATAACTGAGTTTATGACAGTTTTGGACATTTATAACACTGCTTTCCATTTACAAGAATGAAACTTACTCAGATACATCTTGAACAGGTTCCACAAAGTCTAAGGCATTAGAATCTAATTCTATGTTGTATGTAGTATCATGAATATCCTAATGTTTCCTTAATCAAGAGGTCACCAGTTTGGGCTTGATGTTTTTTTCTTGTTAAAATTATACTGTACTTGTCAGAGGAAGGTGTGATTTACTACATTGACTATATGCCCGAAAGATAAAGACAATTTCTGAATATCACATTTCACTTCCCCATCACCTTAAGCTTAAATAAAATTAAGTTCTTAATAAATGAGATGGAGGGGTGCCTGGGTGGCTCAGTTGGTTAAGCGACTGCCTTCGGCTCAGGTCATGATCCTGGAGTCCCGGGATCGAGTTCCACATCGGGCTCCCTGCTCAGCTGGGGCTCTACTTCTCCATCTGACCCTCTTCCCTCTCGTGCTGTCTCTCATTCTCTCTCTCAAATAAATAAATAACATCTTTAAAAAACAAAAAAAAAATGAGGTGGAAAAAAAATGTTAGCATTAAGGCATGTCATCCTTAAAAATACAATAAACCTCCAAAACAGTTCCAAGATAGCTGTAATTGTAAATGTTCCCCCAAATCTGCACGGCACAAACTACCTAGACTCCTGCAAAGAAGCTCCCTTCCAGAAGAAAATATTCCTCTTGGAAACCCCTAACTCCTCACTCCTTTTATCCTCACTTGGATTCCCAAGCACCCTTCTATTTTTCAACTGTTCAAATTTTCCCAACCAAATAGGAAGCCATTAACTAAAGATCATGATTTGCATTATGTAGACAGATACTGACTGTATTAAAACCATGATTTCAAAATTTACAAGCAATTCTTGGTAACATGAAGTTTCCCAGAAATTAAACTTAGATTTCTCCAAAACAGACTACTTTCTTTTAATTAACCTTTTTACATATAATCTCTTTAGATGCTAACCATGGGACCCTTCTCTCACCTAAAAATGCTGTCTTCTATTTTCAACTTTGATAAATATCTAATGAATAATAATAGCTACTATTTATGGCATGGCTCCTGTAAACCAAGCACTGAACTAAAGCCATGATACACATTAGTTAATTTAATTCTCCAAGTAACCCTTGTTACTTGGAGAATGAGCCCTGTTTTACAGAAAGGAAACAAGTTCTGAGAAGTTAAAAGGATCTGCCCTAGGTCACCCTGTGAGCAAGCTGCAGAGCCCTAACTTGAACATGGACCCCTTTAGCTACAGCATCTACACTTCTACAGTATATTTATATTGATTTTTCATTTTGGTTAGTAATACAGTATCTGTTATCACTTTGTCAATTTCTTCGTAAATCCTCTGACATTTTCTCAATATATTCACACAAAGGGCTTAACAGGTTCTACTGCAAAAACATCAACTTCTCTATTACTCTAACACAAATACTGTAATTCTATAGCTATGTTAATTTTGAGATTCAGCAGCAATTATTTTAAAAGTCAAATAGCTAAACTAATTTCGTCAATTTTTCCCTGATATGTAGATAACATGGTACAACTTGCACAAACTTCCTTCTTCTGTATATTACTTTAATGTTCTCTTTTGAACTAAAAACTTCTATTTAGATCTTTGTTGTGTTTACTTAGATTTATAAATTTTACAGATTTACATAGAAGCAAAAATCCACTTACTATTAAAAAAATCATTGACATGGGGTGCCTGGGTGGCTCTGTGGTTTAGAGTCTTTCAATTTTGGCTCAGGTCAAGATCTCAGGGTTGTTGAGACTGAGCTTCGTGGTAGGCTCCATGTTCAGCAGAAGTCGGCTTGTCCCCCTCCCTCTGCTCCCCCCCCCCACTTAAATAAATAAAATCTTAAAAAAAAGAAATCACTGCTACGTGAGGCAAGGTATAGGTGGTGAACTTCCACAGAAATGCGGTAAGAGACTATGAAAACTTTTACATAATAGCAAAGTTACACCATTTCTAAGTGTCGGGATTTCTGATTAATATTCCATTTCACTCAAAGCACTGCAAATATACCCTGCAGGTAATTTTATTCTTAGATCATATTTTTAAAGTCAGGAATTCTTACCATATGGAGATGGGTTATGAAAAGTTTTACAAAATTGAATATACTGTACATACAAAAGTATTACTTCTAATATCAAAACAGAAAGTATAAATATAAAATTGAGAGAGTACAAATGTTCAGAATTGCATTTTTAATATGATACACTCATATAGTACTTTAAACAACCATCAGATGCAGTCACACCATATTATCTGATCCCTGTAACCTAACAATGACTGAGAATACCACAGGTGCTGTTATTTCCTTACACTGAAAAGCTGAGGCTTAGACTTAGGTCACCCAATAGGTAAGTAGCACAGGGCCAGCCTGAAAGCGTAGGACATATGTTAGTTTCCTTCTACCTTCCCTTCCACCATACCTACTACCTCCTTAGCAGTGGGCTAAGTGGAATAAATGACACTGTCAGGAATAAAAACATCTGTCTAGATCCAGAAAAGCCTTTGAGAAGAGAAGCAAAAGTAGACAAAATGTTAAGTTACCTAATAAGATTTATAAAACCCACGTGGAGTCCACCTAAAAATTTTATTCATCTTATTCATAAAAAAACGTATTCGGCTGTCACTGGCAGTCTCATTCTACCAGTTTTCCTCAAGAATTTTTAATGTCATTCATCCAACAAATATTTTTTAAGCACCTACTACGTCTCAGGTGCTATTCTGGGCACTGGAAACAGAGTAATAAAACCTCTAAGTTTCTGCCCTCTCTGAGGTTATATTTCATGAGGAGAGAGACAAACAATACAAAAGTAAAATAATCAGTGTATTTGATGGGGCATAGCGTCTATACAGAAAAATTTAAAAGGAAAAGAAGTTAAGGAATGGGCGTGTGTACTGAGGAGCGAGGGAAAGAAAACCGTAGGATGTTATATACACGTTCACCTTGCAAAGTTTATTACCCACATTCAACAGCTGTTAAATAAGTCATCAAAATACTAGATACGTGGGAAGAGAATTTACACACTCCTGACATTTCCATCCTCTCATATTTCACGAAACAAAAAGAAAATCACTCGGCTTCTTGGCACTGCTGTTCAGAAGCGAGATTTATGGATCAGACCTTGTTTCTTTAAGGGAAAAGCAAGAGCACGGCAAAAAGTTCGCGAAGTGGCAATAATACCAGTTTGGGAGAGAAGAATGAAAACAATCGGGTGTGCCTCAGTGTGCCGAACTCGTGGCGATCACTCGCTGCCCCGCGGCCACCGCCCTTCAAATAGGGAGTGGACGCCCGGCTCCGTCGGTTTCGCGTTCATCCCAAACTCGGTCCTACAGGGGCCCCCCGAGGCCTGGCCTCCACTAATCTCCAGCCCTCGCCGGCCCGACGCACTCGGCGCCCAGCGCCGGCCACCCCCCACCCGCCCGGAGCCAGCTCGGCAGCGCAGGGGCCGCCCTCGCCGCCCGCCGGCCCCTCGCCGGCTGCCACGTAACCCTTCGCGGGAACCAGGAACTGCGCGGCGCGGCCGACGGGAGGGGATGGGACGGGGACGGGGAAGGGGGCGGGGGCTGGGTGTGCGCGGCGGCTAAGGGGGCGACGCGGCGGCCCCCCGCTTCTGCGGGCGGCGGCCAGGCCTGCCGGGACTCGGCATCCCGAGGCCGGCGTGGGGCACGGCAGGGCAGGGCAGGCCTGTACCTAGGGGTCCGGGGGGCCGGCAGCTCCCCCCGGTCCGGTCCCCCGCGGTCCGGGGCCGAGGGGCCGAGGCTGGCAGCCCGAGGAAGGGGCGGCGGGGCGGTTGGGGCGCGGGGCGGACTCACCTCGAACATAAGCCCCAGCAGGAAGACCATCGCCACACAGGAGACGATGTCCGCGTGATTCTGCAGGATGAATTCGTGGCTCAGGACCGGGGGGCTCTTAGTGCTTTTCTTGCGAATCGCCATGGTGAAGCCACCGCCCGTGCCTGCAGGTGCTCCTCCCCGGCTCCGCTCTTTCCAGCTGCTCACCGACTAGCTGCCGCCGCCGCCTCCCCCTGACTGCTCCTCACAGCCCCGCCGCTGCCGGTCGCTGGGGCTTCACTTCCCATCCCACAGCCAGTACGCAGCCGCCGGGGCCGCCCGGAAAAAAAAAAAAAAAAAAAAAAAAAAAAGAAGGCAAGCCCACAGCGGGGGTGAGCATGCGCACCGGGGAGACGGCGCTCGCTCGTGCCGGGGTAGCCCCTGCGAGCCCACAGCGCCGCCTGGGGACCGGAGGCCGTCGACCCACGGCCCCTCCTGGGTAAGGAATAGGAGCGGCACGCCCACTGCTCGGCTCCAGGATGGAGGTTGGGAGTCGTTCGTTTGAGGCGCGAGCTTCCTGCGCCTAGTTAACAGGCTGACTCCGCGGCAGGTCGAGAATGGCCACGTGCTGTGGCGTGCGTGGCCGCAAGCATGCCTTCCCGCCGTCCTGGCCACTCTGGCCTTGGGTGTCAGTGCTTGCTTCCATATAGATTGTCGCTTCTTGTAAGCCAAAACCACCACCACGGTAATCTAAACATAGGACTCTACAGCCTAACTACACAAGGGTAAGATGCATTCTTCAGATTTATTTATTTTTAAAAAGATTTTATTTATTTGACAGAGAGAGAGAGAGAGACAACCAGAGAGGGAACACAAGCAGGGGGAGCGGGAGAGGGAGAAGCAGGCTTCCCGCAGAGCAGGGAGCCCCACGGGCCTCGATCCCAGGACCCCGGGATCATGACCCGAGCCGAAGACGACGCTTATTGACTGAGCCACCCAGGCTTCAGTTTTAGCATCTTAAAAATTAACTTCAGAGTTATTTTAAGCACTCCTGGGGACTAAAAACAACAACAACAACAACAACAACAACAAACCATTTGTTGAAAGCTTGAACTAGTTTATTTTTTCTTTTTTAAAAAGAACACTTCCTATTCCGTCCCACCTACCCATCCCCATCCCTCCCTGCCTCTCACTGAAGACCATCAGGATTAGTTTGGGTTTACTTGCTTGATACTTATTAACAACATTTCTTAGTAATCTAGAGAGATGGTAAAAAAGGTTTGTGGACTAGACAGATCTTCCTCTTTCATCTTTCTACCCAAACCAAGACTCCTTTGTCTTCTTTCTCTTAAATCGCACCACTCTTTACCCATTTGCCAAATCTAGAAACCAAAATCATCCTGGACTGATACCTTTCAGCATCCTTCCACATCCAAACTATTATCACGCTCAGGTAATTCACGCTTCCTTTTCCCCCTTTCCACTGCCACAGCCTCAGGAGGAGACTTACCTTTTACCTACAAAATTACAACTTTGTTGAATTGTTGAGTGGTTTAAGATGATGGGTTTTTGAGTCAGAATTCTGCCACTTATTACCTGAATGACGGTGGGACAAGTTACTTAATCTCTGAGACTCGATTTCCTCATTTATTTATGTATTCATTTATTCAAAAAATATTGAGCATCTACTCATATGCTAGGCACTGGGGATACAGAACCGAAGGAAAAATACAAATTAACCTGTTCTTAGGAGCTTTCATTCTAGAGAGGGGAGAGGATCTTTAAACAGGATTTAGAAGGTGAAACATGTTAAGTTGAGATGAGGGTCCTGGAGAAAAATAAAGCAAAGGGAATAGGGAAAGCACAGGGAAGTTACATTTGCCTGAAGACCTTAAAGGAGGCAAGGGACCAAGCTATGAAGCTATCATCTATTAAAGAGAAGATGATTGTAATTAAATGCAATGCAATTGCATGAGATGAGTCCAGGAAAGTGCTTAGTAGAGAGTTAGGGCTCTCTACACGTTAGCAATTACTGTTCTCCTTTCTGGTCAAATGATTACTAGTTTCACTTACCTCCAAATCACCTTTCAGTTTTTACATTAGAATGATGCATCTAACAGGTTAAAAATTTTTTGGTGGTTTTCCTCTTCCTTCATGGAAATCTAGCAGGACAAAACAGCCCTTCGTGAATTGACCCTGCCTACCCAGACAGGCTCAAACCCAATCTCAGTGTGAGCATTTCCGACTCCACATACTGTACACTCTAGATCACGCTCTCTTCCCACGCTCCCTGCAGCTTTAGCCTATTGCTGCTTCTGTCTGGAATGTTTTCTCCTATCTTCTTCATACACCCAGCACACTCCCACTGTGCCTTCAAGTCTCATTCATGTGTGATCTCTTTGAAACCTTCGCTGACTTTTATGACTGATCTAGGCATTCTGTCTCTTAGGATTCAATTGTATTTTTTGAAAACAAATTTTAAAATTTTAAGTTAAAATTTTATATTTTTTATAATTTATATCACACAGTTCACCTATTTCAAGTTACAATTTGGTGGTTCTTAGAACATTAAAAAAGTTGTGCAGCCATCCCCATATTCTAACTTTAGAGCATTTTTATCACCCTCCAAAAAAATCCTGTACATGTTACCACTCACTCTCCATTTTCCCTCACGGTCTTGGCAGCCCTTGGCAACCACTGATTTACTGCCTCTCTAGATTTGCCTATTCTGACATTTCACATACATAGAATTGTGGTCTTTTGTGACTGACTTCTTTCACTTAAGATAAGTGAGGGTTTTGGGGTTCATCCATATTGTAGCACGTATCAGTATTTCATTCCTTTTTATGGGCAAAATAACATCCATTGTATGGCTATATCACATCTTATTTATCCGTTTATCAGTTGATAGACGTTTGGTTTGTTTCCACCTTTTGGTGATTGTGAGCAATGCTGCTGTGAGCATTAGTGTGTAAGTTTTATATGAACGCTTGTTTTCAGTTCTTTTGGGTGTATACCTAGAGTTGCTGGTCACATGGCAACTTTATGCTTTACTTTTTGAGGACCTATCAGACTGATTTCCAAAGGGGCTGCACCATTTTACAATCCCACTGCAATGTCTGAGGGTTCCAGTTTCTACTCAAACTTGCCAACATTTGTTATTTTCTGTCGGTTAATTTTTTCCATCCCAGTGGTGTAAGGTAGTATCTTATTGTGTCTTAGACGTGCATTTCTCTACTAATGCTGTTGATTAGTAGCCATTTCATGTGCTTACTAACCATTTGTATATCTTTGGAAAAATGTCTCTTCAAATCCTTTGCTATATATTGGGTTTTATTTTTTTAATTCATCGAGTTACGAGTTTTTAAAATATATTCTAGATACAAGTCCCTTTTCAGATACATGATTTGAAAATATTTTCTCCTAGTCTGTCTTTCTGCTTTCTTGATGGTGTCCTTCGAAGCACAAAAGTTTTTAATTTTGATGAAGCCCAGTTGATCTGTGTTCTCTTTTATCCTTTGCTCTTTGTGTACTAAGAAATCATTGCTTAGGGGCGCCTGGGTGGCTCAGTCGGTTAAGCATCTGCCTTCTGCTCGGTTAGGCATCTGCCTTCTGCTCAGGTCAAGATCTCAGAGTCCTGGGATGGGGTCCCAAGCATCTGCCTTCTGTTTGGGTCAAGATCTCAGAGTCCTGGAATGGAGTCCTGCATGGGCTCCCTGCTCAGCGGGGAGCCTGCTTCTCCCTCTGCCTCCCCCCCCCCCACTTGTGCTCTCTCTCTTACTCTGCTCTTTCTCTCTCAAATAAATAAATAAAATCTTAAAAAAAAAAGAAATCATTATTTAACAGAAGGCGACAAAGATTTACTCCTGTGGCTTTTTTTTTTCTAAGAGCTTTACAGTTTTAGCTTTTGCATTTAAGTCTATGATAAATCAGTTGTATTTTGTACCTCTTCTGATCGCTTCTGTTTTCTCAGTAAAATATGAAACGAAATCATCAGTAGTGGGGATGGTACAATGGAGTTTGAAGAGAGGATGGGGTAAAACTGTGGGAGGGTGAATGGATTGGGGAACATAATCAGAAAGCAGAGCCTCCTTGAGACTTGTGGACATAAATTCAAAGTGACACTTGTCTCCAGTCACACCCCCTGCTTGGATCCAGGTGTGGAGAAGACAGAATGCTGAGTTTTGCAAGGCCTGTGTGGTAGAGGGGCAAGGATTGTTGAGGATGTTTGCAGATGAGGGCAGGGCTAATGAAATGAACGCTGTTAGGCATGGTTGTGCTCCAATCCTCTATCACCCTCCAGCCTATAGTCCACCTTTTTCTGCTGTGAAAGGCAAACCTCTGCAGACTGCATCCCTGAGGCTCCCTTGCCCTCTGACTTCTAGTTGAATTCGGCCGAGGGAAGGCACTGGCCAAAAATCAGGAGAGTTTTGGGGATTTATTGTCCTTTGATTCCTCCTTGCTTTACTGTTTCTGGCAGTGGCTGTGTTTTTCTGTGGTCTTAGCCCTTGTCAGGTAACCCTTCTCTGTTCAGCTCTCCCTGGGCTCAGTGAGCTCATTCTCTCCCTGGCTTCTTCAGGCTGTTGGTGATAATGGCTTCCCACATTCCTAATCATCAGGAGCTTCCCTATCTCTTGTTTGTTCCCTCCACCTGCCCACTCCTCTGTGAACAGGCACTTCATTAAACCCTCTCCAGCCAAACCCTTCTGAACATGCCATCTCTTCCTTGCCAGTTCTCTGACAGATGCAAAGGACAGAGAAATAGTGCTGGGGCCTCTGAATGGGGGCTGCCCATGGGGTTGAAGATGGTTGGAGTGGGGCTAGTTGGTTGAGAAGGAAGTGGTCAGGGAGATGGATGCTGGGAGTGAGTTCACATGTTGTCATTGGTCATTGGCCAGGAGATGGCAAGGGTATGATGAAGGGAGGAGGAATGTACTGGAAGGGAGGAGTCAAGGCACCAGGAAGCTAGGGTGCTTGACACACACTTTTACATGGATATTCAGTCACCAAGAATGACTGGAGGAGTAGAATGGGAAGGGAGCCAGGAAATGAGCCAGGTGCTAACGTCTGACATAAATGAAGAGGAGTCAGAGAGTTTAGCAGATGATTGCCACAGGGAGATAGTGGGTGGTATAGTTGGAGGGCATGGGCTTCCAGAAGAGCTGGGGTTTTTGAGCGAGGGAGGAAAACTGTGATCAGCCATAAGGATCATGAAAAACACCCACTCCACCCCTGGTGGTATGTGAGGAGTGAGAGGGAAGAAACAGCCACCTCTTGACAAGGCACTAAGGAAAGCAGGTTTCAGTTTTCAGTTAGAGCTGTAGCAGGCTACTGCATTAGAGGGTGAAGAAAATATTCAGAAAGTGGTGGAAGGTGTGGAGGATTTGGCAGATTACACAGCTGGGGTTCCAGGGGATAAAGTATAGAAGGGTTTAGGGGCCAGGGGGTTGGATTTTAGTTTATGTCACCAAGGGGATGAACAGAATCATGTGGGGGAAGAGAAGATGGTGACAATGGATGACACTGGAGGTTTGCTTCTGGAGGGTACCAAGGTGGAAAGTGTTCAAATGCATGGTGGAATTATTCTCATGGTCTTTTAGGGGAAAGCAGGGAATCTGTTCTAATTTTAACTTCCTTTTTAGGATTGGCCTCTTAAGGAGTTTATGAGGAGGGGTGACTGCCATTGAATCCTCTCAGGTTGGGTCATGGTAGTGGGGAAAGTTGTCTTACCAAGGCCCTTGGGGCTCTGGAGGCTTCTTTCAAGCAGACTGGTTGCTCAGGTATGTCCCACTCTGGAGGCCATTTTGTGTCCAGCACAGTGCTGACCACAGTACTATACAGCGTACAGTAACCACATCCTGGATAAGTGATTTTTTGGCAAATGTAGCTCGGGCCCTCAGACGTTGGGATTCTCAGGATACTTCCAATGATGTAGAAAAGGACAAAAGGCAGATTATGTGGATTTGGGTCTATCCAGGAAGATCTTTGGCATAGGGTTGCTACAGTTATGAGAAATACAAAAGAAACAGAAAGATGATCTTTGTCCTGAAAGATCTCTAGTTGGCCACCTTAGACCTATATGAGGATGAAAAACACTTCTGAGAGGATATGAGAGTGAAATGCAAGAAGGTGCCTAAAAAAAGTGAGAACGAAAGTGGGACTGTTGCATTTTCACCTCTCCTAGATTCCAGAAGGATGAAGGATGAGGAACTGTTTGTTGCATGCCTACTACGTTCCAGGTATTTTGCTTTCACATGGGTTAGAACATTTAGTCTTGTTACTAGTAGGAAAGACTGGCAGGAGTTGTTACTAGTAGGAAAGACTGGCAGGAGATGCAGTGTTGTTACTAGTAGGAAAGACTGGCAGGACATGACACATCACACCTGGAGGTGGTTGAGGGAGGGCTGGCTGGTAAAGATGATGAAAGTCTGTGACCCACCTAGACCACTCCTATGTCCTTAGGGCTAGGACTGTGATCTTATGACTCTGGAAGCTTAAGGGGCCCAATGTAGACTTTCTCTCCTTTAACCTATAACTTATTTCACTTTATTTAATCTTGCTTTATTTAATACATCAAGGGCCCAAGTCAAAGCTTCTCTGATAGAAGAGAGATCAGTTTCAGAGAGTGGTGCAAAGTGAAGATAGGGAAACAAGAGTGTAAATGCATCCAAGAAGTTTGGCTTTGAAGAGGAAGAGAGAGCAGGGTATGTAACTAAAGAGGAATAAAGGATCCAGGTAGGTTTTGTGTTTGCTTTTGAATGATGTGACAGTTGTGCATGTTTAGATGACAAGAAGGAGGGACGAGAGGGAGAGGTTGAAGACACTGGGCGATGGGAAGAGGTGGGAATGATGGACTGAGGTCTCTGTGGTTTGTGATCCACCAGAACATAGGTAGAGGGTTACATTTACATAGGAGGGGACACCAGTTTTCACACTGAAAGGACGGAGAAAAGGTCAGGAGAGACAAGGCAGTCATGGATCTGCAAGTGGAGGTTCTCCCACATGGGTGATGAGATCAGGAGAGCCAATGCAAGGAAGACTGGGAGCCAGATTCCTTTTCTGAATGAATGAATGAATGGGGAGACTAATGGCAGTATGGGTGGAGGGAAAGATGGCTGAAGGAGCAGGGGTTTTTCAGGAGTAGGGTGGCACTGTAATGGTTTGGAGAGGGAGGGGATTGTCAGCCCCTCCTAAGAGAGCTGAAGGAGATTGGTGGTTTGAGGGGAGGGCTATGATACAGTCAAAGCAACTGGTGAAGGGAATGTTGGGTGTAACAGTTGAGGATGGAGGGGAGTTTATTTATAGTGGGATGGATTATATTAGTTGTAATTCTTTTAGTTGCAAGTGCCTGAAAAGATATATTGGGCTAAAAGTTAACAGATTGAAAAAAAGAAGCTTCAGGATCTGGAGTGTGTTGTGGATCTTAGAAACTAGAACCAGGCATTTGACCTCATTGGGACTCTCAACACATCTTTTTTCTCTTTTGTTTCAGCTTGCTTCATTCTTCCCTGTTGTAATTGGAATTTACTTACATGGCGGAGAACATGGTCATTTGGAAGTTCTGTCAGAATAATCCCAAGGAGATACCTAGACCAGTCTGGCTTGGTAGCATGATCATTTCTGGGTCAGTTTTTGGTTCACCCATTTTGGGTTCCCCGCTTTTCCCTGTGGCTAGGGTAGGTGTGTTTATTACTGGAAAGTGTGGAGGAAGGGGTGTTGGGCAAATAAGAACATGAACCACCACAGGTACTCCAGAGAACATGGCTTTGGAGGTCAAGGAACAGCAGGAAGTGGTTGGATCAGGGGAGAAAAATCCAGTAGCAGCATGGACATGAGTGAATGAGAGTAATAGACAATGGAGTGACTTGTATTTGAGGCAATGGCCAAGGACTATGGAGATGCACAGTAGGAAAAGATTTCTGAAATAGTCTCAGCAGACACAGATAGAAGAGGGGGTCTTAGTTGGAATTTATTGTGCTGCCAAGAGGGTTTTAGTTCTCAGGAACAGATAGGAAGATGGTAGTAGGTAAGCGGTTCCTGGGGAGGGTGTCACATGCAGAACACAGCAGCAGATTTGGGGAATGCTTCATGAAATAATTGGGAGGCCACCCAGTAGATCACTTTCACCTGAGGAGATAGAACTAATGAAAGCATCTTTCTGTGCAAAGTGCTTTCCTAAATGGCTTCTAACATTAGAAGGCCTCATGCCTCAGGGAATTTTGGGAATGAAACTTTTAAGCCCGCCAGATTCTCTAACATTAGAAGGCCTTATGAACTGAGTTGATATCTTGGAGCCATCAAAAATGGTATATGGCTCAGTGCCTAGTAGAATCAAGGTCCGGGGGTGGCGGCGAAGGATTCTTTGGACCTGTTTCCTTGTTTTCATCAGCCTGTGTGCTCTAACACAAGGCTTGCAGCACAGATGAAAACAACTAAAATGGTTACAACCTCCCAGGTGCTGTTGATATACGTTAATTTTAACCTCATATCAACCTAGAACCTAATGTTATTCCTATTTAAAATAAGGAAACAGAGGCTCAGCAAAATAACGTAAGATTTTACAACCATCAAATTTTAATTCCCAAGATGAAAAATGTGCATTTTATGTAAGATTTTACTAAAGAGTAAATTCGGTGTTTTGTGGAGCTTAATTGGTATAAATCAAAGTGAAATAATCACAATAGGTGAATATATTGTTAACAATAACAACAAAGGGGCACCTGGGTGGCTCAGTCATTGAGCGTCTGCCTTCGGCTCGGGTGGTGGCCCCAGGGTCCTGAAATCGAGTCCCGCATCGGGCTCCCTGCTCAGCGGGAAGCCTGCTTCTCCCTCTCCCTCTCCCCCTGCTTGTGTTCCTTCTCTCGCTTTGTCTCTTTCTGTCAAATAAATAAATAAAAATAAAAAAAACAATAACAACAAAAATAATAGCAACTAATACTTATTGGGTATCAAGCGCTGTGCTAAACACTATGGATATTTAATGCTCATAACAACTCACTGAGTTAGGTACTGTTATTCCTTTTCTACAGATGAGGAATTGATTGGACAAATACTATTACTAAACCATTATCAGTACACCACTACCACGATGAATGGAAACTGGAATAGGTCACATATGGGGAAATCAGTTAGTAGTTTATTTTGATTTGGGGCATGAGCACTAGTCTGGGGAAAAGAGAAAGGGCTCTGTTCCTGAGACTGCCTACGACAAATGTTTAGTTTTGTCCCTGTGAAACAAGGCACATTTATTCCCTAGGCAATTTATCGCTCCTTCTGAGCATTACTCATAACCACTGTCATTTTCTTTGGTTTTCAGATCGCATCTACATCCTCAAATTAGAGCACAAATACTGCTCTGCTAAGTGGAGTGGGGATTAAAAGGAATGAGTGACCAAGGACTAATTTAGCTTGGGGGCATGGAAGAACGGTGATGGTGATGCTATTTACCCAAAGTGTGAGTTGGGAGAGGGCGGTAATCAGGAATGTGAAATTGTGGATTGTATTGAGTTTCTTCACATTGATGTGTGGTCTTTGGGAGACAGCCAAAGGAAGAGTTTCTGCAGTTAGCAAAGGATTTAGGCCTGGGGCTTTGGTGAATGATTCAAGCTCAAGCATACATCTGGAAATTGATCAGCATTATGGTAATGGTTAACACCACTAAAATGGATTCGATCTTTGAGGTGGTGAATAAAAAGAAAGAACAATGTTATTTAGTCTTAGCAAAGAGGCTGAAAGGGGATTGGGAGCTTAATTATGTATATGGCTTTTAATAGCAATGATTTTCAGAGTGTTTTTCAAACAATGATTTCCTGTGAAGTCTCCATAAAATCTGAATGATGAAACTTTTAAGCCCACCAGATTCTTTACCGCTATAATCCTAATAACTGATTTATTTTAGGCTTAAATGCTCTTGCAAGGAATGTGCTGGTCCAAAGTTTAGTATTATTATAAATTATTTCCTCTGAAGTTGAACTTCATTAAAAAATACTGAAACAGAGAAGTAATAAAATGGGGGAAGAAAAGGAGAATAATTATATTAAAGAACTGAATTCTGGGGTGCCTGGATGGCTCAATCAGTTAAGCCTCTGACTCCTGATTTCAGCTCAGATCATGATCTCAGGGTCATGAGATCGAGCCCCTGCGTTGGGCTCCACTCTCAGCGGGGAGTCTGCATGGGATTCTCTCTCTCCCTCTGCCCTTTCCCCCCTCTCAAATAAATAAATAAATCTTAAAAAAAAAAAAAAGAACTGAATTCCAAGAAAAATTGTTTTAAGAGTAGCTTCCAGGAAGTCAAGGCAAAAAGTGATCATGGTGAATTATCTATACATCATTCCATGTACAGTTTTTGAAACATGGTTAATTATTAGTATCACATGGATCCCCTCTCGCCTGGAGAATGGGTCTTACAATGGGTCTTACAAGGGGTCTGGGAAGCTGTGTATTTTTAAAAATTTCCCCAGGTGATTTTTTTTTTTAAAGATTTTTATTTATTTTTTGACAGGGAGAGAGGGAACACAAGCAGGGGGAGTGGGAGAGGGAGAAGCAGGCTTCCTGCGGAGCAGAGAGCCCGATGCGTGGCTCGATCCCAGGACCCTGGGACCATGACCTGAGCTGAGGGCAGACACTTAACGACTGAGCCACCCAGGTGCCCCTGCCCAGGTGATTTTGATGATTAGCCAAATTTGACAAATACTAAGTCTAATAAAGGAAACATATTAGTTCACAGGAGAGAAAACCTTTTATCTAGCTCTGAAATCTGAAATGGATTTTGTTCCATGGATACCAAAGAACATTGAATAATAAAATAGACAATGTCCTCAATAGCATTAAAAAAACTCCAGAGATTTTGTGTGTATTTCACACGAACCTTTGACAAATACAAACCAACAACGCAATACTAAATTAGAATTCTGTTGATGTAGGAAAAGAATCATCTGGGTTGATAGAAAAAACTGTATTCCTTGGTCCTCTTCAGAAATTCTGATTCAGTCAATCTGGGTAGGGCCCAGAAATGTGCATTTGAAATATTCAAGTGCCCCAGCTGATAGGGATGCAAGTGGTCCAAGAGTACATTTTGTGCTGGGAGAATGGATGGCTAAGAGTATTCCTGGGAGTTTCAGGTTTAGATATAAAATCTATAGATATACCATTTGTGACAGACATTTTTACCCTTTCTGAAAACTGATTTAGCAGAAGGAGGCTGGATTATCTGCTTCCACAGAGTATGCTGGGAAGACTTCTGTGGTACAAAACCAGAGAGCTTCTGTTAGTGAAAATTTTTCTTCAACCCTTGGGAAAATATGAAAAGCATAGGTTGCTTCATATGGCTCTAGAGTAGTGTCAGTCTCACCCTAAAAGGAGGAAGTGGATACTCAGTGGATTAAAATCTTCTGGAATCAAAGCAACAAACATGGGAAAACTAATTGACTGGTCTTTTGGTAGAGATGCACTTTCCTCCAAACACGTAAGTGCCAAAGATAGCACGGTATTAATATACTCATGCACAAAATAAGGTCATATACATGTAGCCCGGCTTGCTGCAGCCTAACTTCTATTTGGAAGCCTCTGATTTGGAAACATATTTTCTCCAGAAGAGTGCTTCTTCAGGGTCATTAGCCACCCCAAAGTTCTTAAAAACACTAGTAAACGTCAGTGAGGGAATCTGTCATATCAGTGTTAGCTTTCCTGCAAATTTTGTCATGGGTAACTTAACCGACTATAGAGAAAGTGTTAGCTGAAGTCTCTGAGAGATAGAGGTGGAGTCTTTTCCTCTTTACATTGGCTAATTACTGAATCCTAAGTTCAGTTTAGATCTCAGTAGGAGAAACTCGAACTATGATAGATCTTTAATACTGTACTATATTAGGGCTGGAATACAAAGTTGGGAATCTACCATACAGTTATAAATAGCACTCTGCTGGATTCGGGTGACCTCAGGTCTAGTTATCTTTAGATGGCTTTCATATGCAGTGAAACTTTAAAGGCCACGGACGTCTTTGACTCCAGTTCACCTTAATTCTCCAGGTTCTCCAGGATACTAGGGGCAGGATTTCCTCTTGGAAAACGTTATGCTTGACATTTGTATCCATTAAGGAATATGAACTTGCAGACTGTTATCCTTAGGGCTAAGAGAACACCAAATAAGCACGTATCTCTCATTGTTTCGAATTCCTGGTAATTTTTGCAGGAGACAGTTCTGTGACAAAAGTGCTTGCTTCACTGGACTAAAAGAGTTGGAACTCACCCATTGCATAATATCAGTATTTTGACATTAAAATGTTTAGTTTATATCAAACTATTTACTTAATTTAAAAATTAAATAGTACTAAACAGGAAAACCATTTCCCAATTTCTTTCTACTTTTGAGATTCTTTTTCTGGCATTAGTAAAATGCTTATACTTCTATTTCCTGATTTGTTAATTTTAGACTTTACTTTCTGTTATCTGAGGTGATGATTTAGCATTCTCAATCTCTCAATTTAGCATTCTCAAACTCTCAATAGTTTCCTTTCCTCTATTATCCTAGAACATAATTTTTAGTCAGTGCTTACATTATTGCCTATGTAAAATTGCAGTGACGGATACTATTTCATAATTCTTCCTTCCTTGTGTAGCTTTTGCTTTTTGGAATCCAATGACTGCCTCATTTTTTCCTCACCAGTATAGTTTTCTATTAACTGGTCATTGTTTCAGTTGTTCAACTAGAGCTGTTGTATGACCACCAGCAGTTTTTTTCCTCCCAAAGGCTCAAACATACTAGAGAATCCGTCAGTTCCATTTTCCCCTCTGGAGATCTCTCTCTCTCTCTCTGAGCCCCCACTTCCTCCTGCTCCAATCTAGAGCAGGTTTTGGGCACACCTTTGTCTTAGAACTTACTTTTTTTTTTTTTTTTAAAGATTTTATTTATTTATTTGACAGAGAGAGACACAGTGAGAGAGGGAACACAAGCAGGGGGAGTGGGAGAGGGAGAAGCAGGCTTCCCGCTGAGCAGGGAGCCCAATGCGGGACTCGATCCCAGGACCCTGGGATCATGACCTGAGCTGAAGGCAGATGCTAAACGATTGAGCCACCCAGGCACCCCTAGAACTTACTTTTGACATTTTTCTGTGTTGGATTTACTATTTCGATTGTGTGCCTTTCTTTTTTTGTTCTTCTGGAGTGCATTATCCAGCAGGTCCCTAGAGGTGCATGCAGCTATACGTTTTGAGTCCTTGCACTCACACCATTGATTGGTTGGTTATAAACTTCTCGGACAAATAATTTCCTCCCTCAGATTTTTGAAGGCATTATGTCCTAACACACTGTAAAAGGCAGTGCTGTTTTGATCATGCTCCATTCTAAGTGATTCCAAACCCCCAATCCTACCACCATACCCACAACCCAGAATCTTTTAAGATCTCCTCTTTACCCCCGATGTTCTGAAATTTTATAATGTTATGACTTAGTATGACTTAGTGTTATGACTTATGTGGATCTTTCTTACATTGCTGGGCCTTTAGTAGACCCTTTCAACGGAAAGACTCATGTCCTTCAGTTCTAGGAAATTTTCTTGTATTTCTTTTTTGATAATTTCTGACTATTTTCAGTTCTGTTTTTCTGGAACCCCTATTACTTTGATGTTATACCTCCTGGTTTCCTCCCAAAGCCTTCCATCTTTTCCCTTTGTTTTCTTTGTTTTGTTGTTGTTTTGTTTTCCAAAAACTTTCTCAACTCTGTTTCCCAAAATTTCTCTGTTTTGGTTATATATTTTTACTTTGCAAGGTTTTTTCATAGAGCTGTTTTTCATAGTATCCTATTCTTGCTTTACAAATTATACCTTCCCTCATCTAAGAATACTAATAATTAAAATTTTTTTTACATTGTCTTTTTCTCCCTATTCTTGCTTATTTTGTTCTTTCATTTCTGATGAGCTTTGGATTTCTGTTTATATTAAGAGATACTGATTGGAAACTGTATATATGTGTGGGTAAGTGTATGGGAGGGTTTGTCAGATTGTAGGCTTCACTGTAGGGAGATTTGGCCATTCTGTTGTAGAGCCCATATATAAATGTATGTAAAGGTTTTTTTTTTTTTTTTTTTTTTTGGCTGTACCATTCATTTTCTCTGGAGATGAAATTCCCAATCTTCTACCTTGCAGTTGTCTACTTGGAAACTGCTGTTCTGGGGACAGGTAAGGAAAGGGGAATGGAAGTTTACTGTTCTTTCACTTATTTTTTTTTTTTCTGCCTTTCACTTCTAAGAATAAACTTTGGTTTCTTTTTTGGGGTAGCAGTTGCCTGGCTGTGTAGCACTCGGGTATGTTGCACATATAAGCTTTCAACAATCCCTCTTTTAGAACAGAGCACTGCCCCCACCTTCTGCTTCTGCAGCACCTGGTGCCTCTCGGCCCTAACTTCTCAAGGGGTTGTTAGGGTGAATTGGCTTTCTTCCCTCCTACAGCAATTTTAGGCTATCGTTGTATGACTGCCCTAGCTCTATCTGTAGTCTTTCAAAATTTGGTTATAATCTGTGCAATCCCCTCTTGCACTCTGTCTTCTCTGCTTTGTAGCTTTTACTGTTTTTTTTTTCTTTTAAATCTATAACTCTGTACACTTAATATATATTTTTTTATTGGGTCTTGGAAAGGAGTAGCGATAAACATGTGGTAAGTCTGCCAGAAATAGTACTAAATAGAATTACATTTTAAAAGAATAATGCTTAATGTTTCTTGAAACTGCCTATAATGTTAATGGATTTTAATGTGGATTTGTTGAGGATTCAGAATTTTAGCATTTATAAGCAATCCTTCAGGGTAAAATTGGTAATATGCAGTAACAATATGATAATATTGTTGAGCATTTAGTGTCATATAATCCAATAATGGGTAAAATAAGCATAAACAGCACATAAAAGTCTTCATTTAATACTATTGACCTTTTTTTTTTTTGGCTGCTAAAACACCTCTGTCCTGGTGATTATCCTATCCTTGATCAAGCTTTCTTATAGTTTTGGTATCTTTCCAGAGATATTTTCTGCATAACACAAGTGAATACACGTATCTATCCCTCTTCCATTCTCCATTTTAATTCCAAATGTTTCAGAAGGCCCAGCACTAAGGTGGCTGGAAGTAAGACTTTCACAATCAATATTTCAAATATTGAACTTTTTTTTCTATCAAAACAAAGTATCCTTTCAAGCCCCCCCCCCCCCCCCCCCTGTGGATTGGAGGAAAAGACTGATTATGGTACATTTTCCTGCTCCAACAATTCCTGGAAGTTGGTAGCAAGTTTCATGCTGATCCATGCTCTGGTAAGCAAGGAGGGACTTGCAAGGGAGGGGACACTAATGTATAGTACTGGCAGAATTAAGAAGAACCTGCACTTGAATCTTTTCTCATTTTCCCCAGGATTTTAGCTTCCCTGTTACTAGCCAACTTTACTGACTTTTTCTTGAAGTGACAATCTGGAGATACGAAAACACTCCCAGATAACTTAAAAAACACTCAAAAAATCTCACAGAAACATACGGAAGAGATTCAGTTTGCACAGAATTGGTCTAGTCATTCTGTGAGCTACTGCAGAGAACTATTTTATGTACATTGGAGGGAAAGGAAAGCTATTCAGTAAGGAATCAATATTGCTCCAGAATCTTCCTATGACTCTTTATCTGAGAACAGTCCTCACCCACTCTGGCCACAGGGGTAGGCATGTGACCAAAGCTGGGCCAAATATAGTACGTCATGTTCTGTAGATCACAGAGACTGGCTCAAGGACAGGGTAATGAGCCAGTTTAAGTCATTGAGTCCTTCCCTAGGATTTTTCAAATCAAAGCTGAGAGAACCAGTTTTGCCTGCTGGTTATGGAATGGTTAGGATATGAGCCCAGAGCTGCCTGTAGCCATGCCCCGTGCCATGTGAGGAAGCCAATCTGCTCTGGGGTCTCTGACATGCAGAAAAGGAAGTAGAAATGAGAGGTTTGGGGATCCCATTTGATGGGATCCAAATCTTCGTTCTTGTTTACAAGCCTGGTTCCACCCTTACCCTTCTTAGGTTGGTTACATGTGTCAACCAACTTTTACTTGAGCTAGTTGAAAATAAGTCTCTGTCACTTGCAGCAAAATATATTATACCTATTTAGCCCCAGCTCCATAGATCTAAGTGCCTTCTAGGTATCTCCCTTTGGATGTTCCTTGGGACTTCAAACTCATCTGTAGTAGAATGCAGCTTTCCGTCCTTACCCATTCTACTTACTCCATTTCCTTTATTTTCTTATCTTGAGTATCAGGTCAGCATGTACTCAGCTGTCCAAGCCAGAAACCAAAGCTCTCCTAGACTTCTCCCTTTCTACTTGATCCCCATCCTTCAAGATCTAGTAGTTTCTAAGTGCTGTTCCTTTTCATAAATATTTCTCGTATCTGTTACCCTGTCTTCTATTACCTTTGAGACCCTTTCTGCTGCTTTTTCACTTCTCCCACTGTACTGAAAACACCAAATCTCAGAATCCTTACCCTGTCTACTGTTGAATGGGGTTCCCTTCTGGTCCCAGATGATTGATCTAGCATAGTTACCATACAGGCTGGTGAGTAATATAAAAGACACGATGGCAGGAAAGCTCTCTTAAACAGGGACAGTGAAGATTAATTACACTAAGCAGGTCCTCTTCTATGAGGAGATCTGAGTCTGAGACACATAGAGGACTACTCAGTTGTTGCAAAACAGAAGCTGAAGATATACAGGGAGAAGGCAGAGGTGATGACAAGGAGAATGTAAGCTTTCGAGTAAACAGAAAATGTGCAAGCAGAAGCTGTAATCCTAAACTACTGGGTGTATTGAATGGAGGATAAAATAATTGGCTAATACAATAGAAAAAATAGGAATGAAACATCATAATGGTTGGGGACAAACTCTTGCTTTTGAGGAGGCAACAAAATAACACTAGAACTCTCTGGACCATGCTTAGCTTTCTATTTCCTTAATTATGCATACTCCAGCCTGTGTGAAGCATGGCTGGATGAAGCATGGCTGGATGACAGTACATTGGTGTGTGAAGTTTCCTGTGAAAATTTGTGTTCCCTAGCTGCTGCTTATCTCTATGACCTCAAGCCACAAAAACTATATACTCTAGCTATAGAACTTAGTTCCCCAACCATGTGATGCTCTGCCATCTCTCTGTTTATGTGCATATACTATTTCTTCTAACTGGAACAATTCTTCTCATCTCCTAAATGTCTCTAACTTCTTTACTTGGATACCACTTACTCAGCTTTGAAGACTGAGCTCAGGCTCCTCTAAGCTTTCTATAACCCAACCAAATTTAATGGTACTGCGTATTCTAACTGTGTATTTCCACAACTAGAATATAAGCTTCTTTTGAGAATAGAGAAACTGTTTTGTTCCCCATTGTGTCCTCAGTGTCTGGTCCAGTACCCAGCACAAAGCAGATACTTAATGGATGCCATTGTTTTTGTTAAAGGTCAGTTGCCTAGACTCTTTCAAAAACCAGGGAATTTAAGGGCCTTCCATTATCATCCCTTGTCCAATAGATCCACTTGCAGTTGTGCCATGGTTCTTTAAAAAGACAATGATTATACGGCTTTGTGCAGATTTCTTCAGTTCAGAATGCCCTTCTCATCCCTGTCCCCTAACTTCTTCCAAGAACAGAAGTAGGGAGACCAGAGTTATGGACTATTGCAGTTGTCCATGCAAGAGAGGATGATGGCCTGGACTAAGGAGTATTGGTGGAATAAGAGGTAGAGACAAAAAATTCTAGAGCTGGAACAGTCAATAAGTACTTGGTGAAGAATTGGATGAGATGAGGGATGGGGGCATATCAAAAATAATTATTGGGTTTTTCTGGTTTGATCAACTGGTGTTGTATTCAGATAGGAAAGAATGGAGGAGATGCAAGTTAAAGAGGTAACTAACCATTTACATACATAATCAGATTTCTTGTCTAAATTTTGCTGATATATGCTATACTTAGGGAATGGGAATACTGATTTTTTTTTTTGGGTGGTGTTGGGGAAAATACTTATATATATTTTTTAATTTACCATTTTAACTATTTTTAAGTATACTGTTCAGTGGCATTAAGTACATTCACATTGTTTTATGTGTAATCATGACCACCATCCATTTCCAGAATTTTTTTCATCTTCCCAAACTGCAATTCCTTGTCCATTTCTCCCTCTCTTCCAGTTCTTGGCATCCACCATTCTACTTTTTGTCTCTATGAATCCGACTACTCTAGGTACCTCAAATAAGGGGAATCATATAGTATTTGTCCTTTTGTACTGGCTTATAGCACTTAGGATAATGTCTTCAAGTTTCATCCATATTGTAGCATGTGTCAGAATCTCCTTCCTTTTTTAGGCTGAATAGTATTCCATTGTCTGTATAGACACCATTTTATTTGTCCACTCATCCTTCAGTGGACACTTGGGTTGCTTCCACCTTTGGCTATTGTGAATAACACTGCCATGAACCTGGGTGTGCAAGTATCTGTTCCAGTCCCTGTTTTCAGTTCTTTTGGGTATATATCAGAAGTGGAATTGCTGGATCATATGGTAATTCTATGTTTAATTTTTGAGGAACCACCAAAGTGTTTTCCATAGCAGCTGTACCATTTTATATTCCCACCAGTAATGTACAAGGGTTCCATTTTCTCCACATCCTCCCCAACGCTTTTATTATTATTTTTTTGATAATAGCCATCCTAATGGGCATGAAGTGGTATCTCATTGTGGTTTTAATTTGCATTTCCCTAATGATTAGTGACGTTGAACATATTTTCATGTGCTTATTGGCCATCTGTATATATTATTTGGAGAAATGTCTATTTAAGTCCTTTGCCCATTTTTTTTTCATCTTAGTTAGAAAACGTGTTGTTTATTTTGCTTATAAAGGATATAGTCTTTTTTTAATTTTTATTTTATTATGTTATGTTAATCACCATACATTGCATCATTAGTTTTTGATGTAGTGTTCCATGATTCATTGTTTGCGTATAACACCCAGTGCTCCATTCAATACATGCCCTCTTTAATACCCATCACCAGGCTAATCCATCCCCCCACCCCCCTCCATTTTTTTTTTTTTTTAAAGATTTTATTTATTTGACAGAGAGAGACACAGCGAGAGAGGGAACACAAGCAGGGGGAGCGGGAGAGGGAGAAGCAGGCTTCCCGCTGAGCAGGGAGCCCGATGTGGGGCTCGATCCCAGGACCCTGGGATCATGACCTGAACCAAAGGCAGATGCTTAACAACTGAGCCACCCAGGCACCCCAGTCCTTTGCCCATTTTTGAATGGAGTTATTGTTGTTCTTGTTCAGCGTTATTTTGTAATATGAAATGGTTTCAGGAACACAGAAGGTCTCTATGGCATGAAAACGAGTGTTAGGATAGTATGAAAATCCTAGGGACCTTGGGAAAAGTGGCAGAAAAAGGTGAGGATGTCAAAGAAAGTTTAAGAAAAATTTTTAAAGTTTTACCTTTAGTGAAGAATTAAAAAAAGGACATTCTCAGGATTCTGAGCTCATTTTAGTATTGCAGTTTGGCAACCTTGTGGGTTAAATAAGCATTGCTGGGCTACCCTGAGAACCTAACTCCTATATTTAAGAACACTACTTGTATATAAAATGCCCTGTCGGGCGCCTGCGTGGCTCAGTTGGTTAAGCGACTGCCTTCGGCTCAGGTCATGATCCTGGAGTCCCTGGATCGAGTCCCTCATCGGGCTTCCTGCTCGGCAGGGAGTCTGTTTCGTCCTCTGACCCTATCCCCTCTCAGGTGTTCTCTCTCTCTCATTCTCTCTCAAATAAATAAATAAAATCTTTAAAAAAAAAAAAAAAAAGCCCTGTCTTATAAATCCTCTAATTAAAAAAAAAATTTTTGGTATATAATTCATATATATGACAGCTATTTATATACTAAAATCTAAACTTGGAAAGTTAAGTTAGTTGTACTAATGGATTACAGAAATAATTATTATATAATGCTTTTAATTAGGAATTTAATTTTTCAATTACTGTAAGTTGATGTTCATGAATCATTTGTGAGATACCATTATAAAAAAATATACAGGATACAGAGCTATACAACTAAAGCAAAATCATAATACAATTGATAGAAACATGAAAACAAAGCTGTTATCTACAGATGTAAAGAAGGATTACATAGAAATCTGTGCTGTTAACTGAAGCAGCTGGAGAAATACTATTGGCCATTTGTAACAGATAACTACTCTCCAAGAATAATACCCAGTTTAACTTACATAAATTTTATTATTTTTAAAGTAACCATAAATCTGTTGAACATGGATAAACTGTTAGATTCTGAATTTTTGGTAAAATGTTATACCATTCAGATTAGATAAGTGACCTATATTATACATGTAAAATGTAATATATATTTTAGATGAAATAAGACATTATTTTAAAGTATATTTAGGATTATTTTCAATGTTCTATACTCTATATTCCCTGTAAATAATTATAGTTAAGAAAACATACCATTCTCTAAAAATAAAACAAGCCAACAAAAGCTTTCATTAATCTGAAACTAAAGATTAGCTTTCCATTTCTTCTCAGGATCCGTGTTGCTAACTGTGGAAAGAAAATTGGAGAGTGAAAATTTAACAACAGATAAGCAAATATAATGGATTTTAAGTTATTTTGTGGCTAGAAAAAGCATTAATTCCTAAAATAATTTTGTTGCTTAATATAAAGGTGGTATTTTTTTGTACATATAAAAGCACTGCTGAAGCTTCTACACAAAATTCAAGTTTTGAGCTTCTTGATTTTAAGGATTAAATTTCTATAAAGATTGTTAATTTGATGAATTAATCTAACACTAGTAAACACTTATAGAATTACTGCTTTAATATTTTTGAGTTTACTACCTTTACTACTGCTAAAACATCTGGCTGTTCCCAAACCTTCTGCATGTGAAATTCTTTGTGGTCTTGTGGTCGGGAGAAGAGAGGCTATCTTCCCGTTACATGCCTTTGATTGTAGTTCTGGTGGGTAAGAACTGCAACCCCTAAGCAAAATTCTAATTCCTGTGCGAGCTTTAGGTTCCAATTTGTGGTCCACTGGCCTTTCACTACTAACCCTTTCTAGTGCTTGTTTCTCCATCTTACAGTAACATTCAAGGAAGGACTCTGGTGGTGGTTGTTTTTCCTAAAAGCAAACTAGTTTTGTAAAAAAAGAATATTTTAAATGCTGGTAATAAAATAATTGAAATTTGGAAGTATACTTACATATTTTTCCTTCTTTTTTTAATTTTTTCAAGTGAAGCAAGACATTATGTTCAGCCATTTTATATAAATGCTCAGGAATAGTCTAAAAGAAAAATGAGAGTGAAAGAAGACATTTCTTTTTTTAAAAAAGAATGAGTTAATCTTATTGAAACAATTAAAACATGCAACAAAAGGAAAATTTTAACTTAAATACATTTTTATATAGGAATAATCAAAATGATTTCACCTTGTATGTGTCTTGCTTTAGGCCACTCTATTTTTATCTATATACCTATACATAAAATAGCCTGTAAGGTCCATAAGGACAGTAACAGTGTTGGTTTTGTTCTTTACCGTATACCCAGTGCTTAGCAAATGGCACATAGTAGGAACTCCGTATTTTATGAATGAATGAATAACTAAAAATTATTCTAGATAGTTTTGATGATGCTATGGACCATTGGCCCTATGGTTTATTTACTGGGTTACATGATAATATCTTTGTACATTTCCCTTGGTTATCCTACCTCTGTCATCCTTTAGTTTTCATCTCGAAACTTCCTTAGACTTCTCTTAAATTCATGTGTACTTACACTGAGTTGTATTGTTGACTCACTTCTTACTCAACCAACTTAGCACAGCAACATCACATGTTAATGTTCCCCAAATATAAACTTCCAACCCCAAGCCCTCCCTTAAGCTCCAGTACCATATCCACCACTGTGATCTTCTAGATCTAATTAGTGAATCCTCCGCCTAAGATCCTTGAGTGGTCATGCCCAGGTTATTGGATAAAGCCCCTATTTGTTATAAGGCTTCTGTGATCTGATCATGCCTGTCTTTCCCGCCTCATTTCCTGGGACTCCTTTCCTGACCATTCACATATGCATTCTGTGCTCCAGTCATATGCAGTTTCTTTGTGGATTTTCATATACAATGCTCTTTTATTACTTGCAGAGCATGTCTTTCCTTCTGTCTAGAATGACTTCTTTTCTCCTGTACTTTGGCTTCGAAAATGCTTACTTCTTCAAGACTCAACTAAATAAGTTTTTAAAGCTTTTCCAGACAAGCCTCGATACCCTGCATCTTCCATCAGGTGAAATTTATTCCTCTTTCTTTTATGCTCTGATATACTGTGTAGAGGTCTTACAGGAAGCCTGGTATGATTAAAAAAACCACGATCTGAGTATCTGACATCTCACTTTTGAGTATGTGACATCTGCTAGTTGTGTGTCTTTGGAAGTTACTTAGCTCACACTTTCTGAGTCAGATTTTTTTTTTAAGTCTATTAAATTGGAATAATTGTATCTATATGTATTGAAAATTTGAGGTATATGAATTAAGGGCCTCAAATTACATTTGTAAGTGTAAATCAATGAATACAGTGTCTAGCACACAATAAGGCACTCAAAAAATGATAGTATTACAATCATCTGTTGAACATGTCTGTCGTCACTAAACTATGAGTTCTTTGAAGGTAGGGATCTGTAGTCATCTTTGTATCTTAGTACCTGGTCCACTGTGTGGCACAGGAAGGGCATTCAGTAAATGTTGAATGAGTAAATCTCTCTATAACACCTATGCCATTCTATACGCAACAGGTACTTGACACATATAATACAGTGAATATAGTGAATACACTCTGAATGCAGAACCAGCATTTTTAAGGGATGGACAATTGCTCGATGACTCATCTGGGAGGGTGATTTAGAGTTCTGCTGTCTGTACTTAAGTTAGGAAAAAAAAAAAACCCAATGTACCAATGTATAGTCTAGCATGGCTATATTCTAGTATTATGAGGAAATGAACTCTTTCACAGAATTTATATATTTATATTACCCCTTTGCCAATGGCACTTTTTATCTTTAGCCATTTTAACCATTCATCCCTTCCTTTTAAAACAAAGCACACCGAGTATATGATTGTTTTTTGATAACTTGGGCCAATGGAACATTAAAGTTCTTTACTAATTATAATTGGCCCTAGGTACTTTTCAAGCTCATCTTTACACTCTCACGTATCTTACGGTGGTACAGGTTGTAGTAGTGGGAGGTGTTTTTAAGTTTATTTATTTTTTAGTAATCTCTATACTCAAGATAGGGCTTGAACTCATGACCCCAAGATTAAGAGTCAGCACACTCTTCTGCCTGAGCCAGCCAGGTACTCTGGTAGTGAGAGTTTTTAAATCCAGGTAATCTTATTCCAGAGCCTGCATTCTTAAGCTCTATACTATCCACACAGCAGACATCTAATAAACATTTGCTGAAAAACTAAATTATACTAATCGATTGCCCCACAGTGCTGTTATATATTTACTCAGAGACCACTGGAGCGAGGCCATTTTTTCCTCTATATAGTAAGTTATTCTACTCATGTTCTTTTACATGTGCTTTCTCTTTCTTCTCCCTTGTTAGGCATTGCTACTACTTCTCACTGCTATTAACCCAGTATGTCTCTAGCAGATCACCTGTCTCACTCGCTATGGGCTAGGACACCAATCATTAAGATGGCTACAATAATACATAAATCATTACAAAACTTAATCATAAGGATGTTGGTAATGGTCTCTCTTACAAGATGAAGTCTATAAGGTTTAATGATAGCTTCGAATGTTTCTTTTTGGTTCTCCAGGTCGTTTTTATTTGTTTAACTTCCGTGTTCTAGAAAGTTGAGATTGCTGATCTCAAATTTATACAAGCAGCACTACTTATAAAATTTACAGACTTATTCTGTTCTGGGATGTAATAAATTTACCATACCTATAGTCTACTACAAAGATTATTTTAATAAAACTGTTGCTGTGGGGGCGCCTGGGTGGCTCAGTCGTTAAGCGTCTGCCTTCGGCTCAGGTCATGATCCCAGGATCCTGGGATCCAGCCCCGCATCGGGCTCCCTGCTCGGCGGGAAGCCTGCTTCTCCCTCTCCCACTCCCCCTGCTTGTGTTCTCTCTCTCACTGTGTCTCTGTCAAATAAATAAAATCTTTAAAAAAAAAAAAAAATTGTTGCTATGTACAAATAAGATAAATGAAAATTACCTTGTAAATGTTTTTTACAAGCTCCATTGCTGTAAATGATTTTTCAAAATTATCACGAAACAATGTAAGAATTTGCTGTTCTCGGATATTTCTGTGAGAAATGTATTCTAGAATTTTAGCTTCAGCGTTATGAATTACTGGGCCATGTCCTGAATTAGAATTATAAAAATTATTTCAACCAGAATAAAAATATCAAGTACAAATGAAGTTAATTTGTTCTATTTAAAAATAATCATATGATGTATTGAAAAAGCATACTAAGTATATAACAAATATGAATTATTTGGAAAACCATACAGTTAGATTTAAAAATTATATACAATGCCAAAAACAGAATTATATCAAATAAAATCTGTATGAAATGTTATTATATACATTAAAAATAAAGAATAAACATTTAACAATAAAAATAGTAACCAGAAGAGTAATGATAGGTAATACTTACAGAGTGCTCATTATTTGCCAGGCACTGTTCTAAATGCTTAATATATATTATTCTTCTAAGAGTCCAATGAGGTAGCAACTATTATTATCCCTTCTTTACAGCAGAAGCTGAGGTATGGGGGGCAGGGTGGCAAATAACTCGCCCACAGTTACACGGTGAAGAAGAGATGGAGCTGGAGTTCTGACTTGAGAGCTTTTAATCATTCTATGCTCTTAACCACTATGCCACACTTATATAAGAGATTGAAAAGGGGACTGTAAAAAGTAGCTTCATGTAAGTGACTCAGATCTATTAAAAATTCACAAGAACCACAGTAGAACTTTAAGAATCTTATGTATAAGCTAGTAATTCAGAAATGTTGACAACCCAGATTAAGTTATATTAAAGTCTAGTTGCTCTTTAAAACAGTACAAATTAACATATGACATAAGTCGGTAAGAGGATGTTTAAAATATTTGAGTACAATGTATTCAGAAGCAGACTGTTATCATATGAAGAGCATGGGCTTTGGTTAGAGTATTGACAATCATTTACTTGTATGGGGCCATGAGAGTCTGAACCCCTGAGCTTGTTTCTTCAGCCGTGCAATGAAGATACCACTACCTGCTTCACTGGGTTTGTGAGGACAACACTGTAAAGGTCCCTGCACAGCACTGGACAGGCTCTAATATATGGTGGCTGTGGCTACAGAACATAATTTACCCATAAGCTCCTGCTGTGCCAATAAGCCAGTTCACTGGGTTCATTAAAGCAAACACTCTAAGAACCTTTACTAGGCAGCCTCTCATTAGCTTTGCTTCATTCAGCGTGAGTGCATCAAACATGTACTCTCTTCTCTTTAAAAACAGCTGTCGGTGTATCATATGACCTCACTGATATGAGGAATTCTTAATCTCAGGAAACAAACTGAGGGTTGCTGGAGTGGTGGGGGGTGGGAGGGATGGGGTGGCTGGGTGATAGACATTGGGGAGGGTATGTGCTATGGTGAGCACTGTGAATTGTGTAAGACTGATGAGTCACAGACCTGTACCTCTGAAACAAATAATACATTATATGTTAAAAAAAAAAAAGAGAAGATTGTAGGAAGGGAAAAATGAAGAGGGGGAAATCGGAAGGGGAGATGAACCATGAGAGATTATGGACTCTGAGAAACAAACTGAGGGTTCTAGAGGGGAGGGGGGTGGGAGGATGGGTTAGCCTGGTGATGGGTATTAAAGAGGGCACGTACTGCGTGGAGCACTGGGTGTTATACGCCAACAATGAATCATGGAACACTAGATCAAAAACTAATGATGTAATGTATGGTGATTAACATAACAATAAAAAATTAAAAAAAATTCAAATACACACAAAAAATAAAAAAAAATAAAAACAGCTGTTGGCTTCCATTCTTCTGGTGTCATATTAATCCAAATGCCCAGCTCTACTCTGTTTCCTATCCCCTCAGTGGGATAGAAACTCATGAGAGAATATAAGGGTATTGAAGACACTCTATTTACAGAGCTTTCCATGGCTCTGGTTAGGAACAAGTTAGAAGGACTTAAAAAATTAGGTAACCTAGTTTCTTTTTCCTTCTGGGCCCTCTTGTTGAGTGTTATTATCCTTCTCCACTTTTAGGATGGAAGGGAGATTCATACTGCAGAGCAGTGTGTGACAGCTGAGATACTAAAACAGGTTTCTTTTTCTGGAGAAGTGAAATTAATATACAGCTTTAGAGTTGACATGGAAGCTACTGATATTTCAGTAGTGAGTTAAAAAACTAAAGCTCAGAGTTCACGGCTAAAATGTGGCCCACATCAGAAATCTAATAATTAACAAAAGTGAAGATACCTTGTGGAATGAAAAACATTCTCTGATTCCCATATAAATTTATTTCTTTCGTTTAACAGTTCTATTAATAGCTGTAAAGATGTCAAAAAATAACACCTTATATCTTTATAAATTAATATAACTCTCAGCCTTTAAAAAAAAGATTTTATTTATTTACTTATTTTAGAGAGAGAGGGAGCACGTGAGCACAGGGGTGGGGGGGAGAGGGGCAAAGAAGGAGGGAGAGAATCTCAAGCAGATCCTCCATTTAGTGCAGAGCCGGCTGGATGTGGGATGGGGTGGGGGCTCGAGGCTGGATGTGGGGATTGATTGCAGAACCCTGAGATCATGACCTGAGCCATGAGCCAAAGTCAAGAGTCAGTCACCCAACCGACTGAGCCACCTAGGCACCCCTAACTCTCCAGCTTTTTTTTTTTTTAAGACTTTATTTATTTGACAGAGAGAGACACAGTGAGAGAGGGAACACAAGCAGGGGGAGTGGGAGAGGGAGAAGCAGGCCTCCTGCCAAGCAGGGAGCCCAATGTGGGGCTCGATCCCAGGACCCTGGGATCATGACCTGAGCCGAAGGCAGACGCTTAATGACCGAGCCACCCAGGTGCCCCTAGAGGCATAATTTAAAGAAGCACTTTATGGGTAGCTCTTCAAACCCTGAAAACATAAAGAACACACACACACAGGGACAAACCAAAATGAACCTTCTTCCTCATTTCACACAAATGGTTTGCTAGATTTAAGCAACTACCCACCTGGATATATAATATCAGCTTTGACTTTCAATAGCTCTTTTAGGGAGTTCATATAATCATAGAGGTCTTCAAATACAGTTGTTCCTTCCCCTAGGATGCAATCTCCAGAAAAGATCGCATTCTCCTCTTCTAAAAGTAGAGCCATATGATCATCAGTGTGGCCAGGTGTGTGTATAACTCTGGTTAAAAGGAAACGAAGAAATAGTAAAAATTAGAAACTCTTAGGCTTAGAAGAAATTATTCTCCAGCCTTATCTCTGGATACGACACAAATAAGTGATGTCAAATCGGTTAAAAAGCTCCTTCTCTTGTGGCCCACAGAAATGATCATCAGAAAATTCGCTCCTTTAAATCAGATTTCCTACTCTGAAGTACAAATTCAATACTTTTCCCACCTTTTTTTATTTTATAAATAATAAGCATGCACCGATCACAGCAAATTTTGAAAACAGAAAGGAAAATACTTAAAGGAGATACGAATTCACAATCATTCCACTACTCAGAGACAGTGCTTTTATTATTTAAAAACTTTTTTTTTCAATTTTCTTTGCATAAATGTTTATTTTACAATATACTTTGTGGCAAGACTGTGAGAAAAAAGCACTTTCATAAGTTGCTGTGGGGAGAGCAAAATGGTAATAGCACATGTGGAAGGGAATTTGGCATTTTCTAACAAAATTACATAACCCTTTGACCCACTGGTCCCACAGCTAGAAATTTACCCTGAAAATACACGTTCACAAATACAAAATATATATATAAATTATTCATTACATTATTTATAAAAAAATATAGGAAAAACCCTGATACCCATGATTGGACACTATGGACACATTGTGGTACAACCATACCATGGAATACGATGCAGCAGCCATCAAAAAGATGATGAAGATCTCTGTGAACTGATATGGAGTAATTTGCAGCATATATTGTTAAGTGGTAAAAAAAAAACAAGCATGGTTCTTTTCGTGCCTCTGCTTTGTTGCTGGGGCAGGCTGCGAGCTGTGCTTGTGTTGCACCCCAACTACCCACCCCTGACCTTAGTTCAGTCTTCCAGGCCACACAAGGTGGGCCTCACGGCAGGGTGGCGTGTTTGGCCTGGGGTTCGGACCTCTGAGACACACAGTGCCTGACTGGAGCTGCTCCTATCGTTGATGTGGTATGATCGGGCTACTACAAAGTTTTGGGGAAGGGAAAGCTCCTAAAACAGCCTGTCATCCTGAAGACAGGACAGTAGAAGAGCTGAGCAGAAAATCCATGGGTGTGTGTGGGGGCTGGGTCCTGAAGCCACGGGGGAGGGATGTTCATTAAATGCTAACAAGTGCTTTTCTCTTTAAAACAAATCAAAACAAAGCATGAAAGAATGTTTATAGTTGCTCTTTTGTATAAGAAAGTTGGGGAAATAAAAATGTATATGTATATATTTCCTTATTTTTGCAAAAAGAAAGGGAAGATAAAAAACTAATGAATTATAACTGCCTGTAGGGGTAGGCAGATGGGATGTAAGCAAGACTTCTCTTGTAACTTTTTTATTAGTTTTAACTTTTGAGCTATGTAAATATATATTCTAAACATAAAACTAAAAAAACGAAAGAAAATGTTAACATTGAATACAGAAAGAAATGAATCTTACTATATACTGGATAGATAACACAGCCATGCTAATATTAATTCAAATAATTTTTAAATACTAAGATTATATATCCTTAATAGAATGTATCTTAAGTTTAAAAGAAGCAGAAAGATATTTTGAACTTTACCTAATAGGTTTATTGTTGGCAGTGTTACTGGTTACCGTGTTTCTGAAACTATTTTGTGTTTACGGCACAAGAGTATAAACAATAAATTGATGTTGAGAACCAAGGTTTTTACTGTGGGATAAGGGAAAAAAATATATGAATGAGGGAATTAAGGTTCTGGGTTCTCATCTGAATTGAGGAATCCTTATGAATTCATCATTTCATTTTTTTCCTAGCTCTATAAAAGGCCCAGAAGTAATGATACTCCAGTAGTCATGAGCACACCTGACACTTAGTTCTGGAGGGAACTGAAATACCATTTCCCACTCAAAGAAACCAGGGCTTCTTGCAGACATGGCTGGCTCCAGCTCTGGAACAGGGAAAGTAAAATATGATATGGAGACATCTCTTTTGTTTGATTAAACCTGTTGCAACCTATTGATGAAAGTATTCAATGTTACATGAAAATAATTTCAGGAGGCATATTTCCACGACTAAGAATATGTGGGTGTGGGTGTGTCTCATATCTTCACGGACAATCTTACGAACAATCACACATACAATGTGTTTACAAACAGACCCCCAATATTTTTCAATCTACAAAAACTCATCCACTCTTTTTCAGAGTCTGCAGACTGTCTTATCCACTGATGTGCTTGCAGTGCATCCTTTATTTGTCCCCCCTCCTCCAACTCCAGACCGCAGTAATGGTTTTCTTTGATAACCAAGGCAATAGATTTCTTAAATGAGGGGATCAGAAATTCTAATTCTCCAGTCACCTGGGTAGCTAATGCTTTAATGTGCATAAAAACTGTGTTAAAATTCACTTCACATAGGCAGAAGGAAAAAAGGAGATGACATCAGAGGTGCTTTGCTAAAGATCAGAGGAACTGCAGCTGTGGCCTCCCCATTCATCAGGTGGCACATTTATCTAGTTCTGCCACTTCTGTGATAGAGTAGACTTTATAAAGATGGCTCCCTTACAAGGTTTAGAACAGTCAACAAAAGCTGTCAGACTGACTTTTCTTTGAGAAATGGGACTTAGGTCACTAGAAAATTCTTGAAGGTTATATTCAATCAAATCCTACTGAAAAATCTGCTTCCTACTTTTTTTTACTAAAGGGTTCTTGGTGGGTATTGTCCCTATTGCTAATGTATTTTTTTCCCCCCAAATTGGCAAATAGACCAGATCAACTGGACATCAAATACTTGAGGACTTAAGTATATTTTAACCTTCTGTTTATGGAACTTTTGCTTAATGATGAATCTTCTTGTTAATATTTAAAACAATTGGGTTTTACTGACTTTATAAAAATGGAAATTGGAAAGTATCTGTCATCAGTAAACTAAATGTTTTATTCAAATTCTAGTATAATTATAATTTATTTTTGTGAAAAGGTTATTTACTAAGTCATTTTTAAAAAGACTTATTTTAGATAGAGACACACACAGAAACAGAGACAGAGTGGGGAGGGGCAGAGGTAGGGGGAGAGAGAGCCTTAAGCAGACTCCATGGTGAGTGCAGACCCCGACATGGGGCTCGAGCTCATGGCTCTGAGATCATGACCTGAGCTGAAACTAAGAGTCGGATGCTTAACCAACTGAGCCACCCAGGCGCCCCTGATGTTGTTGTTTCTTGATCTGAAAGCTGCTTAAATGATTTGTTCAGCTTGTAATAGTATACCACATTGCACACAGATGATATGCACACTTTTCTTTTTGTATACTTTAATAAAAAGCTTAAAATAGGGGAGCTTGGGTGGCTCAGTCAGTTAAGCATCTGCCTTTAGCTCAGGTCATGATCCCAGGGTCCTGGGATTGAGCCCCACATTGGGCTTCCTGCTCAGTGGGGAGTCTACTTGTCCTTCTCCCTCTCCCCTTGCCCCTTCTTCCTGCTTGTGTCTGTCTCTCTCTCAAATAAATAAATAAAATCTTTTTTTTTTTTTTTAAAAGCTTAAAATATATTGGCTGTTTATGGCAGATGGGTGGTAATTAACTACCAAGGGCCGAATGTTCTTAATCTGCAAATTAGGTATAGATCTAATATCCATGATTCTGTGATAACTAATAAACTAGTACTGTGATTCCCAAGCCTTTGAGATAGATCTTTAATGTGTGATGGGGGAAACTCAATATTGTCAAGAATACTCTCTGAAGAATTAGTAATGTAATGTTTATTATCTTTTGGCATCATGAACAAATTATAGGAGACACATATTTCCAACAAGAACATTTTAAGAAAATTACCCAGAAATTAGTTGGGTTTATAAATTAAATTTACAAATCAATAGCATACTAGGAAAAAGGGAACGCTGGCTTGAAAGGGGGCATGGATACCCAGTTCTTCATCTTCTCTTTCTCATTCACCTGCTAATCTACTCCCCTCTTTGTAGATATTTACTACATGTTGGATAAATATTCAGTGCCTTCTGTGTGCCAGGGGCTGAGGATCTGAAGATGAATCTGGCATCTGCCGTGTATCAGAGAATAGCTAACTTATCATCAAACCTCCTTCCTCTTTTTCCTGGGCATGAAGTTCAACTCTACTTCCCAGCCTGGGGTGGCCTATGACTGAATTTACAGCCAATGCAACAGAAGGTCTGGTCTGTGAAAGCCTCCCGTGAAAGATCCCTTCCATGCTCCCTCTCTGCCACCCACTGGACTGACTGAGGTGAACAAAGCGACCTTGAAACCAACTATTGAGGACGGTAGAATCACAAGATGGAAGGTGTCTGAAACATTATTTGCAGCGGGGCCACTTGATAATCAGGAACCTTTCCTGGATGTTATGTAACTGGGAGGAAAACTTATTTCATGTATGAACCATTATACATTTTGGGGTCGGTTTGCTACAGCAACTGGCATTAACTAATACTGTGAACCTAAGGGGTTGATTACCTTTTATGGAGATACCTACTTACAGACTTAAGATTAAAATACAATTTAATAAGTGCTATGATAAAATAATAAAAGTTATACGAAAGTTAGAGGAGGAAAGGGGCACCTGGGTCCTGGGATCAAGCCCCGCATCAGGCTCCCTGCTCACTGGGGAATCTGCTTCTCCCTCTCTCTCTGCCTCTCCCCCTTGGCTTGTCCTCCCTCCCTCCCTCGCGCTCGCTCACGCTCTCTCTAATAAATAAATAAAATCTTAAAAAAAAAAAAAAGTCAGAGGAGGGAGCAGTTAATTATGCCTGGAAAGGGTTCTTGAGGTAAGTAACATGTGAACTGAAGTCTGAAGAATGAATAGGTAAGAATTTATGAAGGAGACAGGAGGGGGAAAGCCGTGATGCCTACCTGGTAAAGGGGGGGGCATGAGTGAAGGCATGAACATACATAACGTGTCCAGGTATTTGGATATGGCTAATTGTGTTTACAATGGCAGTGGTAGGAAATTGGACCAGAAAAGTGGTTTGGGGCCAGATAGCAACATGGTAAGGAGAATAAACATGATCTTGTATGCAGTGAGAGTTATTCAAGATTTCAAGTGACACGGGGTATGAACTGGAAAGGGAAGCCTGGAGACAGGAATATTAAACAAGAAGTAATGGTAGTGGACATGAAGAAAAAGGGACAGTATGGACCAGTATTTTTAAGGTAAAATCTAACACAATTAGATGTGGTGGGCAGGAAAAGGGGGAGTGATAAAGGTGAAGTGGAACCAGCTTCTATCTTAGAAGAAAAAATAAAATCTTAAGTGCTGAGAGCAGTAGGTGTTCTGAAGTCAGAAAGCAAGTAGATTATGGGGGACAGAGGAGAAACCTAAGTAGTTCAGTTTTAAAATTACTGAGTTTGAAACAACTTTTCGACCTCACTTAGGTCATGGGAGATTAGGGGTCTGGCCTAAAATGTATTTACTTTAGGTCATCTTTTGGAATTGAGAGCATGAGAAAGTCCTGAATTTAACTGATGAGTAGAGCCCTAAACCATCCTAACAGGAAATGCTAATTTATTTTTTAATTTAAATTTTATTTAAAAAATGGTAATCATATAATTCAAACAAATAATTTAAAAAGGGTAGAGTGAAAAGTCTTTCTTTTCTCCTATTTCTCAAGCACCCTGGTTTTTCTTTCCAGAGTAACCATGTTATCAGATCTTTTATATCCTTCCTGAGGTATTCCTCACTCATATAAGCAAATATTCAAAAATCTTCCTTTACTCCCTTTTTATAAGACACATACATAACCTCCCCCTGCCCTTCCCTAGCTAAAGGACATTTACTGACCTGAGAGTGGCACCTTCAGTTTTAATCACATCTCCATCTTCCAGATAAACATACTGTTGCTTTCCATCTCCTATAATTTCTTCTCTCGGAGGATTCCGTGGGAGTTTTTTAATGCAATATGCAGTGTCTAGTAACAAAACACGTAAAATATATTAAGTCATACTTTAAGTGATAATTCAGCCTTTTAAGAGATCAACTTTCTCTCCTAATCTTTTTCCTGTATTTGGTTTTTACAGTAATTTCTTAAGCCCTTTCTCTACCCCATTAATTTATTTCAGCCATTTTTATTCTGTCCTGTTTCAAACTCCTTGCTTTTGTAACACTGTTGCTCGATTCATGATTTTGTTCCTCTAAGTCTGCAGTCTACCTATTCGTTCAATTTTGCACTTTTGTCATTTCATATTTAATATCTGATTTCATTAAAAGTTGACTCTCTTTAAATTTTTCTATGGAAACAAAAAAAAATAAGAGATCAACTTTCATAGAGCTAACACTGTGACTGACTGCAAAAAATATTAACATTAAGAGACAAGAGAAAATGGGATGGGTTACAGCAGCCTATCTCTGGAATTTGAACTATTTTTTCTACCTCAACAAAAGAGCTTTTTATTCTCTCATGCACTTCTAGGTCTACACCTTTTTGTTCTAGTTACTCTTATTTTATATAAAAGTTTGAAAGTAGTTCATCATAATCTCGGCTAGCTTTGATATCAAGATGCGTGTTGAAGAGGCAGCAATACAGAACAGGGGAACGTTTTCCTGTCTAGTCTTAGCGGATAGTAAAAGAAGTCATGGCATCATGGCAGTACTCAGTAATAAAAGGATGATACCATAATGTTCTTTCTGTGAATGCTAAAAGGAAGCCCCAAAACCCAGGACAAAGATATTAAACCATTAAAATAAATTTAACCCATACTACCTCTCACTGACACAAAGAAAATCAATTAACCAATCAATAGCTGGGTGCCAAATATACTATATACAGTGAATACAAGCATGGTGACATTAAAGTGCTTAAAAACTATCACAGTTGGGGAAATAAAACTTACAAATAAATAAATACAGAGCTATACTCAGAACCATTTAATGAATACTAAATGGGCAATTCAGCTAATAAAAGCCATAGTAGTTTAGAGAAAGGAAAACAATTAGGAAAAAATTCACAAATATGACAGAACTTGAAGTGTGGCTTACAAGATGAGTGGTTTGGGAAATGGTACAGAGAATGATTTGTAGGTAAGGGGAACAGCATTAGGAAAAGCATAGAAATGACAATGAGTGTGGCATACGTGCAACAAAGTATGCTACCAATTTGTCCAATGCAAAACACTGGCTGAGACGTGGAGATAAAGTGGGATTAGATGAGCTCAGATCATGGAAGGCCTTAGATTGCCTTTCATAGAATAGAGGAATTTATTTATTTATTTATTTATTTTTAAAGATTTTATTTATTTATTTGACAGAGAGAAACACAGCGAGAGAGGGAACACAAGCAGCGGAAGTGGGAGAGGGAGAAGCAGGCTTCCCGCGGAGCAGGGAGCCTGATGTGGGGCTCGATCCCAGGATCCTGAGATCATGACCTGAGCTGAAGGCAGACGCTTAACCGACTGAGCCACCCAGGTGCCCTGGAATAGAGGAATTTAAACTCTACCATATGTGCACCATTGTACACTCTTTAGAAAGAAAACGAAATAGTGTTAACTAGTTGATCAATATGGCAGCTCTAGGTGGGACACTGGAGGGCGAGAGATCAGAAACACCAGGAGGGGGTGACTAATAACTCAGCCGGAAGGATGTGAATATTAGAACTAAGATGACAGCAACGGAAATACGGGAGAAAAAGACATTCAGAGAAAAACTGACAAGGCACAGAAATCAGGCTAGTATGGAAAATAAAGGAGACAGAAATATTGCAAATATAATAAAAATAAAATAAAACAACTGGGACTAGACCTTCTCTCTCCAGCCCCAAACTCCATTATTTTGTATCTTAGAGGCTGGAGCAAAAAATAATATGCTATTCTGGGAACTGGCATTACATAATAAGGCTGTCTTCATTCTGGAGTGAGATGGGGAGGTTTTTTGGTATGTGTTTATTTTTAATCTGTATAATTTTGTCTTTCAGTAAAGAAGTTAGAGGTATTATATTTCTAGTTATGAGACCTCCGGCACACACTCCTCCCAAAAAACTCACCATTATCTCAAAATTACAAAACAAATGTTATACTATAAAATAACCTGTGTCAGTTTTTAAAGTTATGTGCAAATACGAAAACATATCCTACTCACAATAACAATCTGTATAGGCAGGAGGGAGAAGGGCATGCTGAAAGCAATCATATAATCATCATTATTATGTTTAATAAAGGCTTATGGAGATATAACTCAATAGCATAAAATTCACCCTTTCAAAGAGTACAATTCAGTGTTTTTAAAGTATATCCAAAGAGCTGTATAACTATCACCACTATCTAATTTTATAACATTTTCAAAACCCCTCAAACCCTTTACCCAACTGTAGTCACTCCCTCTTCTCTCCTCCTACCAGCCTCTGGCAATAACTTATCTACTTTCTGTCTCTATCATATGATTATTTTAACAGGAGGAAACCCTCAGTCACTTGTTAAAGGTTTGAATAATGGCTTATAACATCATTCTTAATGCTAATTATTGAAGCTGATACAAACATGTGATATTGCTTATAATACTTTCTTTTTTTTTTTTTTATTGAGAGAGAGAGAGAGAATGATAGAGAGAGAGCATGAGAGGGAGGAAGGTCAGAGGGAGAAGCAGACTCCCTGCTGAGCAGGGAGCCCGATGCGGGACTCGATCCCGGGACTCCAGGATCATGACCTGAGCCGAAGGCAGTCGCTTAACCAACTGCGCCACCCAGGCGCCCTGCTTATAATACTTTCTAATGAAAACACAATCTAATTGAATGGCATAGAAGCAAACATTTGACTCCTAGGACGGAGATGTGAAATACATGGCAAAGATCCAACTTCAGCTGCAAAATAACAACTATCATGATCACAAAAATATATTTTGTAAGATTTACTCAAAAACAAACCAAAAACACTGGGGGCAGCCTGGGGCTATATAGTTCTCATGTCTAGTAAAATTCTGGCTTCCTGCCAGCCACTGGGAGTTCTGGAATTATACACTGATTGTATCTTAAACTTTTGAAAGTAGGTTGCTGTATCTTCTCATAGAAATCTTATAACTGGCATTCATAATTTTGGTGTTGCCTGTAAAACCACAAGTTGTTAGCATCATAAAGCAGTTGAAAAGTTTCTGCCATACTAATAATTAAGTAGTAAAACGATCTGGAGCAAAGAAAATAATAAAACAAAATGGAACAAGAATGCTAGCGATTAAGGATTTAGAGAATGAAGAAGTACATGGACTCTTGGGAGATTCTGAAAGGTAACCTCTGCACGATTTCAGTGCTGAGCAACTCAAGGTCTGTATGCAGCTGGTCTAGCTTCAATAAAGTTCAGATTGAAAGTCAACAAGCTACTTCTCAAAGTATTAAAATTTTACTGGCTACAGAGCAGGGTCAAATTTCTCCTTGACTTTCTTTAAATCAACCTAATAGGTAATCTATTATACAAATATTCATTATTTTGTATGGAACCCAAACGATTTAAATTTTTTAAAAAAGATTTTATTTTAGAGAGAGAGAGAAGGAGAAAGAGAGAGAGAGAGAGTGTGTGAGCAGGGGCAGGGGCAGAGGGAGGAGGAGAGAATCTAAAGCCGACTCCTCCCTGAGCGTGGAGCCTGATGCAGGGCTTGATCTCATGACCCTGAGATCATGACCTGAGCTGAAATCAAGAGTCGGACGCTTAACCAATTGAGCCACTCAGGTGCCCCTAATTTTTAATTTAAATATATAGCTTAAGTGTCCATTAACAGGTGAATGGTTAAACAAATCCTGGTATAGTCCTACCATGGATTACCACTTGGCAATAAAGGAACAAACTACTGTTACTGAAACATAGGTGATCTCAAAAACATGATGCCGTGTGAAAGAAGCTAGAGAGTGATTCTGTATGCTTCCATTATGTGGCAAGGCAAAATTAATCTATAGTAAAATAAAGCAGATCAGTGGTTGCTAGAGGGGGATTATTGCAGAGAGGCACCGGGAGACCTCTTTTTGGGGTCATGAGAGTATTCCTTATGTTGACTGGATCCGTCACAAAGGTGTTTATCAAACTATACTCTTAAAATGGGTACATTTTATGTATGTCAATTCAAGCTCAATAAAGTTGATTTATGAAGGAGAAAAAGTAGGCCATAAACATTTAAAATGTTTAACATTAAATTAAAACTCATGCTAAAAGAGTTGGCCAAAGCTAGTCAAGAACCTTCAGCATAGTTTTTTAATTCACAAAATTTACTGGTAGATAAGACAAGAGAAAGGTGAGGAAAAGTTAGACCTAAAGATAATGACTTCCTGTGGCATATAGTCCTCTAGAATTGTAAGAAAGGAGGTTAAGAGGGTAACAAAGTGAGGTTAGAGCGTTTTTTATAACGGGCAGCCTGGTGATATTGGGTGCTTTGGTTGATAACACCTTGGTGTCCCAACTGTAGTCTCAAGTCCTAAAAGGAAGACATTTAAAAATATTTAAAAACATGAGTTGAATGCGTATGTATGTTCCTTTTGTGAATGAACGTTCCTGACCTCCTGTCCTTCATATGCCCCGAACTTGCCAAGCACAGCCCGATTCTAGTATCTCTACTCCTGCAATGTCTTCTGTCTGGTATAGCCTCCTCTCGGATACCTGTATAGCTTACTCTCTTCTCCCTATCCACCCTAGATATAAGCCACTGCCCTTCCCCCACTTTATTTTCTCTCCCCTTTTTCTTCACTTAGCTTTATTTTTCTTCATAGCACCTATCACCATCTGACCTACTATGTACTTACCATTTACCTTCCCTACTAGAATGCACGCTTTATGAGAGCAGAGTCTTTGTTTTGTGCACTGCCACATCCCTTGTGCCAAGAACAGTGCCTGGACAGAGTGGTCACTTGAGTATTTGTTGAAGGAAGGAAGGAATGAATGAATCTATGTGTGTGATGGTAATATGGGGGTATAAGGAGAGAGGCAGTAAGGTGTCAGTACTGAATAGGTTTCAGGGACGGAGAATTATCAATACAATGATCTTTCACCAGCATTTTAGTGTATCATAGTAATTGCCTTAAAGTTATGGAAGACCTGAGATCATGTTAGAGTGTGGACAGTAACAGCAGCTACCTCACAGTACCCATGTAGAGTGTTTAGCACAGTGCCTGGCACACAGTAAATGCTCAAGAGTGGTTAGTTATTATTAACTCGGAAGTAGCAATCATCACTACTACTACTACTATAGACAAAATTCAAACTGACCTTCATCCCTGGCAAAGGGGAAAAATAAGAGGGATAAGAGATCTGAAATAGAAAATAGGACTTTTCCTTTCCTCTTTTGTTAAAATTGGGGGCAGTATTAAAAGTATATTAATTTCTTTTTTTTTTTTTTTTAAAGATTGTATTTATTTATTTGACAGAGAGATAGACAGAAGAGCACAAGCAGAGGGAGTGGCAGAGGGAGAGGGAGAAGCAGGCTCTCTGCCGTGCAGTGAGCCCGATGCGGGGCTCGATCCCAGGATCCTGGGATCATGACCTGAGCCGAAGGCAGACGCTTAACTGACTGAGCCACTCAGGCGCCCCAGTATATTAATTTCTAAAAGTACCATGTAAGTATATAAGGTATTCAGTAAATGACTGACTAGCTTACTTACTTCTGTAACAGAAATAAATTATTCTGAAAACACAGTTTTCCTCAAAGAGCTTAATTAATGTTTTCTGTTTACCATTATTGATGCTTTTACAAATATCTCCTATGCCCCCAGTATGATCATGGTGCCAATGAGTCACTACGATTTCCTGGATTGTTGTGTTAAATTCAGTCAGAGCCTGCTTTAAACAGCTGATATATTCTGGAATTGCTGGTTCTCCAGTGTCAATGAGGATTCTCCTGAAAATTAAATGGATGATAATCACACAACTGGAACACAGAATTAATAGTAGCATATTTCTCACACAGATAGTTCATATTATATTTAAGAAACTGCATAAATTGCTTGGCTTTTAACCTGCTTGAAAACCAGCTATATGATATTTCACCTTAACTATAGTAATCTCACTAAGAAAAGTTTTTTGAAAAAATCTTATAGCTCCATGTAAGTCTGAACTTGGCAAATTCAAGGCACAATAATATTGAATACTTATACAGCACTCAAATATGGCACTATTCCAAGGACCTTATGTATTTTAACAATTGTGTTCCTTATCACAACTATTTAAAGGAGGTATTTCATTGTACAACTTGCCCTAGGTTACTCTGCAAATAAACGGCAAGACCAGAATTCAAACCTGGGTATTCTGTCTCTAGAATATGTGTTTTTATCCACTCTGCCTCTGAGATCTTTTACAACATACTCAAATGTCTCATAGATATGAAAGAATTAGATTCAGTGGCATTCCTAAAGAAACCTAGTCTTCTGCGCTACATACAAAACTTATTACTAAAGTTTTACATTGGCTTCCTTCCACATGAAAATGAAAGGAGTAGGGAAGCATGGGGAAATGTCTGAGTTGCTTTATTTCTTTACCTAGACAACCCATTAGTTATATTTTTCTGCTTGTGGTTCTGAACCTTCTTTATACTTTGTATGCCCTTCCTCACTATTTCACAGGATGATGGTCTTTCTCTATAAAGTTTTCCTGAACTAAAGAAAGAAGGGGGACATCTTCCTCCTCAAGAACCAACTCACAAACTTTTTAATTCAGGCTGCTTCACAATAACACCTCCCTAATTCAGGTTGGGGGAGGGAAGATTAGTCTTGATGAAAAGTCTCAGTCATTCACTCATTAATACATTAATAACTGTATGAATTATCTACTATGTGCCATGTCTTTCTTGCAAGACAAAAAAATCCTGTTTGCATTCTAGTGGAAAGTGGGAAGAGGGACCTATGAAAACAAACAGTAATAGTGACAGATAAACGGCATTCTGCAGAACATTCAAATGGGGTAAATGTGACCCGAAGTATCTGGATGGCTATTTTATATTGGATGGCTTGTTTCCCTAACCCTATTCCCTGAGACGCACAGCCAATAAAAACAAATTGTCCTGTCATGGGGGAGGGGGTCGGGTGGAGAGGTGGGGACAATGGCCTTGTGGTCCATAGGCTTTTATCTACACCTTAAGTTCCACAGAGCAATGGCTCTACTTTACAAGTACACAGAGTTATAACTGTCCCTTCTGGAGACAGGGAAACTAGATGGATATACTGGCCCATGAATGCATTATGAGGTTCTGTAGGCAGTGGAAATATAAGGAGATGGTTAAAAAACATTTAGGAGGCACAATCAACAGGATTTTTTTTTTAACAACTGGATGTGGAAGGGAAGGGAAAAAAATTTATGATTTTGAGGTTTCTAGGTGAGATGACTGGTGTGTCATTAACCAAGACTATAAAACACTGGAGGGAGCAAATTTGAGATAAACGTGGTTTGGGTCACAATGAATTTTGATGATGTTGCCAGCCATCTTCTGTTGCTTTTTCTTCATAGCACTTATTACCATAGACATATTATATATTTACATGTTTACTAATTTATTGCCTGTCTCCACACCTTCCCACAGCCTACAAATTTAAGCTCCACGGGGGAAGGAACCTGGTCTGGTTTTGCCAGAATCTAGACGGTGGCATGTACTAGATAATAAATGTTTGTTGGATGAATAAATAAGGTAGTGGCTTTATTTTTATTTTATTTAATCATCAAAACAATCCCGAGATTTTACTCTCATTGTACAGATGAGGAAACTGAGGCCTTGACAAGTTAGACATATATGTAATATCGTAATTTGCCTAGAGTCATGAACTCCAGCACAGGATATATTTGATTCCACACTTTTCTTTTTTTTTTTTTAATTTTTTTATTGTTATGTTAATCCCCATACATTACATCATTAGTTTTAGATATAGTGTTCCATGATTCATTGTTTGTGCATAACACCCAGTGCTCCATGCAGAACGTGCCCTCCTCAATACCCATCACCAGGCTAACCCATCCTCCCACCCCCCTCCCCTCTAGAACCCTCAGTTTGTTTTTCAGAGTCCATTGTCTCTCATGGTTCCTCTCCCCCTCCGATTTTCCCCCCTTCATTCTTCCCCTCCTGCTACATTCTTCTTCTTCTTTTTTTCTTTCTTAACATGATTCCACACTTTTCTAACTGCAATGCCCATATCACAAGTAGGTAGAGCAGCAGGCCGAGGAAGAGGGAGAAGCAGGCCCCCTGCTGAGCTGAGCAGGGAGCCTGACGTGGGACCTGATCCCAGGATACTGGGATCATGACCTGTGCTGAAGGCAGACACTTAACCAACTAAACCACCCAGGGTCCCCAATGATTATAATTTCTAAATGGAGATGAATATACATACCATTTTGAGATATCTATCATGACCGCAATATGCGATGAAAATATTAGAGAAAAAAAATCACAGGTACTGCTATTACTACTATGGTTTGTTGTCCATATTCATGATGGAATAAAGGCTAATTTTCAGTCTGAGATTAATAATGGTATAATTTTTTCCCCCCAGCTAAGGTCACACTCCCTGAATTATATCGTTTTTGGGACCATAGACTTCAGATTAACAACCCCCCGATTCTGGTAGAGGAGGAAGAGGAGGAAGAAAAGAGATGATAAAATCAAGTCTGAGCTACTATGAATGAACTATTAATTGTTTGTTGATGTACCCCCAGTTGTCTAGAACAGTCCTGGCACAATAAACGTATATTGAATAAGTTCAGTTCAAATTCTAACAAATGATTACCGTGTACAAGATACTGTGTTATATTCATTATAAGATGCAAATCATTAGGTATTTTCTGAACACCTACCATGAACCCAGTGTTGTCTGGATGCTGTGATGGAAGAAGTGATAATAACAGCTAACATTATGGTACGCTTTCCATATGCTAGAATTTGTTAAGTGCTTTTGATATGATTTTTCATTTAAATTTCACTGAATCCTCATAACATCCTTTGAGGTGGGTGCTATTCAATCCTCATGGTATAGATAAGGAGTCTGAAGCTTAGAGAATCAACTGTCTTGTCTAAAGTCATAAGCTAGGATTCGGATTTAGGTAATCAGAGTATAGAGTCTTAACTCTAATTACTACACTAGACTGCCTTTTTTCTATTAAAAGATAAACTATTTGCCTCCAGGGAGTTACAATTTTGATAGTAAAGGTTAAAATTGCAGCTTTTACAGTTTCTTGAGCAGAAGAGGAAGTTGGACACCAAGGAAGTCGAAAAGATCACCTAGGTAGAGAATATAGCATGAGAACAGGACAGAGTAAGATTACATCTTGAGGAACTCACACACTTAAAAGATCAGGTGAAGAGGCTGATTCCATGAAGGAGATTGCGAAAGAACAGCCAGAGAGGTAAGAGTAAACTAGAAGAATGTGGTGTTAGCAAATCAAGGAGGGACTGGTCAACAGTGTCAAAAGTACTGAAGTTCAAATACAATGGGAATGGAAAAATGCCACTGGATTTGGTAATATAGGAGCCACCTGTGATCTTGAAACTGGTTTGTGCAGAACAGGTGGATACCAATATCTGAACCTCTTACTTGGACCCAATTAATATTCATCTCTTGCCACCTGACTTCTACTTTATACAGTAGAGTAGCATCATCTACACATTAACTTATTCTAGCTCAACTATATGTATTCATGACATATTTGTCACATATGACTAATTCCACTGGCCACTCCATCCCATGAGTTTATGCCAGTGGTAGTGGAAGCAGTGTAAAGTGGGAGACCATGAATGTCTTCCCTCAGTCATCTTCAGATTCTTTATGTCTCTTTTAGCACAAGCACTTTGCTACACTGAATGTGGTTCTAGTGTTTAAAGATGCAGTATGCATTTTTCATATAACATGGCCCCTAAATGCAAGCCAACTTCATCTGGTTTTCAAACAGAACCAGCCATTTGCTTCATTGCTGGAAGAAAAAGCAGGCTGCACCGAACTTACTGTGATTGTACACGATCTCCAACACAGTGCCTCCTAAGAGACTTCTTAGGGTAATTTTGACAATATTCAATGTTTAGAATAGGTACTGACATTAGAACTAGTTTAACATGACACGCTGAAGAGAGAAGAGAACGCCTATGGACTTTGGGGGTGTGGGAGTCCCAGGCAAGACAGACTCTACTCTAGATATAAAGTATTTCTTCTGCTGAATTCTCTATCCTCCTAGATTCTGGAGGCAGCCTAAGCTCCTGTACTTACTTGACCCTGCCTTGTTTATTCTGAACCTAACTTCTGCCTGTCTGACTTCAGTACTTCCAGTTCCTGCATCCTGCTCCATCTAAAATTGATTTACTGGAAAAAGGCAAATACAGCAGATACTTCAAATGAAAACTAAAATTACTATTAAACTGTTTTCTAGAAATCAGTTATATTAATTTTAACACATCTTGAAATATACACTTAAATTTTATGCTCAAAGGGAACTGTATCTTATTTTTATTTTGTATTGTGTAGGGTATACTAAAGACCAAGCATATAAAAACCGTTCAATGCACATTGGTGCAGTACACCACATCTCCCCACTTCCGCATAATTACACTAAAACAATGCAGCTGAACAAGAGAAAAATAGAAATACAGATAGGTTATTCCCTCTGCAAAAATAACTTAAATGAGGCTACACAATAGTAACAAAAACCAAAATCAGTCCGCTCCTCTTTCCCAAGTGCCAGGGGGATCCTTGGTGTTTCAGACTCGAGCAATTTGGAAGCAAGAAAATCCTGCCCTCTGCTGCTGAGTTAAGAAAAAGGCCTCAGCTCAATTAATCACTTTTGTGAAGGGCAAGTTATAGTCTGAGCAAAACACTGGTGAGAAGTCAGAAGGTGAGCAAAGTAAATGTTTTCCTGGATTTATAACTCCAGGCGATCCTAATTTCTCAACAGCTTAAGCACTCACCCTGGCATTCAACATTAGGCAAAATCAATTGGGTTTCAAAACCAGGAAGTTTTGTTTTCTTTTTCCTCATTATTTCTCCCTCATTAGCCATAACCCACGTTACAGAGGTTACCAGGCGGTATTGCAGTGATGTGGGGGAGGCCTGGAATCGGGGCGTCCGAGGGTGGTCCTGGGTGGGGCTGCCAGGCCCGGACTGGACGCTGAGCTCCAGGTTGCGTGGGCGCACAGCCTCTCCGCTTCCGGCGAGCAGTGGTCCCAGCCCCAGCTCTGTGGGTCCCGCAGGCCGGGGTGTTTGCTAGGGAGGAATGGGGACGTTTACCTGGTGCCGATCCCTACCAAGTAGGTGTTGGTGCCCTGCAGGGTCATGGGTCCCGGGTTACAGCCCAGGACGCGCACCACCCGACTGGACAGCTGCTCGACGCGCTGCAGGATAGCCGACATATCTGCTTCTACAGCCCGCCCGCGCGCTGCGACTCGAGCGCCGAACTGGCTACTAGGCCCGTGCGGGGGAGGAGGCGGGGCGGGGCCGGCAGTCGCCTGACGTAGCGTGACCGGGGCGGGAGGGGAAAGCGCCGGTCGTGCTGGGGGCGGGGCCAGAGGTCACCTGATGTGGCCCGGGCTCCGTGGGTGGAGGCGGTGGGAGGGCGGGCTAGAGCGCGTGGCGGGAGGCGCCTTGAGGCGAGGTTGCATTCGCTTGGCCGAGCGCCGTCGCCTGTCACAGTCTGGTGCCTTCCCACAGGTATTTGTGGCGGAGTTCTTCCCAGTGGACGAGAGACATTTTAACCTGGGAAGTCTTGTGGAGCACAGGGCAGGCAGGTTTGGGGTTAGTTACGGAACACTAAATCCTGGGAAGGATGGCTTGTTTTTAGGCAATGGCGATGTGTGTGTGTGTAGAAACCTGTGTGTGTGTGTGTGTGTGTGTGTGTGTGTGTGTAGAAACCTGTTTTGTCTTTTATAATAAGTAGGGGCAACTAGTATTTCCTTAGTGCTTACTGCCATGCTAAGTGCTTTTTCTAAACACTCTCATTTAATCCTGGCAACAACATGAGGAGGAAGACACTCTTTTTGTGTCTGTTTTACAAATGAAACACGGAGATTTGGAGACTTGGCCAGGTGACAGCTGTGTGAACCCAGCTCAGCGTCTGAAGCCTTGTTCCTAGCTGCCTTGCCCCAACACTTGTCCCCTTCTCGTTAGATTCAAGGAGCTTGCTGCTCCCTCCTTGTGCTTTGTTCCTGCCCAGAGACCTAGATCGGCCTTGAGGAGTTTCGTCCCCAAGATAGGAGTTATTTTCTCCACGAGGAGTCCTTTTCTAATCTGCTAAGCGTGGACTATCCCAGTATTACCCGTCCCTATTAAACAACAACAACAAAAACGATTTACAGTTTACCTGAAGGAAATCCTATGATCCATTTCATTGAGTTAGGATAGTTGTCTATAAACTACCTCAAAAGAGATATAGGACATATCCACTGTCCCAACAAGTGAGAAATCTTTTTTTTTTTCAAAACAAGTCTTTTTCAAAACAAGTGAGAAATTGACACAGATACTTGTGGTTCTAAAATTTAGGAAACATATTTTAACACCTTTTTGCAGGTATTTCTGAAGAAAAGACTACTATTAATTTGTACAGTATTTATTTTACAAATCATTAGTTTAATATTCCAGATTTCTTGAAAGACACACCTATTTTATGTGTGACAAATTTTTTTGCCTTGTGTCTCAAAGATGTACTTTTTTTTTTTTTTTTCAAAGATGTACTTTTAATGGAAAAATGTTTCAAAAACCTTTGCTGAAAGGGCAATATGCCCGTTTAAAAATGTTTGGAAGAACCATCAAAATTCCCCACATCAGGCATTTTCAACTCCCAGTTTTATTTATTCGTAGCCATCACTTAATGGCTATTCAGCCAGGAAGCTACCCCCATTTTCCTTTTTAAAAAACCTTGTGCTGGAAAGTCAACAAACCTTTGAGAAGAGGGTGGAACAGTAATTTCTGGGACTTGTGGGCAGTTCCATTCTTTTATTCCTTGACTTTTTGTTTTAATGTAGAATTTCCCTTGTGGCTTCCATCTCTCTTTCTTTTAATTCATTGCCAAGCTCTTCATCTGCCAAATGGACCCAACAGATAATTTAAAACTTAAGTGACTTCAGTTGAGTCATACAAGGAGCTACCGACAGAAGAGGGGGAAGAGAGGTTGGGTAGTGAACTTGGTTTAAACAAATTGAAATTGGGATGATTGTGGGATATACTTGTAAAGAAATCTATAGAGAGTTGGATATATATGGGTTGAGCTCAGAAGAGAGATCTAGGCTGCTAATACAAAATTGTCTTTGTGGATATGTTTAGTAATGTGACTTGAAGTTTAAGCTCTTCTCTAAGAAGTAAGAGGAAAGATTTTGGGCAACTCTCTTGGGTCCCCTCCCTCTTCGGGAGCTTTGTATCGCTCAATAAACTTTGCTGCCCACCAAAACCCCCCCTCAAAAAAGTAAAAAAAAACAACAAAACCAAACCCCAAAGATTTTATATTCTGTTCAGTTGTATTTATAATCATTTATCATCTACCTACAGTATGCACAGTATTATTGTAGACATGTGGGGGGTGTTAAAATGATAGTTGGCTTTCTAGAGTCTTATAACCAGAAAGGAGATGTGTATTATCTTATTTTAAAGTACATGTGAGTAAATCCTAGAGAAGTATAGCTGAAGTGATAGGATTGCAAGGAGGAAGGGGAGAATCAAATTAATTGGGAATATCTGGAAAAGCTTAAAGGTTGTGGGGTTTTGAGCTCACTCTTAAAGGACTGATAGAACTTGATCAGGTAGGTGGAGGTAGGAAGAACATTCTAGACAATAAAGAATCTTGAGAAAAGGCTTGGAAATAGAACAACTGTAGTATTTATTTTGGGAACAGAAACCAACAATCATGTCCTTGGGGCATAGGGTTTAAGAAGGTATACAGTTTGAAAAAGGTAGGTAGGATTAAGTTAAAAATACTTTGTAAATTATCAGAGTACTTCAAATGTAAGAATCTCTCTCTCCTTTTCAAACACTTGTTGTCTACTTGGATTTGTATTTTCTTAAAACTTAAATTTTGTATTTTCTTAAAACTTAAATTTTGAGGGGCGCCTGGGTGGCTCAGTCAGTTAAATATCTGCCTACGGCTCAGATCATGATCTCCGGGTCTTGGGATCGAGCCCCACGTCAGGCTCTCTGCTCAGCTGGGAGTCTGCTTCTCCCTCTCACTCTCCCTCTGTGCTCTCTCTCTCTCAAATAAATAAATAAAATCTTAAAAAAAACCTTAAATTTTGAATACAGTAAAACCTTGTAACCTAGTCAACCTGTGAGAGGAGGAGAAGTTATTCATTCTCCTAATGTGATAGTTATAAAGGGGTGTACTGTAGTTGCAATGATATAAACTCTCTTATCACTAGATGAGAAAATCCCACATATGACTAACAGATGATTTCAGTTTCATTTTAGTATTCGTTCTTAAAGGTTTACATGCCCTTTAATGATAACTTGTTTTCAGTGAAGAAGAAATAAAAGATTCCCAGGATGAAGATTTTCCAGAAGAGACTTTGAGTTAAAGAAGGCTTTTTATACTTGACAAGTAAGTCTGTATTTTTTGTGTGTTGAATTTGGTTGACAAATGAAAGTTTGCTAGTTTTTACTTCTTCAAACGTCTGCTTTATTACAAAGAGATCATGTACGGTGGACAAAGGTTATGTGTCTTGGCTGCCAGCCAGTTAGCCATGTAGCTGGGTTGACCTCTCAGTGAAGCTGGATTGAAACTGTCCTATTAAGTCAGCAAGTGTCACAAATTCTTTATAAAGTCAAATTTTATAGGTATTATTATTTCTCCTAAGGTGATAATTGGAACAGTGATTAACCGTAGGGATAGAGATGAACTAGCCTTCATACAAGTTACAGAACTATGTGGTTATTGAAAGAGGTGTGGGCCTTCTTTATGAGAGCTGCTATATTTATTTCCTTGCTGTGTCGTTTTCTTTCCGGTTGGCATTATGTTCTGCTTGACTAAATTAGGAATAGAGATGTTGCCACTTAGTCTATTGAATCTGATGTTTTGCTAATAATGGAATTTCCAAGTTTCTTAGAAATTATTTTTCTCATCTTGTAAATTTATTTCAAAACTGCTAGTGTTTTCCATATCCATGCCAGGTAAAGGAAACTCTCTTTTTGGGGAGAATGGTTAAGAAATATACACATGGAGTGGAGTGCTTAGGTATTATAGTCTGTAGTGTTAAGGAAATTATCTACATTAAAATCAGTTTATTTTTTTAATTTATTATTATTATTTTTTAAAGATTTTATTTATTTATTTGACAGAGAGAGAGAGCGCACAAGCAGGCAGAGCAGCAGGCAGAGGGAGAGGGAGAAGCAGGATCCCTGCTGAGCGGAGAGACTGACATGGGGCTTGATTCCAGGATCTGGGATCATGACCTGAGCTGAAGGTAGTCGCTTAACGGGGTGAGCCACCCAGGGACCCCTAAAATCAGTTTACTCATTAGAGATAACTCATCTAAATACCCAATATCTCTAAGCCTCAGTGTTTTGCTCAATAATACCCTTCTCATAGAGATTTGTGAGGATTAAATAAAATGTATGTAAAACACTTCACACATAGTAAACACTCAGCAATGATAGCTACTGTTATTACTATCTATTTTTCCATTATATATGTGATGTTCTTTTCCCTCTCTAGATAGTGAAGCTTAAGAAATTATATTTTTTTAGAATGATATTAGAACAGGACTTGGATGCACATTGAACACATCCAGTATAACCATGGTAAGGAATTTGCCAATATTTTGTAGAACTTTCGTTTCTGGAGGACATATTTGAAATCTAGTACATTTGATTTTCAAACTAGCTGTTCTTTATATCTGGAAAGCTTTTCCACATGATATCTACATGACTAATTTCATTACTTATATGCCATCCTCTCAGTGAGTCCTGTCCTGACCATTCAAGACCTGAGCTGAGATCAAGAGTCAGACACTTAACTGGCTAAACCACCCAGGTTCTCTCTGTCCTGAACATTCTAATTAAAATTGCAACTCATGATGTGCCTGTCTCTACTTCCAACTCCTAGGGTTGTTTTTTCCATAGCACTTATCACCTTCCAATATAATATTTAATTCACTTAATTTTTATTGTTAATTGACTATCTTTCTCTGTTTGGATGTAAGTTCCACAAGGGCAGGGATTTTTTTTGTCTGTCATTTGATATATCCCCAAAGCCTAAAACAGCACATGGTAAGTTCTAAGTAAGTATTTAATTCAATTGAACAGAGCCTTCTGATTAAATCTCATCCTCCTAAACTCTATGCTTATGTTGGGCATGATGTCTTTCATTTTTTTTTATTAACGTATAATATGTTATTTGTTTCAGTGTACAGGTCTGTGATTCATCAGTCTTACACAATTCACAGCACTCACCATAGCACATACCCTCCCCAATGTCCACCACCCAGCCACCCCATCCCTCCCACCCCCCTCCACTCCAGCAACCCTCAGTTTGTTTCCTGAGATTAAGTCTCTTATGGTTTGTCTCTCTCTCTGGTTTCGTCTTGTTTCATTTTTCCCTCCCTTCCCCTACGATCCTCTGTCTTGTTTCTCAAATTCCTCATATCAGTGAGATCATATGATAATTGACTTTCTCTGATTGTGATGTCTTTCATTTTAAGATAAGAAACTTACCGCATGGAAATTCATGGCCTGCTAGATTGGGAAAACTCAGATTTTAAAATTATTTTTTTCCGTCCTGTTGGCCACAGCATTCTTGTCAGGAAAAGTAGTGATAGTGAAATTTTTTTTTTTCATTAAGAAGAGTGAAATACCTTTTAATATTATTTTGAAAACTTTTAAACAAAATACTTATAAGCGGTAAAATGACAAGAACAGTGTAAGTATTATGTTGTGTGAGTTTTCAGTAACACTGTCACCTCCTGGTTTTTAAAGTAATAAACATTCTTTATAGAACATGTAGGGTGTTAGTCTACTTGGGCTGCCATGACAGAATAACCACAGACTATGTGACTTAAACAACAGAGACATATTTTTTCACAGTTCTGGAGACTAGAAGTCCAACATCAAGGTGCCAGCAGGGTTGGTTTGTTGGGAGACCTCTCTCTTTGGGTTGCAGATGACTGCCTCCTAGCTCTCTTTGGGTTGCAGATGACTGCCTCCTAGCTGCATCCTCACGTAGACTCTCCTGTGTGTGTATGGGAGTGTGGGGTGTGGGGGAGGGAGGTCTCTGTTGTCACTTCTTTTTATAAGGATACCAGTCCTATCAGATTAGGGCCCTGTCTTTATTATTCCTTTTAATCTCAGTTACCTCCTTAGAGACCCATCTCTAAATACAGTCCATTGGTGGTTAGTACTTCAACATAAGAACTTTGGAGGGAAACAATTCAGTTCACGCATGTAGAAAAAAATGAAGAAGAGGAAAAAAAATTCATCTATAATACCATTAATTCCCCCAGATAAAACTACTGTTAACATTTTTGTATTCCTCCAGTCATATTTCCTTTGTATTTTCAAAGCTTTGCAATCATACCATCATATTTTTTTTTATTTAACATCCTTTAAAGTGAAGTCAAAGATTGCAAACTTAGATGCTTATAGGGATCAGGCAGGCAGGCAAGGTATGGTAATGGTAACTAACATTTACTGAGTTCTGTTGGCCAAGTACTTTTCTAGAGGTTTATATGTATTATATATATCATCTTTCTTAGTCTTCACAACAACCCTATGAGGTATATGCCATTATTATTTCCATATTTCAAGTGAAGGAAAATAAGGCATAGGGAAGTAAAAGAACATGTTTGAAGACACACAGCTAGTAGGTAGCTATAGTAGCATTGAGACCCAGCTGCTGAAATGACTGCAGTGGGGTGGCTGGCTACTGTGGTGAACTTGAGAGCGCATGCCCCACCTAGGAGGCATCCACTGCTCATGGAGGAATGTTAGTCTAGTGTAGCAGCTCTTTCAGTTTTTTGATAGCAGTGAAAAATCTGTATTTTAATATGAAATATTGGCAATTAGGAAAATTAAAAAAACACTGTTGAATCAAACATTTTTTTTTAAGCTTTGAGACATTTTATTATAAAAAGCTGGTACTCTTAAACATAAACTAATAGGAACTTAAAATTCATTGCACATTTATTTCATTTTTTAGCTTGACCTTGTGGTAAATCTTTAGCTTCATTGATTTTGGCTGCTATATAAGGAGATCCTTCCTTGTTTGGGTGATTGAAAAGCATAATTTGTAGAAGAGCAGCTCTTATTTTTCCTGTATTGGTAGTAGAGCTTACACCTGCTGTTAATGCTGCCTCTTGTTTTGGCATTTTGTGTTCAAACCCACCTCTGTAATAGCTGCCACTGAAGGCAGATTTTGGTAGACTTTGAAAACTTGTTTTGCTTGAAGCTCCATATGCTTCATGGCTTGCAAAACATAACAGCCTGCAAATCCTACAGTGGTAATGGTCAGTCCATTTGCTACCAGTGTACTGCCCATGGCTCTGGCTTGGCTTCCCTGCATCCACAGAGAGTTTTATCCCAGCCCAGAGGCTGCAGCCACCGATTCCATGCCTCTACCAGAAAGCACCACTGGCAGGTACAAAGGGCCCAGACACAAGCACCCCAGGAAATATGGGAACAGCTGCTACGTCAGACAGATCTTGTATGTAGATTGCATTCAGCCCACATTTATAAAATAGAGGTCACTATAGTAATACCTGTCTCCTAAATTTGATGTAAGATTTAAATGGGGGTATTTTATGTATAAGGTTTAGTTTAATGCCTGGCACATAGTGCTAAGTAAATGTTAGCTAACACTTTGTCCAGTCTTTGAAATTCTTTAAAAGTATCATTTACTATTGTTTTTATTTTAAGAGATTATGTAAGTAATATATGGGTACATGTCTTTTGTAAAAAATTCCAACAATATAAAAGAATAATTAATTACAGGATTGAAGTTGCATTTGCTTTCCACTTCCAACTTCCTTCCTCTCTCCGTATATAATTAAAAACCCATAAATGCTGTATTTATCCTTCTGGCACTTGTTTTTTTTCATTTAATACATTTTGGAGATCTTCTGAGGTCAGTTTATACAAAACTGCTTCACTCTTTTTAAAGGTTGTGTGGTGTATTCTTTACTATGGTGTACCATATTTTATTGAATGAGGTCTCATTTGTCATTTAGGTAGTTTTCAACTTTTTGCTATTATAAAGAAGGTTTTGCAAAGAGTATATATCTTTGTGCACATTTGTGACTATTTCTCTAGGCTTGATTCTTAGTTGGAATTGCTGAATCAAAACCATATTAAGTTAACTTTAGAGAATACACTTATGGTTACCAGAGGGGACGTGGTTGGGTGGGTGGGTGAAATATAGGTAAAGGAGATTGAGGAGTGCACTTGTGATGAGCACTCGGTGTTGTATGGAAGTGTTGAATCACTATATTGTACATCTGAAATTAATATCAAACTGTATGTAAACTAACTGGAATTAAAATTTAAAGACTATATTAAGAATTTTCACAGCTATTGCACCTTTGTTAATTGTTTTTTTAGTAGCTTGTAATATTCCATTTTGTGAATCTACCATTATTTACCAATTCCTTATGTTGACACAGATTGTTTCTAATTTTTTGCCACTGTAGATGGACTTGTCATAAATATCGTTGTTAGTAGGTTATGGTTTTTAAAAGGTAAGTAGTCTGAGAGGAAGTTTTCAACTAATAAGTATATTACTGAGGCTTTACTCTCCCAAAACTATTATAAGAACTATATTTAGTGGTAATATATTATTTTTAGAAAAAGTAGAGGTTTGATAAAATCATGGCCTAGGGTTTTTAATATTATACTCAAGATTTTTAGGATCTTTTATATATGTTTCATTTTAGGTGTTGTCATCTGTAATGAAGATCATTGAAAAACAGAAGATTAACTAAAGTCTTGTAACATTGGACCTGGATAGGAGATTTAGAAAAGAAAATTAAAATTAGTCACTTTGGTTTTAGTGTTTCAATTTCATAATATTTATTCTTCTGAATAAGTTTAGGGAGTAGAAATTAAAATTCAGGGTTATAGTAGCAGATGCACTAATATTCTTTTTCTGTCTTTCTTTTTTTTTTTTTTTTTTTTGTGTGAGAGAAGAAAGTAGATAACCAAGAACTATAGTGATTCATAATGAAATACACTAAATTGAATTTTATGTTGTCAGTTCTTGGCATTATAATCTATATAACTGATTTAATTGTGGACATCTGGGTATCTGTCAGGTTTTTCTATGAAGGACAAAATGTTTTTGGTATTTTAACAGTAAGCTTTATGCTCTTTGGAACATTTGTGGTGCAGTGTTTTAGTTATTCTTGGTTCAAGGCTGATTTAAAGAAAGCAGGCCAAGAAAATCAGCATTGTTTTCTTCTACTTCATTGCTTGCAAGGAGGAGTTTTTACAAGGTGAGCATACACTTTTGATCATTAATATTATTTTTCTTTTATGCAAACAGAAACTATCTTTCTGTATTTGGGTAGTCAAATGTACAAAGTTCCCCTATTTGCATGTAGCACAAAGGTTACTTGCTTTTCACTACCCGTGCTTATATGAGTCATTGCTGTACTGTTAGAATTTTCCAGGTTCATTGATAGATGTTTTAATTTACCTTGGGGCACCTGGGGGGCTGAGTTGGTTAAGCATCCAACTCTTGATTTTGGCTCAGGTCATGATCTCAGGGTTGTGGGATCCAGTCCCGCATTGGGCTTGGCTCAGCGTGAAGTCTGCTGCCCCCCACCTCCCTGCCTTCCCCACTTGCACACGCACACACATGAGCTCTTGTGTGCTCTCTTTCTCTCAAATAAAATCTTAAAGAATGTTTTTTTAAATTTCAATTCAATTAATTAATATATAGCGTATTATTAGTTTCAGAGGTAGAGTTCAGTGATTCATCAGTCTTATATAATACCCAGTGCTCATTACATCATGTGTCCTCCTTAATGTCCATCACCCCATAATCCTATTCCCCCACCCCCATCCCCTCCAGCAACTCAGTTTGTTTCCTGTGGTTAAGAGTCTCTTATGGTTTGTCTTCCTCTCTGACTTCGTGTTGTTTTATTCTTCCCTCCCTTCCCCCATGATCTTCTGTTTTTTTTCTCTCTCTTTTTTTTAAAGATTTTATTTATTTGACAGAGAGCGAGAGAATGAGTGAGAGAACACAAACAGGGGGAGCGGCAGGCAGAGAGAGAGGGAGAAGCAGGCTCCCCACTGAGCAGGGAGCCCAATGTGGGACTCAATCCCAGGACCCTGGGATCATGACCTGAGCTGAAGGCAGCCGCCTAACCGACTGAACCACCCAGCGCCGTTTTTTCTCTTAAATTGCAAATTTGAGGGAGATCATATAATTGTCTTTTCTGATTGACTTATTTTGCTTAGCATAATACCGTCTAGTTCCATCCATGTTGTTGCAAATGGCAAGATTTCTTTTTTTTTTAAGATTTTATTTATTTATTTATTTGAGAGAGAGAGAGAAACAGCATGAGAGGGGAGAGGGTCAGAGGGAGAAGCAGGCCCCCCACCAAGCTGGGAGCCCGAAGTGGGACTCGATCCCAGGACTCTGGGTTCATGACCTGAGCCGAAGGCAGTCGCTTAACCAGCTGAGCCACCCAGGCGCCCAAGATTTCGTTTTTTTTGATGGCTGCATAATATTCCATTATATATATATATACACCACATCTTCTTCATTCATCTGTTGATGGACATCTTGGCTCTTTCCATAGTTTGGCTATTGTGGACATTGCTGCTATAAACATTGGGGTGCAGGTGTCCCTTTGAATTAAGTTACTTTTTCTGATATGTACTTACTTTTTGTGGGGGGGGAATGATTCATTTCTGTGTCTTATGAATCTTTTATCTTCTATTTTATATTCCAAATCTGATTATGTAAATGTAGTTTATCACTTGCAACTCTGATAGAGCACTTAATTTTTTAAGTTACTTATACCATTGATTTAACTAGAGAAATTTTTACTGTAATAATGCAGTAGCCATGTGGTTAATTAGGTACAGAATCATATGCAGAACTAAAAATAACCTTAAGAATCATTTTGTTCAGGGATGCCTGCATGGCTCAGTCAGTTGAGCGTCTGCCTTTGGCTCAGGTTATGATCCCAGAGTCCTGGATCGAGTCCCACGTTGGGCACCTTGCTCAGCAGGGAGCCTGCTTCTCTCTCTGCCTGCTGCTCCCCCTGCTTGTGTGCTCTCTCCCTCTTTCTCTGACAAATAAATAAAATCTTAAAAGAAAAGAATTATCTTGTTCAAAACCTTATTTTATAGTTAAACTAGGAATCTAAGTCCTGAGAATTCTGTGATTTTCCATATGTCTAATTTCATCGACTTTTTCTTTATTAAGGCATTTAATTCTGTTAAAAGCAATATATATATTATAGATAAAGGGAAAAATAAAGACAAATATTAATGGGATAACCTATTGTTTTGTTACAGTCAGATTTTGAATTTGGGCTATTTTAACCGCCATCTTTCTTGAGAGGTATTTTAGAGACTATAGAATTCTAATGAGTAGTTATTTTGTCTCTGCATATTATATTCTCTTGGTTTCCATTGTTGATCTTCAGCGATTAGATATCAGCCTTACTGCTGTTCTTTTACTTTATTTTTTTTAATTTAAAAATTTTTATTTTTTTAAAAGGTTATTTATTTGAGAGAGAGTGTGAGAGAGAACGAGAGATCATGAGCAAGGGGGAAAGGTAGAGGGAGAAGCAGACTCCCCCCTGAGCAGGGAGCCTGATGTGGGACTTGGCCCCAGGACCCTGGGATCATGACCTGAGCGGAAGGCAGACGCTTAACCAACTGAGCACCCAGGTGCCTACTGCTCTTCTTTTAAAATTATTTTATCTTTTTTTTTTTTTTTTTTTTACTCTGGTTGCTTTTAGGATTTTTTCTTTATATTTGGGTTTCTACAGTTTCTGAATATCTAGGTATAGATTTATTTTTCTTGCTTGGGATTTGCTGGTCTTCTTAATTCTGTGGATTATTATCTTCCATCAGTTCTGCACAATTCTAAGCCATTATCTTTTCTAATGTTTCCTTTACTACATTTCCTTCTGGGACTCCAAGCAAATATAAGTTAGATCTCACACTATCTAACATGAATGTTGCATGTTAGATGTTTTGAATTTTTATTTTTTGACTCTCTGTGGTACATTCTGTGAAAGTTTTTCATGACTTTTTTTTTTATTTCACTAGTACTTTCTTTCACTGTGGCCAAAATGTTATTACATCATACCACTGAGTTTTATTTTATTTTTTAATTTTTATTTTATTTTATTATTTTTTAATTTAAATTCAAGTTAGTTAACATATAGTATAGTATTGGTTTCAGGAGTAGAATTTAGTGATTCATCACTTACATATAACACCTAGTGCTCATCACAAAAATGCCCTCCTAATACCCATCACCCATTTAACCCATTCCCTCACCCACCTCCTCTGCAGCAACCCTCAGTTTGTTCTCTATAGTTAAGAGTCATTTATGGTTTGCCTCCCTCTCTATTTTTATCTTATTTTTCCTTCCCTTCCCCTATGTTCATTTGTTTGGTTTCTTAAATTCCACATGTGAGTGAAATCATATAATATTTGTCTTTCTCTTATTTCACTTAGCATAATACACTCTAGTTCCATCCATGGCACTGAAAATGGCAAGATTTCATTCTTTTTGATGGCTCAGTAATATTCCATTATATATGTATATATACACGCACACAATGGAATATTTTTTATATATATATGTGTATATATATACACACACACACACACACACACTTCTTTACCCATTCATCAGTTGATGGCCATTTGGGCTCTTTCCCTAATTTGGCTATTGTTGATAGTGCTGCTATAAACATTGTAGTGCATGTTCCCCTTTGACTCAGCATTTTTGTATCTTTGGGTAAATACCTACTAGTGTAATTGGTGGGTTGTAGGATAGTTCCATTTTTACCTTTTTGAGGAACTTTCATACTATTTTCCAGAGTAGCTGCACCAGTTTGTGTTCCCACCAACAGTGCAAAAGTGTTCCCCTTTCTCCGCATCCTTGCCAAGATCTGTTGTTTTCTGAGTTATTAATTTTAGCCATTCTGACCTGTGTGAGGTTGTATCTCATTGTGGTTAATCACTTAATGAGAAGTGATGTTGAGCATTTTTTCATGTGTCTGTTGGCTATTTGTATGTCTTTGGAGAAATGTTTGTTCATGTCTTCTGCCCATTTCTTAACTAGATTATTTTTTGGGTGTTGATTTTGATGAGTTCTTCATAGATCCTGGATATTGGCCCATTATCAGATATGTCATTTGCAAATCTCTTCTCTCATTCCGTTGATTGCCTTTTAGTTTTGTTGAGTGTTTCCTTCACTGTGCAGACACTTTTTATCTTGATGAGGTCTCAATAGTTCATTTTTGCTTTGCTTTTGCTTCCCTTGGCTCCAGAGATGTGCTAGTAAGAAGTTGCTGCAGTCAAGGACATAGAGGTTGCTGCCTGTTTTCTCCTCAGGATTTTGATGGTTTCCTGTCTTGCATTTAGGTCTTTCATCCATTTTGAATTTATTTTTGTATTTGGTGTAAGAAAATGGTCCAGTTTCTTTCTTCTGCATGTAGCTGTCCAGTTTTCCCAATACCATTTGTTGAAGAGATGGGTCTTTTTTTCTATTGGACATTTCTTTCCTGCTTTGTTGAAGATTAGTTGGCCATATAGTTGGGGGTCCATTTCTGGGTTCTCTATTCTGTTCCATTGATCTCTGTGTCTGTTTTTGTGCCAGTACCATACTGTCTTGATGATTACAGTTTTGTAATAAGCTGGAAGTCTGGGATTGTGATGCTTCCTATTTTTCTTTTCTTTTTCAACATTACTTTAGCGATTTGGGGTCTTTTCTGGTTCCATACAAATTTTAGGTTTGTTTGTTCTGGTTCTGTGAAAAATGCTGGTGTTACTTTGATCAGGATTGCTTTGAATATGTAGATTGCTTTCAGTAGTATAGACATTTTAATGATATTTGTTCTTCCATTCCAGGAGCATGGAATGTTTTCCATTTCTTCGTGTCTTCAATTTCTTTCATAAGTATTCTTAGTTTTCAACATACAGATCTTTTACTCTTTTGGTTAGGTTTATTCCTAGGTATCTTATGGTTTTTGGTGCAATTGTAAATGGGATTGATTCCTTGATTTCTCTTTCTGCTGCTTCATTATTGGTGTATGGAAATGCAACAGATTTCTGTATATTGATTTTATATCCTGCAACTTTGCTGAATTCATATATCAGTTCTAGCATGTTTTCTTTTGGATTTTCTACGTAGAGTGTCATGTCATCTGCGAAGAATGAAAGTTTTACTTCTTCCTTGCTGATCTGGATGCCTTTTATTTCTTTTTGTTGTCTGATTGCTGAGGCTAGGACTTCTAGTGCAATACTGAACAATAGTGGTGAGAGTGGACATCCCTATCGTGTTCCTGACCTTAGGGGAAATGCTCTCAGTTTTTCCCCATTGAGGATGATACTAGCTGTGGTTCTTTCTTTCCTTTCTTTCTTTTTTTAAAAATATTTTATTTATCCATTTGAGAGAGAGAGACAGAGAGAGAGAGAGAGAGAGAGAGAGAGAGCATGAGCAGGGGGAGGAGCAAGGGGAGGGGCAGAGGGAGAAGCAGACTCCCTGCTGAGCAGGGAGCCCTATGTAGGACTCAATCCCAGGACGCCAGGATCATGACCTGAGCCAAAGGTAGACACCCAACTGACTGAGCCACCCAGGCGCCCATAGCTGTGGGTCTTTCATATATGGCTTTTATGATGTTGAGGTATATTCCTTCTATCCCTACTTTCTTTCTTTTTTTTTTTTTTAAAGATTTTATTTATTTATTTGACAGAGAGAGACACAGCGAGAGAGGGAACACAAGCAGGGGGAGTGGGAGAGGGAGAAGTAGGCTTCCTGTGGAGCAGGGAGCCCGATGCGGGGCTCGATTCCAGGACCCTGGGATCATGACCTGAGCCAAAGGCAGACACTTAACGACTGAGCCACCCAGGCGCCCCCTTATCCCTACTTTCATGAGGGTTTTTATCAAGAAAGGATGCTGTGTTTTGCCAGATGTTTTTTCTGCATCTATTGAGAAAGGATCATATGGTTCTTATCCTTCCTTTTATTAATGTGGTGTGTCATGTTGATTGATTTGTGGATATTGAACCACGCTGCAGCCCAGGAATAAATCCCCGTTGATCATGGTGAATAATCCTTTTAATGTACTGTTGGATTTGATTAGCTAATATCTTGTTGAGAATTTTGCATCCATGTTCATCTGGGATATTGTTCTGTAATTCTACTTTTTAGTGGGGTCTTTGGTCTTGGAATCAAGATAATACTGGCCTCAGAGAATGAGTTTGGAAGTTCTCCCTCCACTTTTATCTTTTGGAATAGCTTGAGAAGAATAGGTGTTAGTTCTTTAAATGTTTGGTAGAATTCCCCTGGGAAGCCATCCAGCCCTGGACTCTTGTTTGTTGGGAAATTTTTGATTGCTGACCCAATTTCTTTACTGGTTATGGGTCTGTTCAAATTTTCTATTTCTTCCTGTTTCAGTTTTGATAGTTTATATATTTCTAGGAATTTATCCATTTCTTCCAGATTGCCAAATTTGTTGGCATATAATTGCTCATAAAATTCTCCTATAATAATTGTATTTCTGTGGTGTTGGTTGTGATCTCTCCTCTTTCATTTGTGATTTTATTTACTTGGGTCCTTTATCTTTTCTTTTTGATAAGTCTGGCTATGCATTTATCAATTTTGTTAATTCTTTCAAAGAACCAGCTCCTGGTTTCATTGATCTGTTCTATTGTTTTTTTGAAACCTGGGATTGTGGTGCCTCCAACTTTGTTCTTTCTTAAGATTGCTTTGGCTATTCAGGAGCCTTTGTGGTTCCATACATATTTTAGGATTATTTGTTTTAGTTCTGTGAAAAATATTGTTGGTATTTTGATAGGGATTGAACTGAATTTTTAGATTGCTTGGGTAATATGGACATTTTAACAATATTTGTTCTTTCAGTCCACAAGCATGGGATATCTTTCCATTGTGTTTTCTTCAATGTCTTATAGTTTTTAGAGTAAAGGTTAAATTCACCTCCTTGGCTAGATTTTATTTAGGTACTTTATTCTGTTTGATGCAGTTGTAAATGGGATTTTTTTAAAAAAATTACTCTTCCTGCTAGTTTGTTGTTAGTGTGTAGAAATGCAACACATTTCTGCATGTTGATTTTGTATCCTGCAACTTTACTGAATTCATTTATTGGTTCTCATAGTTTTTTGGTGGAGTCTTTAGGGTTTTTATATATAATATCATGTCATCTGCAAATAGTGACAGTTTTACTTTTTTCTTACCAATCTGGATGCCTTTTACTTCTTTTTTTCTTGTCTGGTTGCTGTGGCTAGGACTTCTGGTAATATGTTGAATAGAAGTGATGAGAGTGGATATCTTGTCTTGTTCCTGATCTTAGAGGAAAAGCTCTCAGTTTTTCACTATTGAGTATGATGTTAGCTTTGGGTTTGTCATATATGGTTTTCATTATGTTGAGGTATGTTCCCTTTATGCCCATTTTGTTAGAGTTTTTATCATGAATGGATGTTGTACTTTGTCAAATGCTCTTTCTGCATCTTTTGAGATGATTATGATTTTATTCTTCATTTATACTTGTTTTTACATTTTTATTATTATTTTTTAAAGATTTTATTTATTTATTTGATAGAGAGACAGCGAGAGAGGGAACACAAGCAGGGGTAGAGGGAAAGGGAGAAGCAGGCTTCCCGCCGAGCAAGGAGCCTGACATGGGGCTCGATCCCAGGACCCTGGGATCATGACCTGAGCCAAAGGCAGACGCTTAACAGACTGAGCCACCCAGGAGTCCTTAAATAAGATCTTTAAAAAAAATAAAAATATTTATTCCTTTTATTTTTTTTGTCTTACCTCATTCTCTCTGTCTAGGTCTTCCAGTAAAATGTTGAAGAGATGTGATGACAGCAACATTTTCGGTTTGTTCCCGATCTCAGGGATAAAGTGTTGAATGTTTTACCATTAAGTTTGATGTGACCTGTAGGGTCACATCACATTTCTTCCATAATTGTTTGAAAAAATGAATTGGATGGAGTTAACATGTGTAGATTTTTGAGAACAAATTAGATTTCTTTGATACAGATCTATTCAGATTTTCTATTTGATTTTTTGTCAGTATTAGTGAGTTGTGTTTTTCAGGAAATTTTTTCATTTTGTCAGAGTTGTTCAGTTTATTGGTATAAAGTTGTTCCTGATATTCCCTTGTTATAGTTTTGATCTCTATAGGATCTTTAGTGATGTCACCTTTTTTATTCTTGATATTGGCATTTTGTATTCTCTAACCTTCTTTCTCCTCCCTACTCCTCAGCAATCTTGTTTGAGGTTTATCAATTTCTTCTTATGCCTTTTCAAAGAACCAAATTTTGGCTTTGTTAATTTTTTTCTATTCCTTCTGTCTTACTTATTTCAATTTTTGCTTTTATCTGTATTTTCTTCTTTCTATATACTTAGAGCTTACTTTCCTTTTTCTACTTCATTTCTATGGAAACCTATATTATTACTATTAACCCTTCCTTCTTTTCTAATAAAAGCATTTAAGCTATAAACATTTTCCAAACCCTTGAATTAGCTATATTCCAGACATTTTGATATGTTGTGTTTTTAAATAAACACAATGATGTAAAAACACAACATATCATTATCCATCAGTTCAAAAAATGGTTGTTCCTTCTTTGTGATTTCATCTTATACCCAAGTGTTAGGGTGTATTTAAAAAATTTTTCGGGTGTTCACGTCTTTTGTAGATATTTTGATATTGATCTCTAATTAATTCCGTTATGATCAGCTAACATACTTTTAACATTTCAATCTCTTGTAATTTATTTTGGTTCGTTTTATTGCCCAACATATGGTCCATCTTTATGATTTCATATATAATTGAAATATATGTGTTCTGTGGTTGGTTGTTGTAGTATTCTATAAATGAAATTTAGTAAATGTAGTTGATAGTGTCATATAGAGATTTTACATTCTTAATGATTTTTTGCTCTGTAATTTAGTTATGTTGGAACAACTGGGTAGCAATTTGGGGAAAAAAAGCCTATGTAAATTATAATTGGACCTTCATATGCAAGTCAGGCTAAGCCCATACCCTAGCATAGCACATGATCTTGAAAAGGGTTTAGCCTATTCTGTGATGAAGGTGAAATCTTTAGAAATAGCTTGATAGAAACATAGAGTTGGGTATTGGGAAAACTTTAAAATGTTGCAGTTTATGTCTTCAGCCTCCCAGTCTTAATGTGACAAAATATGGGTTCTAATTCCTCCTAGACAGAACATCTGAAAGGATAAATTGGAAGAGTTTTGTTTTCAGAGTAGCCCTACTCCCCCACCCCTCTAAATTCAAACCACAAGGATAAGAAAAGAATTTTTTGTCTGTATGCCATATAAAGACCACAGATTGTAGAAATACACACCAGAATAGAAGTAAGAGGAAATAATAGCAAGTATATGCAGCATAAGAACAGTAAAGTTTTGATTAACTTTAGAGTTGGGATAATTTAAGATTGCATGTTATGGATTATACTTCCAGGTAAGGTACCAGACCCCAGGATAAATTCCAACTGAATCAAATATTTAATATAAAAAAGCAAAAAAAAAGTATTATAAGAAAACATGGGAGAATTCCTTTATAACCTTGGAATCAGGAAAGATTTTTTAACCATAACTCAAAACCCATAAACTATAAAAATTATAGATTTGACCTATAAAAAATCCATGTCAATAAACAAAAGCAGAAATTCCCCAAGTAAACAAAAACAAAAGCAAAGCAAAAAGCAAAGCAACATTAACAGGGAGAAACATTTGCAACTTATAACCAACAAAGGGCTAGTTTTCTAATATTTAAAGAGCTTCTAAAGTCAAAAGTAAAAGAAACATATATTAGAAATAGAATAAAAAATGGGAATTTTCAGTAGAAGAGTGGGAAAAGAATAGGGTAGTGCATAAAAAAGGAAATGCAAGTGGCTTTTAAATTGTGTGAAAGAAGCTAAGCCTTGTTCATAATTTTTAAAAAATGCTAATTAAAATTTCACTGATATATTGTCACTTGCCAGATTGGCAAAAATCCAGGTGATAATATACTCTCTTGGAAAGGCATGGGAAAACAGGTCTCTCATACTTTGTTGATGGTAGTATAGATTGGTACAATCCCTGTGGAGGGCAGTTTGATTATATTTCAGATGCATATACTTTCAGGTCAGAGGTTTCTTTTCTGGGAATTTATCATACTTGCATACACGTAAAATGACATATGTACACAATTTTTCAGTCATAGCAATTTTTTTGTAAAAGTGAAAAAATGGAAACAGTTTAAATGTCTGCTGGTAGAGTTTATGGTATATCCAAGGCAATGGCATACATAGCTATTACAAAGAATGTTAAGTACTTTATGTACTGAAATGGAAAGATTTCCAAGATGTATTTTTTTTCTGTCCAAGTTTTTATTTAAATTTCAACTAGTTAACATACAGTGTAATATTAGTTTCAGGTATAGAATTTAGTGATTCATCACTTACATGTAACACCCAGTGCTCATCACAAGTGCCCTCCTTAATACCCATCAGCTGTTTAACCCATCCCCCTTGCCCACCTCCCCTCCAGTAACCATTAGTTGGTTCTCTATAGCTAAGAGTCTGTTTCTTGGCTTGCCTCTCTTTTTTTTCTCCCCATGTTCATTTGTTTTGTTTCTTAAATTCCACATATGAATGAAATCATATGGTATTTGTCTTCCTCTGACTGACTTATTTCACTTAGCATAATACTCTAGCTCTATCCATGTTGTGGCAAATGGCAAGATTTCATTCTTTTTGATGGCCAAGTAATATTCCATTGTATGTATATGTGTATATACATTTGGGCTTTTTCCATAATTTGGCTATTGTTGATAGTGCTGCTGTAAACATCGGGGTGCATGTGTCCCTTCGAATCAGTGTTTTTATATCCTTTGGGTAAATACCTAGTAGTGTAATTGCTGGGTTGTAAGGTAGTTCCATTTTTACCTTTTTGAGGAACCTCCATACTGTTTTCCAGAATGGCTGTACCAGTTTGCATTCCTACCAATAGTGTAAGAGGGTTCCCTTTCTCCATATCCTCACCAACACCTGTTTCCTGTGTTATTAATTTTAGCCATTCTGACTGGTGTGAGGTGATATCTCATTGTAGTTTTGATTTCCCTTATGGTGAGTGATGTTGAGCGTCTTTTCATGTGTCTGTTAGGCATGGATGTCTTCTTTGCAAAAATGTCTATTCATGTCTTTTGCCCATTTTTAAATTGTATTATTTGTTTTTTTGGGTGTTGAGTTTGATAAGTTCTTTATGTATTTTGGATACTAACCCTTTATCAGATATGTCATTTGCACAAATCTTCTCCCATTCCGTAGGCTGCCTTTTAGTTTTGTTGATTGTTGCCTTCGCTGTGCAGAAGCTTTTTATTTTGATGAAGTCCCAATAGTTTATTTTTGCTTTTGTTTCCCTTGCCTCTGGAGATATATCTAGAAAGAAGTTGCTATGGCTGATGTCAAAGAGGTTACTCCCTGTGTTCTTCTCTAGAATTTTGATAGATTCCTGTCTCACAATTATGTCTTTAATCTGTTTTGAATTTGTTTTTGTGTATTGTGTGAGAAAGTGGTCCAGTTTCATTCTTTTGCATGTTGCTGTTCAGTTATTCCAACACCATTTGTTGAAGAAACTGTCTAAGAAGTCTTTTCAAGTGAAAAGACAGGTGCAGACAGTGGTTATGATATGCTACAATCTGTGTAAAAGAAGGCGGTGAAAGGCTTATATACTTGGTTATAACCTTGCTTGCATATGCATAAACAAACTCTAGAAGGGTACACCTGAAACTACTAACAGTGAATTCTTGTGGTCATTGGGGAGCATGAAACCTGCGTAGTTGGGTCATAGGAGTGGGATGAAGTTTTTTCAGTGAATAACTTTTTGATTTTTGAATTATGCAAATATTTTGCCTGTTCAAATAATTAGAGAAAAGGAAAAAGGAAAAATTGAATTAGGTTGGCTATTAGTGAAAAATGCCAGCTAGATAAACAAAGACACTTCCTTCTTTTTGTCTTTCTTTTTCTTTATCTTTGTATGTTAGTGTAGGAAGTGGCAGAATACTGAGACAAATAGCGAGAAATAAGCAAGACTTAAAACAGTAAAAATGGGCCAAATTATCTTAGGGATTGTGCCGACTAAGTATAGAAAAACTTGAGATATACTAAATTATGGATTCATTTCCCTATAGGATAGCTAAATTGAGTTTGTGTTGGTAGATGAAAGACAAGGAATATCAACATGAATTATTTATTAGATATAAGTGCCTGTTCTTACTAAGTACGCTGTTACTGCTCAGGGGTCTGTGGAGAAGAACGTTTCATTTTCCAGAATATAAATTAGATGACACTTTTGCATTTCCATTTTATGTATGATTTGTGATAAAACCTTTTTCTTTGCCAAAGGAGACTTTCCTTTTGATGGGTATATGAAAGACATTTGAATTATTTAAAATATGGATGTTATTTTTGCTCCTTTTAAATACATTGTAAAAAAAGTTCAAATTGTATAAAATAGAGTACAATGGGAGATGAATCTCCTTTTCTCACAGATTCTTCCTTCTTTCTTTTTAGAGTTTCTTAAATGGGCATTAAACAGTTGGACTGTCTTTCTTATTTTCTATCTGAAACTCTTTAGAGAGAGGTCTTTTAGTAATGTTCAGATTTCCTAGGTTGCAGTATTTATGAAACTTTAGGATCTGGACCTTTTACCACAAACTCTAAGTATTTGGGGATTTTCCTAGATATCTTATTGTTGATGATCTCTCATTTAATTTTGTTTTGGTCAGAGAACATACTTTGTATGATTATACCCTTCTTAAATTTACTGAGATTTGTTCTAAGGTCCAGCACATAGTCTAACTTGGTGAATATTCCATGTGCATTTGAAAAGAATTTATAATTTGCCATTGTTGAATGTAGTGTTCTATGCATGTAAATTAGGATGATTAAGCTGATAGTGTTATTAAAATCTTCTATATCCTTACTGATACATTTTTTTTGGCCTTGTTTTTCTTTCAATTGGTGAGAGAGATAAGTGTTAAAATCCTCAGCTAAGATTATGGATTTGTCTTTTTCTCCTTTTATTTTTGACAATTTTTGCTTCCCGTATCTTAAAGCTCCATTATTAGGTACATACAGATGTCTTCATGAAGAATTGATTCTTATACATCGTTATGACATGACCCTCCTTATCCCTGGTAATATTCCTTGATTTGAAGTCTCTTTTGTCTGAGATATTAATATAACCATACCAACAATTTTTGGTAATTTCCTTTCAAGCTATCTGTTTGAAATTTGATCAAAAACAAAGAGTTTAAAGAGAATCTCTTGCAAAGCACCAAAAGTGAATCTTGATTTTTTTTATCCAGTTTGACAGTCTCATTCAGTTGAAGTGTTTAATCCATTTACATTTTGCGTGACTACTGATATTGTCATCTTCTGGCTTTTGTTGTTTCTGGTGAGAAGTCAGTTAACATTCTTTTTGTTTCCCAGGATGGACTGTATCTTTTTTCTCTACTTTTGAGATTTTCTTTTTATACTGAATTCTCAGCAATTTGAGTATGATGGGCCTATGTATGGTTTTGTTTGTATTTTTACTGTTTGGGTTCTTTGAACTTTTTGGATCTGTATGTTGTTTTTGATCAAATTTAGAAAATATTTTTGGCTAGTATTTTGTCAAGTAATTTTTTTTTTTTTTTTTGCCCCATCATCTCACTCTTTTTCTTTTGGGACTTGTGTACACCTGTGTTATCGAGATTCTGTGACTCTTTTTCCCCAGTTTTTTTCTCTGTGCTTTAGTTTGTTTGCTAATTTCAACATCTGAGTCATCTATGGGTATGCTTCTATTAACTGATGTTTTTTGTTAACTGATTTTCGTCTGTATAAGTCACATTTCCCTGTTTATTTGCATGTCAAGTTATTTTTTATTGTGTAGTGGACATTGTGATTGAGATTTTGTAGATTTTGTTATCTTCCATTGAAGAAAAAGCAGATGTTAAATTATTGGCAAATTACCTTGTTGTGTTACAGAGACTTGGTTTAGGTTTTGTTAGGGAAGGTGTATTTTGATTTTGTTCTTAGTTCAAGGAAAAATCTCTCAGACCTGAAATATGGTCTTTACTCCTAAAACATGTCTCTTTTGGGGTTTCAGTGGAATGCCTGAAGTATCGACCAAGCCCCTCTAATTTGGTGGAACTCAAACTCTAGACTCTTCCTTATGGTAGACAGCTGCTGAAATCTTTGCTTAGGTTCTTTCTGGCGAATTTTTCCTCAGTTCCTTGGAGTCTCATCCCACACAAACATAGTAAGGGGTCAACCATGTATCAGAGGAGAGTATATGCAGACTTGGGTGTTCTCTACTCTGTGGCTTCCTCTTTCCTGAGACTTCCCCCGCCTTTAATTGCTAACCATTCTGGTAGATTCAAACCCAGTCCTTTGATTCTTTGGGCCAGTAATATTTTGATTTTCTGCTTGAGCTGTATCTGCTTTGTGCCCTTTGGGCTATGGGATGTCTTCAGAGGAAAAGCCAGATAAATGTGTATCTCATACAGTATGATGCCCTTTTTTCAAGGATTGAATGCCCTCTTGTTTCTTCTTACTTTTGGTTCCTCTTCTGTGCTTTGTTCTCTTTTATGTTTTGTCTAGAATTTATCACTGTCATCAGTAGGAGGATTAGCCTGATATAAAGTAATCCATCAATAGTGGAAGCTGGTGCCTTTTTATCTAAAATAAAAGAATATGTTGTGACAAAATTTAAGAAAGCTCCCTTGTTTTTTTTTCCTTTGGCTTCTTAATCATTTGTTCCATAAAACTGAAACAATATCTTATTGACTAAAAAATTATATTCATACTCCCCTTTCCCATGAAGTTATCCTTTAGATAAGCAGAACTTTGTATTGATTTTCCATTAATTGCTACAGAATTGGAAAAATTGCTCCCTAAAGTTACTGAAAATGTTAATGTGAACATCTATAAACAGCTATTTTTTTGTTTGTTTAATAGTCACCTATATGGTACTTAACATGTGCCAGGTACTGGTCTAAGCAGTTTACATGTATTAAATTTCTTCACCACAATTCAGTGAGGTGGATATGATGAATGCTTCCACTTTTCAGATGAGGACACTCAGGAGCAGAGAGGTTAAGCTAGGAAGTGATGGAGCTGGGGTTTGAACTCAGGCATTCTGGCTTTATTAGAATTTGTACTCCTAGCCACTATGCTTTGCTACCTCTCCCCCTCTATGCTGTGGGTATGTACCTGTTAATATTTGTGAAAAGTTTATAATCTACTTGGAACAGGAACATGATATTGTATTACATAATAGTATTATATAATATACATATGAGAACTTCCTATTGTGCCAGATACCCAGAAAAGACTCAAACACAACTTTCCCTGTAAATCTCACCTATAAATTCTAGGGAGTGTTCCATCATTTTTTTATTCTGTACTTTTACAACAGAGTATTTACATTTCTATTGAGTAGTTATTTCTTCTGCCTTGTATTGCAGCTAATAGTTTACAGGCTTGACCTTCCTATTAGGTTGTAAGGTGATTGAAAGTGGACACCATCATTTTTGTAGGCTTTCTGCCTTGGCATCTAGCCCACAATGAATATAATAGACCATGTTATTTAAAACTGTGATAAAAATATACTTCTTAAAAATTTTTTAAAATTTATATTCAATTTAGTTAACATATACTATATTATTAGTTCCAGGGGTAGAATTTAGTGATTCATCAGTTGCATATAACACCCAGTGCTCATTATATCAAGTGCCCTCCTTAATGCCCATCACCCAATTACCCCATTCCCCTACCCACTTCCCCTAAAAACATACTTCTGTTTGCCACATAATGAATCTTTGTATATCCATGTTTGTATGTATCTTGTTTATGATAGGAGTATCTTATATTTGTGTTTTACTTCCAGCTTTTCAAAGTTCTTTCCTATCTACTGTCTCTTTATGGAAGAAATACGAGCTTTCATTTACTAATTCATTCAGTAAATATTTTCTGAAAACCTACTATGTACCAGCTATTGTTCTAGTTGATTAGCAAAACAAAACAAAGTCCTTGCTTTCATGTAGATTTCATTTTTGTGAGGAGGTAAAGATAAAAATAAGTAATATATCAAGTGGTGATGAAAAAAAAACACAGGATAAAGAGAATATGATGGAGAGTAGTACTACTTTAGATGGTGTGATCTGGAAAGACTTCTGTGAGGAAGTGGCATTTGAGTAGATACCTGAATGAAGTTGAGTAAATTTGTAAATTTTCTGTTTTTTAAAAATTTTTTTAATTTTCTTTTTTTTTTTTAAAGATTACTCATTTATTTAAGAGAGAGCGAGAGAGAGACCATGCATGCGCAAGTGGGGGGAGGGAGAGGGTCAAGCAGACACTGTGCTGAGTGCAGAGCCTCATGCGGGGCTCGATCCTATGACCCTGAGATCATGACCTGAGGAGAAATCAAGAGTTAGATGCTCAACTGACTGAGCCACCCAGGCACCACTTAAATTTTCATTTTTATAAGAAACTGTTTAATTACTGTCAGCCTTATTTCCATTTTGTTTAAGAGTTTGTGGAAGAGCAGCTTAAGACCACTCAGTGGTTGTTCCTACCCATTCAGTGGCCTGAGCAGTTGGAGCTGCAGACCAGTCTTCAGTGGCCAGCTGAACGCTCCAGTCTTCAGTAGGGAACTGCTGAATAGGCACCAAGGGCACCTGCATGTCTTTCGACCAGTCAGCTACTTCAGGTTGAGTAGTGGTGAACTCAGGAGCTGGAGCAGTCCATTCACCCTGAAATTCCTCCTTGGTCACAGCCTTTTTAGCAGCAGCCTGCTTTTTTTTTTTTTTTTTTTTTTCCAATCTCTTCAGAATCTCTGTAGAAGTAGAGATCAGGCATGCCCTCCCATGGGTGTTCATGGGAGATTGTGCCATGCATGTGTAGAACTTCCTGGACCAACATCTACCACATCAGACCCAGAAGAGTTCCAGGCAGATGGAGTAGCAAAGACAAAAGCCTTTAAGTTGGGAAAAACAGTAAGAAGGGTATATTGGAAGTGCTAGAAAAATGAGATGGAAAGGTAGTGGGGGTAGTGTATGTGAGGCAGATTATGAAGGGCCTTTTAAAATATGGTAAGGACTTTGGGTTGTATTCTAAGTTTGATGGAACAAAATGTTCATTGGAACATTTTCAGCAGAGTGACATCTGAATTATGTTTAACAGGTTCAGTCTAGATGCTATATACAGAATAGGATGCATAGGGAGCAGGAATAGAATCGGAGACCAGTTATGAGGCTGTTGAAGTAATCTAGACCAGAGATGTTGGCTGTTTAAATTAGGATTGAGGCAGCGGAAGTGATGATGTGTGATGTGTTCAGATTTGGATATATTTGAAGATAGAGCCAGAACCAAGAGAACCTGCTGAAGAATTTTTTTAGGGTATGAGAAAAAATAAAGGAGTTGGAAATTATTTCCATGTTTTTGGTCTGAGCGACATGGTAAATGTTCGTACCATTTACTGAAATGGGAAACGTTGACAGAAGGGGCCGACTGAAACAAGCTATATATCACTGCCCTTATTTTTATATGAGGAAACTGAGGAATAAAGAGTTTTGATAAACTTTGGGCTAGAATCCTTGTTGCCTTTTTGCTAGCCCCAAATTTCTTCAAATAAGTGTCTCAATATGTTTTATTATTAGTTTTACTTGTATGATGATAACTCATGTTCATTTTAAAATTCTTTAAAAAGAAGAGCCTGAGCAAGGGTGTTTTAAAAGCCTTTGAGAAGTTACGTATTTTCTAGGATGGTAATGGTCAAAGAGCCTAGCACCTTGTAGATATTGAGTAATTGTTTGCTAGGTTCAGTCTCATCTTCAACTTTGACATTTTAAGAGCATGTATCTGTCTTGTAGTTAAGATAACTTGCATGAAAAACTTGACTTTAAAAAAAAAAGATAACTTGCATGAATTGAAAATTGCAGTTTGTCTTTCAGAAAGTGGTGGTTGAGACTAGGAATTATAAGATCTAGGTTTGGAGTCTTGGTCTGCCCTTTACTTTTAGTTAATCACTCTACCATTCTCATCCTTAGTTTTCTCATCTGTGAAATTGGAATGATACCTACTCATCTCACATAATTACTATGAAGGTGAATTGAGATCATGTATGCTTAACCGTGCTAGCATACAGTGCCTATCAAATATGCAATTAAAGTTTATGGAGTGTTTTTTTTTTTTTAAGGTTTTTTATTCATTTGAGAGAGAGAGAGCACCATGAGGAGGGAGGAGGGTCAGAGGAAGAGGGAGAAGGAGAAGCAGACTCTCTGCTGAGCAGGGTGCCCAATGTGGGGTTCGATCCCAGGACCTCAGGATCATGACCTGAGCCAAAGGCAGCCACTGTACTGACTTAGCCACTCAGGTGCCCCAAAGTTTATGGAGTTTGAATTGCAATAAAGCTACCATGAGATATTCACAGAGTTGAAAGAAATTTGTAGTGGAGAAAGTTTGTGGGAAAATTCTGTAATTTTTTTAAAAAGATTTTATTTATTAGAGAGAAAGTACGTGCATGTGCGCATGAGTGGGGGAGGAGCAGAGGGACAAGCAGATTCCCCTCTGAGCAAGGAGCCTGACATGGGGTTTGATCCCAGGACCCTGAGATTATGACCTGAGCTAAATGAAGTCAGATGCTTAACCAACTGAGCCACCCAGGCACCCTAGAAAATTCTGTATTAAACACGTTAATTTTTCCAAAATTATTATGTATATTAACATGTTATAAAGAATATTTTACTGAAGATAAATGTTTGTGTTTACAGGTATTGGTTTGCCTTGAAAAAGGGTTATCATGTGGCTTTCAAAAATAGCAGCAAAACTGATAACTTTATGGAAGAACAAATTGATCCACATAAAGAAGTTATAGATAGAATGACTGATTTGAGCATGCTCAGGCTATTTGAGACCTACCTGGAAGGCTGCCCACAACTTGTTTTGCAGCTCTACATCTTTCTGGAACATGGTCAAGCAAATTTCAGTCAGTGTAAGTCTTTCCTAACACCCTGTGTTAAATGGATGCTCTGAGATTTTTTTTTTTTTTTAATATTTTTTTGTTGGGGGGGGAGGGGAAAAGGGAGAGGGAGAAAGAGAATCTTTAAGCAGACTCCATGCCCAGTACGGAGCCCAACATGGGGCTTGATCTCACAACTCTGAGATCATGACCTGAATCGAAATCAAGAGTTAGATGCTTAACTGACTGAGGCGCCCCTCAACTACATAACTCTTTGAAAGGTTTTGGAAGTTTTCTTACAGTTTTTTTAGAATTATTCATTTTTTTGAAAAGAAGTATATTGTGAAAATATCAAAAAGTATATGAAGATATATTGTCTCCCTCTCCCTTCTTCCCATTCCTTCTTTTGTCTGCCCAGAAGGGAAACTATTATTGTCAGTTTTTTGATGATTCTTTCAGAAAATTTTTTAAAAAAATCTATATTCTTTTTTTCCTCTTTTTTCTTTTACAGAAATAGTAACATAAAAATTGTCTTTGCTTTTTACACTTAACAGTATGTCTTGGAGATCTATCCATATCAGTACAGAAAGAACTCTCTCATTCACTTTTATTATCTGCATAGTATTACAAGTTATGGATGTACCATGATTTATTTAACAAGCCCTATGTTTATGTTAATTTAGGTTGTTTCTAATATTTTACTCTTATAAAAAAAATGCTGCAATGAGTAATCTTATGCAGGAATCATTTTTCATGTGTGAAGTATATCCATAGAGTAAATTCCCAGAATTGGAGTCATTGGGTGAAAGTGCAAGTGCCACAAAATTGTGAAAATTTTGTAAGTTGGCCAATATATTCCTCCTCTCTAGCAGATTTCCTCATTAGGGTAAAACGTTCATTTTTAAAGGACAATTGGTGTTTTCATTAAAAAAATCTTTTTAGGTATTTATTTTGAGATGTTAAAAAAATCCATTTGCTAAATAATAGCCCCAGTTTTCATTAATGACTCTGGTTCTGTGTATACTTGGATTCATCTCAGAGGAACAGATTATCATTTTCCCTGGAGTTCCTTCTATGGTAGAGTCACCTGTGAGATCAGTTCATTCCCTCAAACAGTCTTCTTGTTTCCAATTTCGCATAAACCTCTAGACTGTAGTCCCTTCTAATATTTTTACCTTTACTTTGATTGTTAGTAATACATCAAAGAGAATGTACTTATGAGACTTTGTATTCCTTGTGATTCAAAGAATTTGTGGGTTTGTGCTTAAAAGTTCTATATCATATAGTTCTGGAAGCTAGAAGTTCAACATTTAGAGCTTATAGCCTATACTATGGTAGATTTTCTGATGATTCCAAGTAGTACACAGCATCCATACCAGCAGTGGGATCCAGTAACAGCTATCTTTATGTTAGGGTTCTATCCTCATCCTTTAGTTTCTTCTTGAAGTAAGAAGTTGAGATGTTAGTTAAAAATAGCAAAAAATGAGAAATCTAATTATAGACTGTTAGTATAAAAAATGATGTATCCACTAGAAATAGTATTTATAAATAAATTTTAATGACATAGAAAAGTAATTCTAAAATAAAATTTAGGCAAAAAATTTATGAAATTTTCTATCATACTTTTTTTTTCTTAAAACAAGCTCTGGTCAGTTTTATTAAAGAAAAATTTTGTGTGATTTACTGTTCACCAGTCTGTTCTGGCATGCTTCTAATGATATCAGAATCACCTGGATCGGTTATAGCTAGTGTCATACTCTATAGTATTTCCCACACGCTGTGCCCAATTCAATATTATTGCCACTGTAGTGATGGACACCAGTTTTGGACAACATGGTGTAGTATTCTATTTTAGATTTCCTCAAGGCTGGGCAGTTGGTGAGGATGACCAGTTTCGCTTTGCCATGTCTGATCATTTTCAGAGGCGGCTTGTACCCCAGCACATACTTTCCACTTTTCATAGTGAGTTGGAACCTAGAGTTGATTGACTCCAGCAACTTTTTCATCTTCTTTGCAGCCACCATCTTTTTGCCTTACATGTGGGGTGGCCCCAACCAAAAGCAGCTACCAAAATGGCCAGGAGACAGAAAGGAAAGAGTTCCCACAATGCAAAGCTCTTCACTGCCAAATTTTCTATCATACTTTTAAGGATACAGAGAAATTATTATATAGGAATGGAAGAAAACATGCAAAATGTCAACTGTGGCTGCTTCTGGGTAGTAGGATTATGAATGATTTTATTTCATCTTTAAACTTTCCTGAATTTAAAAATTTTCTATGGTACTCATATATTGTTTTGACAATCAGGAAGAATAAAATGTAAAAAAAATCAGGTTATATATAGAACTACTTCAGAAGACTGAACATATTCTTTTATCTTTGCACTTTCCTGAAATTATACTAAAAAGGAGAGTAAAGGAGTAAAAACCATATAAACCCACAAGGACAAAGAGAATGTAGAGTAGAATAGCAGATTAGAATATCAACAAATGTTTAGAAGATGGAAAGCAGATGGAAAACAGATTATTTAAATAAACTTTACCACTGAAAGGCTAAATTATATGAATTAATCCTCTCTCTGAAAATATGTAAACAATTGGATATTTTCAAAAGTCTTCATAAAACCATAAAACAGTCTGATATGAGAGGCCAAAATATACTTGAAAGTGGGAACACAGCAGGGTTAAATAAGATTCCAAAGGCATTTATACCTGGAGGGTTTTTTTGGTTTGTTTGTTTTGTTTTTTTTAACCAAACCTGTAAGTAGCAGATTCAGTTTTGATAGCTTCCAGTGTGTGGACTGAAGACAAAACTCAGTCCTCATAAGGAAGGGATGTCTGATAGAAAGTTCTAATCTGTAGAACTGTTACCCCAAAAGGTACCCTCCTCAGGGCAAAAGTATCTACTTTCAAGAGATAGCAAGGAATATTGCCTTGCTGCTGAGTAGAGCAGGGAAACATAACAATATAACAATTTGCAATCAAAATTCTCATCTTTAGTCCAAAAAACAAAACAAAAAACCCAAAAACAAACTAATAAAAGCCAAGCTATGAATATAGCTTAAAGTGGTCCCAGACTGATAGTGACCCTAGCCATCTGTCACAAACAAGTGTAAATCCTCCCTGGAGGAATTCACTTACTCTTGGGCCTCAGGTAATTTTCACAGATAGTTTTCCAAGGAAAATGAATGGCTTACAGTAATTTATAGCACCAAAAGAAATAAGGCATCATGAGTAAGAACAGCAGAAATAGAAAAAAACTTATTAAGCCCTTAGATATTGGAAATTAACAGTTGCAAAGTATAAGACATACATCCTGTTGTGTTGAAAGAGGTAAATGATGAACTGAAAAATATAGAATAGGAAACTATAAAAAATGAATTGTGTATTTGAAAAAGAAAAGAGTAGAATTTATGAGAATGAAAAAATTTAAGAATTGAAATTAAAAACTTAGCAGATAAGACATTACTGTATAGACGTTGATTCAATGCCAGATCAGAAGAAATTATTCAGATCATACTTTATAGAGACAAAGAGATAGAAAATATGAAAGGGATATTAAGAGACATGGAAGGTGGGATGAGAAGGTTTAATATACCTCTGAGTAGAGTCTGTGAAGGAGAGGAGAGAAAGAATGGAACAGAGGTAATTTTGAAAAGTTAATGGCTGAAAAAATTTCAGAAATGATGAGAGTCACCTACCCACAGATTCAGGAAGCCCTTCATCTGACAAGCAACTAAGTAAAAGAAATCCATGTCTTAGCATATCACTACTAAAGGAAATTCCAAAGAATATACTTAATGCAGGACAGGGGTGTTCTGAGATGCAAGAAGGAATAAAGAGGAAAGAAAATAGTAAATATGTGAGTAAATCTAAATGAAGACTGACTGTAAAATAAAAATAATACTATGTAGTTAAGAAAAAAATAGAAGGAAAGTATAAGACAGTGATAACATGTAAGTCTGGTAGAAGATAATGGAGTTAAAGTGTTTTAAATTCCTTGTATAGTCCAGAAAAAAGGTAAAGCAAAGGTGGATTTGGGTTATTTGAAGTGTAAAACTAAAACATTTAGAGAGACCGTATTTAAGAAAAAGAATATAATATGAAAACAAATTAGATATTGTGTTAGTCTGTGTAGGCTGCCATAATAGAATTCTTTTTTTTTTTTTTTTAAGATTTTATTTATTTATTTGCTAGAGAGAGACACAGCGAGAGAGGGAACACAAGCAGGGAGAGTGGGAGAGGGAGAAGCAGGCTTCCCGCTGAGCAGGGAGCCCAATGTGGGGCTCAATCCCAGGACCCTGGGATCATGACCTGAGCCGAAGGCAGACGCTTAATGACTGAGCCACCCAGGCGCCCCTGCCATAATAGAATTCTACAGCTTAACCATCAGAAATATATTTTCTTAAAGTTCTGGAGATGGGAAGTCTAAGATCAAGGTGCCAGCAGAGTTGGTTTCCGGTAAGGGTTCTCTCTTTGGGTTGCAGATGGCCACCTTACTGCTGTGTCCTCACATGGCCTTTCCTCTGTGTATGGAGAAAGATCTCTGGTGTCTCTTCCTCTTATAAGGACATCGGTCCTATCAGACTTGGGCCCTGCCCTTATGACCTTATTTAACCTTAAAAAACTCTTTAAGGCACTATTTCAAAATAGAGTCGCATTGAAGTTTAGGGCTTCATCATATGAATTTGGGGGGAATACAGTTCAGTCCATAAAAGGTAGGAAAGTGAACATTTAAAAAAAATAAATTACATTACAGATATAAAAAAGCTGACAAATGCCACAAATTTCACAAGAGGAAGAAAAGCAATATATTTTTTTTTATTATTTTGATACTCTAATTTTTTTGGCTGCATACTCTGACTTTTGATAATTTTTAATTTTGTAGAGAGAATAGAAAAATTCAATCTGTTTTTTAGCATAGTTGATTGAAATTTGTTTTTTATTTTAACTTAGAAAAGCTTTCAACTTCACAAATTATTAATAATATGTATATTTTTTGGATTGTTAAGTTTGGAAAAACACTGGCAGTTTCTTTACTAATGTGCTACAAAATCAGAATATATCGCATTTTTTTGATGAAGTAACTAATTTTCAATACTGTTTGAATTGACAACACTAGTTTATTATTGATGTCTCATTTAATAAATATTGGTAGTCTTAGGTTTTCTTCACTGGTGTCAGTAATATCAACTCAGAAAGAAAATAATAATCTGTATATGCATAATTTGACAAGGTCATTTCAGACTGAGAGAAATACATAAGCAAAGATTTGGTTGTAAAGACAAGGAATTTAGTTTGGATAGAGTGTGATTTAATGTTAGGTTAGCTAAATGATCAGAAAAATATATTAGAGCAGGTAGATTAGTAAGAAATGGGAAATAGTGTCAAACTAATAATGTCAAGGGGATAAGGCTAGACCATTATGCCTAATGTTAAGTAATCAAAGGCCTGTTGATGGCAATATAGTGAAGTATCTTTTTTTTTTTAGATTTTATTTATTTATTTGACAGAGAGAGACACAGAGAGGGAACACAAGCAGGGGAGTGGGGGAGGGAGAAGCAGGCTTCCCGCAGGGCAGGGAGCTCGATGCAGGCTTGATCCCAGGACGCTGGGATCTGACCTGAGCTGAAGGCAGACGCTTAAGGACTGAGCCACCCAGGCACCCCGTGAAGTGTTAATATCACGCAAACTGCCTGAGAATCTTAGCTCTGTCACTTAGTGAGATCTTAATTATTTAAACAGGTCTTATAAACATATTTCTCAAACCTAAACTAAATGTATTCTCAACTCAGTTTCCCTTAGGTCTCTAAAATGACCACAGCCACTTCAATACACCAAGGAAAAATATAAGAGAGAGTAAGTAGGAGTAGAGACAGGGGATTTAATCAACTGCATTTAAAATGTCTTATTTTCCCAAATCTTACAAAAATATATGACAGAGTGAACACATTGCTAGGGCTTTGCTAGGCTTGGAAGGACTTGGGCAGGTGTGAGTCCCTGAAATTTAAGCTTCATTACTTTTGTTATAAACCCATCTATGAAGTAAAACATTAACATAAAACTTTGATATATTAAATATGCATGTTGTGATTTCTAGCAAAACCACCAAAGAATAAAACAGCATATCACTGAAGGATGTGGGTTATTAGATTGAAAGTGTGAATAAAAATGGCCATACTGAGCCTATCATTATAACATTCGGAGAAGCAAGGATAAAGATAACATTCTATGAGATGTGCGAGAAACTGAATGGCATTGAAATTCTTAATTGTATTACTTGAAATTAGAGCTTATAGAGCAATGACTTTAAAGTTTCAATGGAAAACATTTTAAAAAAATTTTAAAGGTTTTTATTTATTAGAGAGAGAGTGCATGAGCGGGGTGGGGGTAGAGGGTAGAGGGAGAGGAAAGGGAGAAGCAACAACCCCCCCTCTGCCATGCTGAGCAGGCAGCCTGAAGTGGAGCTTGATCCCAGGACCCTGACCTGAGTGGAAGCCAGATGCTCAACTGACTGAGCCATCCAGGTGCCCCGAAAACATTTTTTTTTTAAAGATTTTATTTATTTATTTGACAGAGAGAGACACAGCAAGAGAGGGAACACAAGCAGGGGGAGTGGGAAAAGGAGAAGCTGGCTTCATGCCAAGCAGGAAGCCCGATGCGGGGCTCGATCCCAGAACCCTGGGACCATGACCTGAGCTGAAGGCAGATGCTTAACGACTGAGCCACCCAGGCACCCTCCCAAAACGTTTTTTAACTTTCTTTTTTAAAAAGATTTTTAAAAAATTAATTAATTAATTAATTTGAGAGAAAGCACGCAGGGGCGGGGCGGGGGCAGAGGGAGAAGGACAAGCAGACTCCGTGCTGAGCATAGAGCCTGACTTGGGGCTTGATCCCAGGACCCTGAGATCTTGACCTGAGCCAAAATCAGGAGGCAGATGCTTAACCGGCTGAGCCACCGGGGCACCCCACATTTTTTAACTTTCAATTCTGTTTCTAGCAAGACTATCAAATGTGAGGGTAGAATAAAGACATTTTGAGATATACATGATCTCAAAAATTTTTTGCTTAGGTACAACATCCCTCAGGAATATCTGGAGAATGCTTGATCAAAACATGAGAATAAAGCAAGACTTGAAAACAGGAAACAGGAAGTTAAAACCAAAGAGAAGTGAAAGGAATTTCCGGGAAGGCAGAAAGCAAAACTTGAGAACAACCACCTTAGACCAATAGGATCCTATTCTTAGAAAAAAGGAACAAATTAATAGATGTGTATATAGGGGAGTTTTACTAATTAATTAATTTGAAGATTTTCCTAAGAAATATTGATAGGGTTATGAAAAACTAAGCAAGTGAAGGAACAATGAACAGTTTTAAAAGAAAGGTAATAAATCAGTGTAATACTTGGCTGAGCAGTAAAAAAAAAATCTGTACTTACATACTTATAATAAGATAAACACCAAATACTGACTTTTACCAAAAATTGTGATGTTACTCTGTGGGGCTAGACAGAGGGAGAGGAAAATGCAAGGAAGGTGTGTATTTATGTGTGTATGTGCTAAATTTTCTTCTTTCCAAAGAGGAAATCAAGAAGCAGTATCTAAAGCAGATAAAGTAAAAAATATTTATTTACAAATACAGCAATAAATGTCAGAAGAAAAGTTAGAAGAGTTTTAGTGATTTCTTCTGGGGGCTGTGACTGAGAGGTGAGGAGGGGTAGAGCTTTAGTGACTTTTAAATTATATGTATTAATTTTTTTTTGTTTATTTGTTCAATTGTTATATATATATATTAGTTTGGTAGAAGTTAAAACTAATTAGAGAAAAAAATCATAGGACAATTTAGGGGAAAGCAGTGCTTTAATTAAAATATGTTTGAATTAAAGAAGAAAGAAAAAAGGGGGCGCCTGGGTGGCTCAGATGGTTAAGCGTCTGCCTTCGGCTCAGGTCATGATCCCAGGGTCCTAGGATCGAGCCCTGCATCGGGTTCCCTGCTCAGCGGGAAGCCTGCTTCTCCCTCTCCCTCTCCCACTCTCCGGGCTTGTGTTCCCTCTCTTGCTGTGTCTCTCTCTGTCAAATAAATAAAATCTTAAAAAAAAAAAAAAAAAGAAAGAAAAAAGTCCAGCTAATGGTATGGTTCAGAATGGAATATTGTAAAACCAGGAGAGTAGACAAAGGCATTTAAAATCATCATAATCTTCTTCAATAGGTCAATTTATTTTAAGTAAATTGCCTTTTTATCCTAATATATAGACCTCCAATGAGACTAAGTGGGAAGGAATAGCATTCTGTATTCTGCTTTAAATTCTTTCTAATCCTCTAATGTCTTTGCTTTCAGTTTTATAAAAGTTCTCAGCTTTGACAGTGGGGCTAATGGCATGCCTTTGCAAAGTAATAATGAACTTCTGTTATTTGTTGGTGGAGAAAAGGGGTAAAGATGTCAAGTCTATAGAAATTTGTAAGTTTTAGAATATATTTATTTATTTGATTCATCATCTAGAGAAATGGGAAATTGAGCTTGTTAATACCTTATACTTACATTGAATTTTCTGTTTAACCTCCCTCTCTTCCTCCCTTCCTTCTTACTGCTGTCCCCCATTATGCTGTCTCTTTGTGAATTAAGTATATATTCAAGGTCAAAGCCAAAGAGACTGGAGAAGCTAGGACTGTAATTGTAGTCTCTTAGAGGACTTCCAGAGTGTGCAGTTTCTATTATACCAGTTGCACAATAAAATTTGTACAGTGAATTTAAAATCTTATAAAGCAGTCTAATCTAATATAGCATTTAAGTACACCAACTTTGAAATCAGGCAGATTTAGCTTCAAATCTCAGCTCTCTGCAACTTGCTAGCTGTGTGACTTAAGTCAAGTAATATGTGTATTTTCTAAGCAGCAATTCTTTCATATGTAATATGGGAATATTAATATCTATTTCAAAGGATTAGGTGAGATGAGTATATAAAGTACTTGATGTGTTTTAGGTGTGTGTATATAGATAAAGATAAAGCATGTATGGCATATAGTAATTTAATATTGCTATTATTATTCCTATAACAGTATATCTATTTTTTATTTTTTATTTTGTAGATGCAGCCATTATGGTCTCTTGCTGTGCTATTTCTGGGTCAACTGTTGATTATCAAGTAGCTTTAAGAAAATCCTTGCCTGATAAAAATCTCCTTAATGGATTCTGTCCCAAATTCACATACCTCTTTTACAAGTTGTTTACATTATTATCTTGGATGCTGAGTGTTGTACTTCTTTTATTCTTAAATGTTAAGATTGCATTATTTCTGTTGTTATTTCTTTGGTTTTTAGGGATATTGTGGGCATTTAAAAAGCAAACTCAATTTTGTGCTTCTATAAGTATGGAATTCTTATACAGAGTTGTTGTTGGATTCATTCTTACTTTTACATTTTTTAATATTAAGGGACAGAATACCAAATGTCCAATGTTTTGTTATTATATTGTAAGGGTACTGGCCACAGTGGGGATATTGGTTGTGTTCTGGATTTCCCCAGTCTCTATTTTTAATTCAGACTATTTTATGTCTATCAGTATCACTGTAGCTCTTACTCTTGTCCTTGGAATTATTTTTCTTATTGTTTATTATGGGACTTTCCACCCAAACAGAAATGAAGAAACAAAACCTGATGAAATTGATGGAAAAGCAGCTCAAAGAGATTGTAGAATGAAGTATTTTCTAATGGAATAGCTATTCATTTGTGAGATCTGTTTTCTTATTTTTTTTGTTTCATTGGTTAATAAAGAAAATGTTATGTCTATGTGTTGTTTCTTATTTTTGCCTATTTATTTATTTTGGCTTTTAATTTGAGATCAGTTTTAGTACATTAACTATGAATGTGAAAGAGCATAGTAATATTTTATTATTTAAATTAATTTCTCATTTGGTTTTAAAGATCTTGGGTACTCAAGTACATTTCCCTCTTGCCTAATAGAGTTGCCAGCTTGAGCCTGAATTGGAAGAAGTGTTCTGGTTCCCCGAAATTAGAAGCCTGGAATTGAGCTTCCCTTCAACTTTTCCCTCATTCTTTCTTTCTTTCTTTTCTTTTTTTATTATGTTCAGTTAGCCAGCATATAGTACATCATACGTTTTTGTTGTGGTGTTCAACGATTCATTAGTTGTGTAGAATACCCAGTGCTCATCCCAATACGTGCCCTCCTTCACTCCCTCATTTCTGAACTACAACTAATGCTTGTTGTGGAGAACTGCAAAGGGAAAAGAGCAGAATGCTCATTTTTATTTCCTCTGTTTTGTTGATCCAGTGCATATATTTTGAGTTGGGGGCAGATTGAGTAGAGGAAAAGGGAAAAGAAGGAAAGAGGAAGAAAGCAAAACATCAAGTTTACCATTTTTAAGTGTACAGTTTAATAGCATTAACTTGCATTCACCTTGTTGTGCATCTCTATAACTTTTTCATCTTGCAAAACTGAGACTCTATTCCCATTGAACGACTTCCTATTTCCCTTTCTCCAGCCTCTGGGAACCACAGTTCTATTTTCTGTTTCTATAAATTTGACTACTTTAGATACCTCGTATAAGGGGAATCATAGAGTGTTTGTCTTTTTGTGACTGGCTCATTTCACTTAGCATATTGCCCTCAGGTTCATCCATGTTGTGGCATGTGACAGGATTTCCTTCTTTTTTAAATGCTGAGCAATACTCTGTTGTATGTATATGCCACATTTTCTCTCTATCCATCACTGGGTTGCTTCCACCTCTTGGCTATCGTGAATAATGCCATTGTGAACATGAGTTTGCAAATATTTCTCTGAGATCCTGCTTTCATCTCTTTTGGTTGTATACTCAGAAGTAGGATTGCTGGATCATATAGTAAATTATTTTTAATCTTTTGAGGAAACTCCTTACTGTTTTTGATAGTGGCTGCACCATTTTACAGTCCCACTAATAGTACGCAAGGGTTCCAGTTTCTCCACGTCCTCACCAACACTTGCTGTAATTTGCATTTTTGAGAGTGGCTATCCTAATGGGTATGAGGTGATATTGCGTTATAGTTTTGATTTTCATTTCTCTATTAGTGATGTTAAGCATCACTAATGATGCTAATGATGTTAGCCATTTGTATATCTTCTTTGGGGAAATGTCTGTATTGATAAGGGGTTATTATCCAGAATGTAGAAAGAATTATAGCTCAACAATAACAAAATTAAAATAACCTGATTAAAAAATAGGGAAAGGACTTTAAGTAACCAAATCATATATTAATAATTTTCTGCATTATTCCTTATACTAAGTAGTAAATCTTGGTCCTAGGAGTTAATAGGGAGGACAAGTGGATTAGGCTGAACTCCTGGAAATAATGAAGTTTTTCCATCAAATTCTCATTTCTTTTTCGGTTTCTTACCCTTTCTTTTCCTTGGGTAGGGTCTTAATGAATGAGTTCTCAAACAATAGACTTCTCTAATACCAGGAGGAAAAATTTCCATTTCTACATTTAGTCTTATAACTTAATGTAAAACTGCTATATAGTTTCAGGGTGAAGGGTAAACTTACTAGATACAATGCATTTCAACTATCAGTGCTATTTGAAAACAGTAAATGTTAAGCACTTAACTCTGTGCCCAGCACTCTGCTAGGTACTGTTGTGGGTACAAAACAAGTGTATAATGGAGTCTGTTCCTTGAAAAGGTTACATACTGAAGCATTTATAGAAACTGACCATCTATCTTTCAGCATGTTTACTGTTTGTGATTTTCATTTTACAGTACATGAAACAAAATATTGAATAACAGAATATATTATATATTCTATATTATTCTGTATTATATATATAAAAATATATTTTTTTCTTTTTTTAAAATTTTATTTTATTATGTTATGTTAGTCACCATACATTACAACATTAGTTTTTGATGTAGTGTTCCATGATTCATTGTTTGTGTATAACACCCAGTGCTCTATGCAATATGTGCCCTCCTAAATACCCATCACCAGGCTAACCCATACCCCCCACCAAAACCCTCAGTTTGTTTCTCAGAGTCCATAGTCTGTCATGGTTCATCTCCCCCTCCGATTTCCCCGCCTTCATTTTTCCCTTCCTACTATCTTCTTTTTTTTTTTTCCCTTAAACCTATAACGTATTATTTGTTTCAGAGGTACAGGTCTGTGATTCATCAGTCTTACACAATTCACAGTGCTCACCATAGCACATACCCTCCCCAATGTCCATCACCTAGCCACCCCATCCCTCCCACCCCCCACCACTCCAGCAACCCTCAGGTTGTTTCCTGAGATTAAGAGTCTCTTTTTTTTTTAAAGATTTTTTTTTGACAGAGAGACAGGAGACGGGGAACACAAGCAGGGGGAGCTGCAGGCAGAGGGAGAAGCAGGCTCTCCGCTGAGCAGGGAACCCGATGCGCGGCTCGATCCCAGGACCCAGGGATCATGACCTGAGCCGAAGGCAGACGCTTAACGACTGAGCCACCCAGGTGCCCCGAGATTAAGAGTCTTTTATGGTTTGTCTGCCTCTCTGGTTTCATCTTGTTTCATTTTTACCTCCCTTCCCTATGATCCCCTGTCTTATTTCTCAAATTCCTCATATCAATGAGATCATATGATACTTGTCTTTCTCTGATTGACTTATTTCTCTTAGCATAATACCTTCTAGTTCCATCCACGTCGTTGCAAATGGCAAGATTTCATGTTTTTTTTTTTATGGTTGCATAATATTCCATTGTATATATGGACCACATCTTCTTTATCCATTCATCTGTTGATGGACATCTTGGCTCTTTCCATAGTTTGGCTATTGTAGACATTGCTGCTATAAACATTGGGGTGCACATACCCCTTCGGATCCCTACATTTGTATCTTTGGGGTAAATACCAGTAGTGTAATTGCTGGGTCATAGGGTAGCTCTATTTTCAACTTTTTGAGGAACCTCCATACTGTTTTCCAGAGTGGCTGCACCAGCTTGCATTCCCACCAACAGTGTAGGAGGGTTCCCCTTTCTCTGCATCCTCCCCAACAGATGTCGTTTCCTGACTTGTTAATTTTAGCCATTCTGACTGGTGTGAGGTGGTATCTCATTGAGGTTTTGATTTGGATTTCCCTGAAGCTGAGTGATGTTGAGCACTTTTTCATGTGTCTTTTGGCCATTTGGATGTCTTCTTTGCAGAAATGTCTGCTCATGTCTTCTGCCCATTTCTTGATTGGATTAGTTGTTCTTTGGGTGTTGAGTTTGATAAATTCTTTATAGATTTTGGATACTAGCCCTTTATCTGATCTGTCATTTGCAAATATCTTCTCCCATTGTGTCAGTTGTCTTTTGGTTTTGTTGACTGTTTCCTTTGCTGTGCAAAAGTTTTTTTTTTTTTTTAAAGATTTTTTATTTATTTATCTGAGAGAGAGAATGGGAGACAGAGAGCATGAGAGGGGGAGGATCAGAGGGAGGAGCAGATTCCCCGCTGAGCAGGGAGTCCGATGCGGGACTCGATCCCGGGACTCCAGGATCATGACCTGAGCCGAAGGCAGTCGCTTAACCAACTGAGCCACCCAGGCGCCCCATGTGCAAAAGCTTTTTATCTTGATGAAGTCAGAAGGGTTATATTTATAGAGTATATAAACTCAGTAAGATATCTCCTGTGCTACTCTTTGAGAAAGTTAGGCAACATGGTAAAACCTTGCAGGAACTAGGGAATCTACAGTTTACTTTGGGCACCCGATCCTTGTTGTGTTAACCCCACTTATTGCATATCTCTCTATCTCTGCATGTTTGGTGGTATGTGTATATATTTATGGTTAAGAGAGTGAAGATGGGAAAAGAAGTTAGGCTCACTTAGTGGAGCTTTAATCAGAATCTTTGAGTCCTAAAGGACAAAGACTTTAAGTCAACGTGAAAGTGCTTTTCATTCCTTTCTGAAGATTTAAATGTTTATGTGTTATTTCCCTTCAGCATAGAGAATGTCTCTTAGCATTTTCTGTAGTTTAGGTTTGTTGATGAGGTTTTTTTCTTTTATCTGAACATGTCTTTATTTTTCCTTCATTCTTATATTTTTGCTGGATATAAAGTTCTGGGTTGACAGTCCCCCCCCACTTTTATGCATTTTAAAGATCATTGCACTAATTTCTGGCCTCCATCGTTTCTGATGAGAAGTTAGTGATTATTGAAGTCATTATCCCCTGTATGTAATTTGTCATTTTTCTCTGGCTGTTTTTAGATTTTACCTAGTGTTTTGTTTGCAGTAGTTTGACTACTGTGTTTATGTTTGTAGTTTTTCTTTGTATTTTCCTAATCAGGGTTCTCTGAGCTTCTTGAACCGATAAATTTTACTCTTTCACCATACTTAGAGAGTTTTCAGCCATTATTCTTCACATATTATTCTTCACATCTTCACATTATTCTTCACATCTTCAATCTACTGTTAAGCTCATCTAATGGTTGGGTGCCTGGGTGGCTCAGTTGGTTAAGCGACTGCCTTCAGCTCAGGTCATGATACTGGAATCCTGGGATCAAGTCCCACATTGGGCTCCTGGCTCAGTGGGGAGCCTGCTTCTCCCTCTGACCCTCTCCCCTCTCATGTTGTTTCTATTTCTCTCTCTCCCTCAAATAAATAAATAATTAAAATCTTAAAAAAAAAAGTTTTAAGCTCATCTAATGGCTTTTTAAAAAAATTTCAGAGATTTTATGTTTATGTTCTAGAATTTCCATTTCTTATTGTTTTTATTAATCTGCTAAGATTTTTGTATCCTTTTTATTCATTATGAGCATATTTTACTTTATATCCTTTACTGTAACTACAATAGGTGTTTTAAGATCCTTGTGTGTTAATTTAAATATCTGTATCATCTCAGGTTTGGTCTCCATTGATTGCCTTTTTTATTGAGCACAGGTCACATTTTCCTATTTCCTCATATGTCTATTAATTTTTTTTATTATATCCAGGATGTTATGAATGATGTATTTTAGACTTCTCTTGATCCTGTTTGTTATTGAGAAGAATATATATTTTTTTCTTTTAGCAGACCGCTAGCTTGAACTTTGAACTATAAAGTCTTTACTTGTTTAGCCTTCAGTGTGCTGCTTGGATTCCGCCTCCCATATGTATAGTTCGGTGTCAGTCAGAGAATTAGGAAGACTTAATATATGAAATAAGGCTTACTTTCTGTTGGCTGTCTCTTTTTTCACATTTTCACCCTCACTTTTCAGCTTCTGTGGTCACTCCATACTCTGTCTTCTGGGCCTTAACCACTAAGATTGCAGGTTTTCTATGTTTTTGTATTCAGTATGTTGACTAGGGTCTGTCCTCACTCAGTGCCATTCTTCCCTACAAATGTTGACCTCTTCAATGTCTGCCTGCTTTTTTCCTCTCAAGTGCTTTCAGGTAGTTTTTTCCTATATTTTGTCCAGAGTTTAGAGTGGTTATTTTAAGGGCTTTGTGCAGTAGAAGATATAGCCATCTTTTTATTAATCAATAACAGTTTCAATACTTTGTAGTATATGCCATTTTTTCTGGGTATTTGCTTAAACGTGATGTGTAAATTCCTTTTCTTTAATATTTAATCTTCCCTTATTCTTACTTGACCCTCACAGAACCCTGGTAATACAGATATTATTTTTTCCCACTACTCTTTAGCTGGGAAAACCATGCCTTTGGCAACTTACTTGCCAAAAGATCAAATCTCATATTTTCTGACCTCAAATCTAGTTTACTTTGTGTAGAACCATGCTTTCTTTATCTGATGAACAGATTAAGTGACCAGCAGCAGCCTAGAGCTGACACTAAGTTATACATGATTTAAAAATTATTATGAATTATTTATCCAAAACACAATTTTTAAAAAGTCTGGCTTAAATAGTTTTGGGTCTTAGCTCAGGATGTGGCTAAGGTTCTGTCACTGAAAGTTTGAATAATTCAATTAACAATATATATAATGGGAAGTAGCAATTTATGTAATGGCAAAATGGGTAGAAAATAATATACATCCATTAAAGAGCTTGAATATTAAATTCCCCACACAAACCTGGATTGAATATTCAGTTCATTGAACAAACATTTTCCTACTGATTTTATAGACAAGGAACAAATAGGTGGATCCTGGTCAGATGTTTTGGTTAGTCAGCAAGCTCTTAAAATGAACTTTTAATATTCAGTGAATTTACTTTTATTCATTTTTTAAAAAAAATTTATTTTTGTGTTATTTTATTTTATTTTATTATGTTATGTTAGTCACCATACATTACATCATTAGTTTTTGATGTAGTGTTCCATGATTCATTGTTTGTGTATAACACGTGCCCTCCTTAATACCCATCACCTGGCTAACCCATCCCCCACCCCCACTCCCCTTATTTACTTATTTTTAAGATTTTATTTATTTATTTGAGAGAGACGAGAGAGAGAGAGCAGGAGCAGGGAGGAGAGGGAGAAGCAGGCTCCCCGCTGAGCCAGGAGCCCGTTGCGGGGCTTGATCCCAGGACCCTGGGATCATGACCTGAGCCAAAGACAGCTGCCTAACTGACTGAGCCACCCAGGCGCCCCTACTTTTATTCCTTTTATACTATGGTTTTCTGTATCATTCAGTCATGGCTTTATAGCACTTTTAAGTCTCCCCAAATAAATATAAGTTTTTTCTAGAGTATTCTGTGTATATAAAAGGCCTTTTGAAATTCATAAAAAACATAGGAATAATTATGAACAATACACATAACACTCACATATACAGTATCAGGGTTCTTATACATATTAGAGGAGATTTCTTTCAAGAATTGGCTCACATGGTTATGGAGGTTGAAAAGTCCCATGATATGCTATCTGCAAGCTGGAGAACCATGAAAGCCAGTGGTGTAAATCAGTCCAAGACTGAAGACCTGAGAATTTTGGGGCTAATGGTGTAATTACTGATCTGAATTTGAAAGCTTAAACTCAGAGGTGCCAATGTCTGAGGGCAGGAAAAGATGGATGTCTTAGCTCAAGTAGAGAAAGAGCAAATTTGCCCTTAATCTGACTTTTTGTTCTATTTAGGCCCAATAGATTGGATGGTACCCACCCACAGTGGGGAGGGCATTTGTTTACTCAATTCACCAATGCAAATGCTAATATCTTCAAGAAACATCCTCACAGACACACCAAGAAATAATGTTTTAACAGCTATCTGGACATCCCTTAGTCCAGTCAAGTTGACACTCAAAATTAATCATCACATGCACCTATCTGCATTCACGTTTACTTCAGATATGACTAAAATGCTTCCCTTTAGACTAGTGGTTCTCAAATTTACTGTGCATACAGAATCACCTGCAGGATACATTAAAACAGATTGCTGGGCACCATCCACAGTTTCTTTTCACTAGATCTTAGGTGGGGCTTGAAATTTGTATGACTAAGAAGTTCCCAGATGTTGCTGATGCTGTTAGTCTGCCTACATGCTTTGAGAAGCTCTTGCTGATTTTCAAAGGCTAGTAATGCTGTTAATAACTAGTTTCAAAATAGCCACTAGAGGGCAATGGAACCATGGACAAACTGGATGTGCTGCTTAATAGGTTCCCTGGTTTATGCTATCAACTACAATATTCCTACAAGCCATGAGAATACCAAAGCCAAATATTAATTTCCTGTATAATATCTTGAGGCTCATTCTCAATTGTAATATAAATCAAAGCTTGTCCTTATGATTGCGGGGGTCGGAGGTGTATAATGCAGCTCTAAAGCCCATTTCGTGATCATGATAAATTAAAAGTTGGACTTTTGTAAGTGGGCATTTGCACATATACCTAGTAGTCTTTGAGGTTAACAGGAACCATTTGTGGTTTCCCAAAGAGACTACATTTTGATAATAGGTTTAGTTTGTTATGGAGATAATTCTACACTTAAGTGTTATTTATTGTTTTAAGACACAACTTTTATTTTATGAAAGAGACCTAAGTACTTTTTAAAGATATTATAAACTTAGTAGATTAAGTTTATGCTAAACCTCAATTAGTAGAACATAAAGATCCACATGGTGTAGGGGATTTGTAATTTTTTTCTTCTAGATATGTTGCTTTGATGGTAGACAAGGATTACAGAAAAATCAAAAGATGTAGTTTGCAGGGTGGTTGTTATAATTTCTGTTTGCCTGACCTAGTACAGAACTTGAAAGCTGCCTTTATTGTGGTTGTTATTACTTTTAAAAAATTAATTTTGATAGATAATAGCTGTAGAGTCATAGACATCTTTCTGAGTATCTTGACATCTTGGCTTGAACCAGCAATTGATTTTCATTGTATTGTAGAAATTTTGATTTGAAAGCCCAAAAGCCTGAGTTTGTTTCCTTGCTTTGACATTATTACCTATGTGACTGTGATGAATCATTTAATCTCTCCAAGTCTCAATTTCTGTATATGTAGAGTGAGAATTATGCAATAACAACAACTATCTTTCTGGGCTATTGTGAAAAATCAGTGAAATACCATATATGATAATGTTTTATAGATTGTAACCATTCCTGAAATTTTCTTATTTATTTATTTATTTATTTTAAAAGATTTATTTATTTATTTATTTGACAGAGAGAGACCGAGCGAGAGAGGGAACACAAGCAGGGGGAGTGGGAGAGGGAGAAGCAAGCTTCCCGCTGAGCAGGGAGCCCGATGCGGGGCTTGATCCCAGGACCCTGAGATCATGACCTGAGCCGAAGGCAGATGCTTAACTACTGAGCCGCCCAGGCACCCCTGAAATTTTCTGTTTTTGACATTCTTCCGCCAGTATGCAGTATATTTTGAACTTGGTTTTGATGTCATTATACCTTTGTAAAATTGCTTCCACATGTACAAAATAGGAATACTCAAATAAAAAACCTGGAATTATATCACAAAAACGTTTAACCCTTTTGCATATAACATCTTAGTTTTTCATTATTTTTTTCTTGTGTGGTGTTTATTGTTCCTCATATGTAGATAATATGATCTATAGAGACTGCTAAAAACAACTAATTATTAATGAGATCAGGATTAAGGCTTAAATTGCAAATCACTTTCTGGCCTTTGGAAATACGCATGAATGTGTGCATGTAGTGTGTATATATGAACATGCATTTTTCTTTTTAATGGGAGAAGGAGCCAAGTGTCTTTACTGGAAAGAAGAAACTTTACGGTACATTTTGAGTAAGTTAGTGCAAAGGCTCAGTGGGCCAGCTGATGGGGCATCAGCTTGTAATGGGTTCCACAGCTAGGGCATCGCTAGGTCTCCCCTTTGTGATGATGGCACTGTTTACTCTTCACAGATGCAGTCCACTATTGCTTTTTGGTGATAGATGGGACTAAATTAGGAACTTCCTTGGTGCCTGAAGCTGCCTTTGGGGGTAGCATATTGTATGGGTCCAGTCCCTTCTGTTCAGCCATCATAACCTTCCTCTCCAGCCCATTCAACTGCTTGCCATCAATAGGAACACCACTTCCAGATGCCATGGAGTGCACTGCAGGGACTGCATTGGGACCATGGGCCCTGACAGCCTGCGTGGCCAGCACTCCAGCTCTGCAAAGTAACCTTAAAGCCATCAGGCCTATTACAATGCATTTATATGAATGGTAAGATTTCATTAAATAATTGTTGGTAAGTATTATTTCTCTTAATTTTTTATGGACCACAGAATCTCTTAGCTATGGTTGCTTTAAGATTAAACACTAGTTTTACTTATAGTATTTGTTTCTTGTCTAGTAGTATGTCTTGCTAAGTAGACTATAAGCTTACATAGATCAGGGATTATATTTCTGTGACCCTCAGAGGACTTTGCATAGAGTTTGCAACAGCAGCGTAGTCTGTTGCTTTTTCTGATTCCCTGGAAAAACGAATAGAATATGTTTCATTCCACAGAGCACTAGGAAAAGCACCTGATTCCTTTTGGGGGCAATGAATCAAACTATCAGTGTTTACTTCTGAGGGCTGTCTATGTGTTCAGCACTGTGCTAAGAGAGGGCTTGGTAAATATCGGTTGCTTATTGATCGATCACCTCCAGAGAGTGATTTGTGTTTTTGTGGTAGTCTATGGATGAAAAGTCCTTTTCAAAGAATTGTGGGTAAAATAACTTGTTTGCGTTTTCCAAGGATATGAAGATTATTGTGGTAGTCTGTCCTTTTGAAAAAAAAAATAGCTTTATTGAGGTATAATTCACATACCCCTCACCTATTAAAATGTATATAGTTCAATGCTCTTTAGTGTATTCACAACATGTTCAACCATTACCACAATTTTAGAACATTTTTATCACTTCAAAAAGAAACCCTGTACCTTTATCTATCAATCCTGTGATGGTTAATTTGTATGTTGACTTGGCTGGGCCACACACAGGGCCCAGAAATGTGGTGAAACACTATTATGGATGTTTCTATGAAGGTGTTTTTGGATGATATTAATATTTAAATATATGGACTTTGAGTAGATAGTCCTCTATAACATGGGTGGCCTCATCCAATCAGTTTCAAGGCCTGCATACAACAAAAGTCTGATTTCCTCTCAGCAGAAAGGACTTCTGGTCTTCAGACTTGAACTACATCATCAGTTTATCCTGGGTCTTCAGCTTGCTAGCCACCCTGCAGATTTTGGACTTACCAGCCTCCACAATTGTATGAGTCAATTTCTTAAAACAAATCTCTTTCTTTATATATACACATATCCTATTGATTTTGTTTCTCTGGAGAACACTAATACAACCCTCCACTCCCATCTTTCCTTCCACTGCTCCCAGCCCTAGGCAACCACTAATCTACTTTCTGTCTATAGATTTCCCTATTCTGGATTTTCATATGAATGGAATTATATAGTATGTGGTCTTGTGACTGGCTTCTTTCACTTAACATTGTTTGCAAAGTTTACTTATGTTGTAGCATGTATTAGTACTTCATTTCTTTCTATGCAAAATAATATTCCATTGTATGAATATATAATATTTTGTTTATCTGGTTGTTCATTAATGGACATTTGGGTTGTTTCCACTATTTAGCTATTACAAATAATGCTGCTATAACCATTTGCACAAGTTTCTGTGTAGACATGTTTTCGTTTCTCTTGAGTATATACCTATAGGTGGAATGCAAAGTCATATGGTAACTTTGTTTAATTGTTTGAAGAACTGCCATTCTTCACCAAAGTGGCTGCACCATTTTATATTCTTATAAATAGTGTATGGGGGTTCCAATTTCTCCACATCTTCACCAACACTTGTTATCTGAGTTTTTGATTCTAGCCACCTAGTCGGGAAGAAATGGTATCTTATGGTTTTGATTTGTATTTCCCTGATGACTAATGATGTCAGGCATCTTTTCATAAACTTATTATTTGCCATTTGTATATCTTCTTTGGAGAAATGTCTATTCAGAACCTTTGCTCATGTTTTTAGTTGGGTTATTTATCTTTTTGTTACTGATTTGTGAGTGTTCTTCATACATTCTAGATTCAAGTCCCTTATCAAATATATGATTTATAAATATTTGTTCCCATTCCATGGGTTATTTTTTTCACTTTCTTTATGGTGTCCTTTGAAGCACAAAAGTTTTAATTTTGATGAAGCATAATTGATCAATTTTTCTTTTACTATTCATATTTTTCGCATAATATCTGAAAATCTTTTGCCAAATCCAAGGTCATGAATATTTGCCCTATGTTTTCTCCCAAGAGTTTCATAGTTTTTGTTCCTACATTTAGGTCTTTAATCCATTTTGAACTTATTTTTGTATACGGTGGGAAGAATCCAACTTCATTATTTTGCATCCAATTGTCCCAGCACTATTTGTTGAAAAGACTATTCTTTCCCCATTGACTGGTCTTGGCACCCTTGTTGAAAATCGGTTGGCCACAAAAGTATGGGGTTATTTTTGGATTGTCAACTCTATTCTATTGGTCTATATGTCTGTCCTTGTGTCAGGACCACACTGTGGTGATTACTGTTGCTTTGTAGTAAGCTTTGAAATTGGGAGTGAGTTTTGAAATTGGGAAGTGAGTCCTTTTAGTTTTTTTCTTCTTTTTCAGGATTGTTTTGACTACTCTGGTCCTTAGCAATTTTATATAAATTTTAGAATCATCTTGTTAATTTATACAAAGAAGTTGGGATTCTGATAGGGAATATGTTGAATCTGTAGATTAGTTTGGGGAGTAATACTATCTTAACAGTGTTAAGTCTTTCAGTCCATGAATGTGGGATGTCTTCCCATTTATTTAGATCTCCTTTAATTTCTTTCAACAGGGTTTTATAGTTTTTAGAGTATGAATTTTACACTGCTTTTGTTAAATTTATTCCTAAGTATTTTATTCTTATTGATACTATTGTGAATGAAATTGTTTTGATTTCATTTTCAGATTTTTTATTGCCAGTGTATAAGAAATATAACTAATTTTTGTGTATTGATCTTGTATCTTACAAACTTGTTAAACTCATTTATTAATTGTAATAGATTTTTAGTGGTACCTTAGGATTTTCTTTTTTTTTTTTTTTTAAGATTTTATTTATTTGAGAGAGAGAGTGAGAGGGAGAGAGAGAGAGAGTGCAAGCGGTGGGAAGAGGCAAAGGGAGAAGCAGACTCTACACTGAACAGGGAGTCTGACGTGGGGCTCGATCCCAGGACCCTGAAATCATGACCTGAGCCAAAGGCAGATGCTTAACTGACTGAGCCACCCAGGTGCCCCAGGATTTTCTATATACAAGGGCATATCATCTGCAAGTAGAGATGTTTTTACTCATTCCCTTCCAATCTGGATGTCTTTTATTTCTTTTTCATATTTAATTCTCTTGGCTAGAACTTCCAGTACAGTGTTGAATTAGAAGTGGTGAGAACAGACATCTTTGTCTTGTTCCTCATCTTAGGGGGAGAGCTTTCAGCCTTTTACTATAAATTATGATGTTAGCTGTGGGTTTTCATAGATGCTCTTTATCAAGTTGAAGAAATCCCTTTCCATGCTTGGTTTGTTTAACTTTTTTTATCATGAAGGGGTGATGGATTTTTTTCAAATTCTTTTGAGATGATTTTGTGATTGAGATGATTATTGATGACTTGTTTTTTGTTCTATTGATATGATATATTACATTAATTGATTTTTAGATGCTAAACCAACCTTGAATTCCTGGGATAAATCCACTTGGTCATGGATCTTTCCTTTCTTCTCTCCTGGTACTGCCTTTATCTGTATATTGTTGTGCTTAATGATGTCTTACATTTCTCTGAGGCTGTTTATTTTTCTTCATTCTTTCTCCTCTATGTTCTTTAGTTTACATAATATTCATCAATCTATCTTCAAGTTTACCAATTCTTTCTTCTGCCAGTTCAAATCTACTGTTGATCCCCTTCTAGTAAATTTTTTTATTTCAGTTACTGCATTTTTTAACTCCAGAATTTCCATTCGATTCTTTTTAAAAACAATTTCTATCTCTTTTTTGATTTTTCTATTTGGTAAAACAGTGTCCATATACCTTCCTTTACTTCTTTAAACATGGTTTTCTTTATTTCTGTGAACATATTTATAATGGCTACTTTCGAATATTTTTCTGTTAAATTACACTTCTGGTTGCTCTCACAGGAAGTTTCTGTTGCCTGCTTTTATTTTTTCTGGAGTATGGGTCAAACTTTTCTGTCTCTTTGCATGCTTCTTAATTTTTATTAATATTATTGATACAGTAATTTTTATGGACAATTTACATAATATATTTTAGTAACTCTGGGCACTGGTCCCCTCATTCTGGGGCTTGTTATTGTTACTTGCTTGTTTGTTTAGTTATTGGCTGTATCATTTTAGTGCAATCTATTCCTTGCTTCCCCCACCCTCCTCCCACCCACCAAGGTAAAGAATCTGATGTTGCTCCTCAGGGAGGCACAGCTTTTAGGTGTGCCCACAGTCACTTTGGGATGATAGCAGCAGTGGTAGGGCCCTTTATCACTCTTTCTCTGACCATACTCAGCTGTTAAAACTCCGGTAATTGCTGCCTGGTTGCTCTGTTTTTTTTAAAAAATGTCCTAGGGCATAAATTCCTCGACAAATGAATCCAATCAAACTGTGGCTCTTTGGACAGAATAGTTTCTGAGATCAGTGTGATATTTGTTCTGACCCCAGGAGGGCTCCTCCCAGCTGTCTTATTCCCCAGTTCTCTAAACTGCTGACCAGCCCACAGTCTAGGCCTTTTCTTTATTACATACACAAATCTCCTTCCAATTGCCTTTTACCACAGCCTCCACTTTCTTGAGAGTGCTCTTCGGTTAAACTTCTCCAAGCTCTGTTGCAAATGAAATCAATTTCTTTGCGAAGAGATCAGGAGCTATCTGTTTTATGGCTGCTTCTTCCTTAGGCAAAATCTCTGGGCTAGGACTCTGGAGCTAGAAGTAGGAACAATGGCAAGTTTCTCTATTGGTGACTCCCCACTGTAGGAGACTCAGTCCCACAAGTGGGAGTTCGGTGGAAGAAGGGAGCTCCCACTTCTTGACCGCACTTACCTGGGACTTATCTCCAGCAATAGGCAGCTGGGGACAAGATGAGAAACACTGAAATCTTGCTGGCTTCTAGGAAGAAAGTTCCTCCCTCTGGGAGAGAACTGGGGAAAGGGGGAGCCACGTGTTCCTAGCTGCAGCAGTCTTGAGTAGAGTGTCTGCCTCACTGTGCTGGGTGTGGGGTGGAAGAAATGGTCTTGATTCAAATACCACAGACTCTCACTTATAGGAAATTTTTTAGGTTTTGTTGAATAGATGTTTCTTCATTTGCTGTTTACACACAGGACCATTTCCAGAGGCTTTAGTTGCTTGCTTTTTCATATTTCTCTCCAGTTTGACTGGGAGTGAGTCAGTGGAACTCTTTGTGCTGTTATGCCACGTTCATAGCAGTCTGTTGCTCGTGACAACTGTCTACTAACCTGATATTATGAAGATTCATTCAACTCAAGCCAATAAAAAAGTCTCTTAATTCATTATGGGAATTCAGGGCCATTCAGGCACCCATTTATTTTATTTTTTTTATTATTATGTTAATCACCATACATTACATCATTAGTTTTGATGTAGTGTTCCATGATTCATTATTTGCGTATAACACCCAGTGCTCCATGCAGAACGTGCCCTCTTTAATACCCATCACCAGGCTAACCCATCCCCCCCCACCAGAACCCTCAGTTTGTTTTTCAGAGTCCATTGTCTCTCATGGTTCATCTCCCCCTCCGATTCCCCCCCCTCATTTTTCCCCTGTTGCTATCTTCTTCTTCTTCTTCTTCTTTTTTTTAACATATAATGTATTATTTGCTTCAGAAGTACAGATTTGTGATTCAACAGTCTTTCACACTTCACAGCACATACCCTCCCCAATGTCTATCACCCAGCCACCCCATCCCTCCCACCCCCCACCACTCCAACAACCCTCAGTTTGTTTCCTGAGATTAAGAATTCCTCATATCAGTGAGGTCATATGATACATGTCTTTCTCTGATTGACTTATTTCACTCAGCATAACACTCTCCAGTTCCACCCACGTCGTTGCAAATGGCAAGATTTCATTCCTTTTGATGGCTGCATAATATTCCATTGTATATATATACCACATCTTCTTTATCCATTCATCTGTCAATGGACATCTTAGCTCTTTCCACAGTTTGGCTATTGTGGACATTGCTGCTATAAACATCGGGGTGCACATACCCCTTCAGATCCCTACATTTGTATCTTTGAGGCAAATACCCAGTAGTGCAATTGTTGGGCTGTATGGTAGCTCTATTTTCAACTTTTTGAGGAACCTCCATACTGTTTTCCAGAGTGGCTGCACCAGCTTGCATTCCCACCAACAGTGTAGGAGGTTCCCCTTTCTCTGCATCCTCGCCAACAGATGTCGTTTCCTGACTTGTTAATTTTAGCCATCCTGACTGGTGTGAGGTGATATCTCATTGAGGTTTTGATTTGGATTTCCCTGATGCTGAGCGATGTTGAGCACTTTTTTATGTGTCTGTTGGCCATTTGGATATCTTCTTTGGAAAAATGTCTGTTCATGTCTTCTGCCCATTTCTTGATTGGATCATTTGTTCTTTGGGTGTTGAGTTTAAGAAGTTCTTTATGGATTTTGGATACTAGTCAGGCACCTATTTAAATAGAATTCAAATCAGGGATGCTTGGAGACCCAGCTCCCAGTTCAGTTCTTTCTAAACACTTTTCCTACGATACAGTGGTAACATTTTTTTGTCTTTCACAAATAATAGTTGTATTTAGACACTGACATTTTTAAGTTGGTCTTGGTGACATGGTTTCTTGGGTTTAAGTTTGGAGTAGCTTAACAGCTATTATTTTAAGTTGTCACTCACCTCCTTGTTTATATTATTAACAATAGTCAAGCCGGTAGGCTTGGGCAGTGCAGTTATAGAGTAAAATAGAGTTCTGCATTTGTGGTCTTACTCAACTGGTACTTCATGTGGAGTTGTCTGGCTGGTTTAGAGACAAATCTCTGATGTGTTGGCCTGCATTGCTTGTGATTATTTGGGACAGGCAGAGATCCTTCATTTTCCACTGCTAAGTAGTAATGTCTGAACAAAGAGCAGAAGCCCTTTTTAGCTATATTGTATGGGAAAGCATAAAATTTCCTTAAGATTTTATTTATTTATTTGAGAGAGAGAGATCACAAGCAGGGAGAGGGGCAGAGAGAGAGGGAGAAGCAACTCCCTGCTGAGCAGGGAGCCCGATGCGGGACTTGATCCCAGGACCCTGGGATCATGACCTGAGCCGAAGGCAGATGACACTTAACTGATTGAGCCACCCAGGCACCACAAGGAAAGCATAAAATTTCTATTTCCATCCCAGAAAATACTCAAATATCTCTTTATTGTATGTATCATTCTCTCTATAAAGGAAGAAATACTTTACCTACATAGAAAGCAAACCTGAGTCATTAACAGACAACAAGGCAAGATTTAAAATGCTTAGAGATAATTATAACAAATTTGTAATAGTAGAAGACAGAATTCTTACATTTTATTTTATTTATCAAGCTAATCACTCAGATCTGATTTTTTGGCATCTTTCACTAGGTTTAGACAATCTAATGTCAAGAAAATATCTTACTCTTTGTTATAATATACAAATGTGTGCTTTCATTATATACCTTATTCCCCTCCCTGTTCATGGTTGGTACATTTGGCCTATATAGGGACTTCAGGAAATCTTTAGAGTTAAAAGTCTTTCCAATTTTCAGTTGAAATGAGTTTGTGGTTTTGCCAGAATTGTCTTGTCGTTTTCTTTTTGACAATGAAGAATGTAAACTTTTATCATGGAATTTTTTCATACAACTCAGGTCCATGCACTATATAGCTGAATTGTGCTACATTGGCCCAGGTATACTAGGCCTTATTAATAGGACTCACTTCTTCAGGAAATAACAGCTATTTAAAAGGGGGATGGAAGACAATGAAGGGAGGAAATGAAGGAAAAAAAGAGCAGTTCTTCTAAGGACATTGTTCAGGCATGGGATATATGCAGATGAATTTTTTCCCTTTTTATTGTGAAGAATTTTGAAAATCAACTGACAGATCATGTATCATTCTTGATCTTGTCATTTTATTTATTTATTTAGAGAGGGAGAGCAGTGGGGAGGGGCAGAGGGACAGGGAGAGAGAGAATCTTAAGCAGGCTCCATGCCCCCATGCCCAGTGAAGAGCCCAACATGGGGCTTGATCTCACAACCCTGAGATCATGACCTGAGCCAAAATCAAGAGTCAGATGCTTAACTGATGGAACCATCCAGGCACCCTTTGACCTTGTCATTTTAATCTAGCAGTAAATAGAAAACAAATGTGTTTCTTTTTCCTTTAAGGTATGGTCACAACATCTTGCAAAAGCATTTTCAGTAAATTAAAGATAATAAGCTATTTTTTTCCCTCTGTTTTGATTACTGTCATTGTGTAGAAGGACAGCATTCCATGGAGTTGTTTTAATTACCCTGTTGGTATGCACCATGACATCTGGTGGCATTGGTGAGCTCACCTGATGGACCACAAAGAACCCTGATTTATGAACCTATGATTGGGTTTCCAATAAACATTTGTCAAAATAATGTATTAGTTCAAACCAAAGACTTCTTTATTTATTCATATAAAAGAGCACTTAACTTTCAACAAAGAATTGCCTATCATCAAAAACACTCTATAAATGAATCAGATTTATGAAGACATGGTTCTAGAGGGTGACCGCTCAGACTACTGCTTATTTTAACTCTTTAGAGGACTTAGTGTTCTAGCTTGCTTGTTTTCACCATATTCTTTCATATTTTTACTTACAAATAATGTGTATTTTGATATTCACTTGTTAAGGTACTTGTTACAGAATGAATACAGTGACTTTTAAAAATATTTATTTAGTTGTGAAACTAATATATCTGTAGCAGGTATCATTTTACAGTTACTTCAAATTCTGTTACAAGAACATATTTTTATCTGTTCTTATTCAGTGTACTTCTAAGTAAGAATGAAATGTATACGGCCCTCAAACTAGTTTGTAAATTGCTAAGGCTTCTGATGAGGAAATTATTACTGATATTTATTTTAAATATTTTAGCTGTTTTATTTATTTACTCATTAACATATTAGTCTGTTTCTGTTGAAAATTCACATTGATAAGTAAGATATGTAATTTATACAGCATGTATCCCTTGGAGACTTCACTTTGTAGAGTACGTTGTTACTAAGTACCATATGAAGCATTATTTTAATGTTTAATAGTTACTATCTTCTTTTTTTATCGTAGTGTAATATACATAACATAAAATCTACCATTTTGACCAGTTTTTTTAAGTTTTTATTTTAATTCCAGTTAGTTAACATACAGTGTTATATTAGTTTCAGGTGTACAATATAGTGATTCAACAATTCCATAGATCACCCAGTGCTCATCACAAGTGCATTCCTTAGTCCCATCACCTATTTAGCCCATCCCCCCAACCACCTCCCCTCTGGTAACCACCAGTTTGTTCTCTGGGGTAACAATGTTTCTTGATTTGCCTCTCTGTCTTTTATTTTTCCCTCTGCTTGTTTGTTTTGTTTCTTAAATTCCATGTATGAGTGAGATCATATGATATTTGTCTTTCTCTGACTGACTTATTTCACTTAGCATTATACTCTTTATCCCATCCATGTCATTGCAAATTGCAAGATTCTACCCCTTTTCTATGACTGAATAATATTCTATTGTATATGTATGTGTGTGTCTATATACACACACACCACATCTTCCTTATCCATTCATATATTGCTGGACGTATGGGCTGCTTCCATAATTTGGTTATTGTAAATAATGTCGCAATAAGCATAAGGGTGCATGTAGCCCTTTCAATTAGTGTTTTTTTTTTTTTTTAAAGATTTTATTTATTTGACAGAGACACAGCGAGAGAGGGAACACAAGTAGGGGGAGTGGGAGAGGGAGAAGCAGGCTTCTCGCTGAGCAGAGAGCCTGATGCGGGGCTCGATCCCAGGACCCTGGGATCATGACCTGAGCTGAAGGCAGATGCTTAACAACTGAGCCAGCCACCCAGGCACCCCTCAATTAGTGTTTTTGTAAGTTTTGGGTAAATACCCAGTAGAATGATTACTGGATCATAGGGTAGTTCTAGTTTTCTCTTTTTGAGGAATCTCCATACTGTTTTCCACAGTGACTACACCAGTTTGCATTCCCACCAACAGTGCAAGAGAGTTCCTTTTACTCCACATCCTCACCAACACTTGTTTCTTGTGGCTTTGATTTTAGCTATTCTGACAGGTGTGAAGTGGTATCTCATTGTGGTTTTGATTTGTGTTTCCCTGATGGTGTGTGATGTTGAGCATATTCTCATGTGTCTGTTGGCCAGTTGTATGTCTTTGGAGAAATGTCTGTTTATGTCTTCTGCCCATTTTTAATTGGATTGTTTTTTGGGTATTGAGCTCTATCAGTTCTTTATATATTTTAGATACTAAATATTGGGTATGTCATTTGCAAATATTTTCTCCCATTCAGTAGGTTGCCTTTTGCTTTTGTTGTTTCCTTTACTGTGCAGAAACTTTTTATTTTGATATAGTTTATTTTTGCTTTTATGTCGCTTGCCTCAGGAGACATAGCTAGAAAAATGTTGCTACAGCTGGTGTCAGAGAAAGTATTGCCTATATTCTCTTCTAGGATTTTTATGGTTTCAGGTCGCACATAAATTCAAAATCCATCTTGAATTTATTTTTGTGTATGGTGTAAGAAAGTGGTCTGTTTTCATTCTTTGGCATGTAGCTGTCTAGGTTTCCCAACACCATTTGTTGAAGAGACTGTCTTTTTCTCATTGCATATTCTTTCTTCCTTTGTTGAAGATTAATTGACATTATACTTGTGGGTTTAGTTCTGGGTTTTCTATTGTGTTCTATTAATCTGTGTGTCTGTCTTTATGCCAGTACCATATTGTTTTGATTATCACAGCTTTCTAGTATATCTTGACGTCTGGAATTGTGATACCTCTAGGTTTATTTTTCTTTTTCAAGATTGCTTTGGCTATTGGGGTCTTTTGTGGTTGCATACAAGTTTTAGGATTGTTTGTCTAGTTCTGTGAACTAGAATGCTGTTGGTATTTTGATAGGGACTCCATTAAATCTATAGATTGCTTTGAGTAGTATAGACATTTTAACAGTATTTGTTCTTCCAATTCATTAGCATGTCTTTCCATTTCTTTGAGTTGTCTTGAATTTCTTTAATCAATATTTTATAGTTTTCAGAGTACAGGTCTTTCATTTCTTTGGTTAAGTTTATTCCCAGGTATTTTATTCTTTTTGGTGCAATTGTAAATGGGATTGTTTTCTTAATTTCACTTTCTGCTGCTTCAGTATTAGTGTATAGGAATGCCACAGATTTCTGTACATTGATTTTGTATCCTGCAACTTTAGTGAATTCATTGATCAGTTCTAGTAGTTTTTTTTGGTGGAGTCTTTAGGGTTTTCTGTATATAGTTTCATGTCATTTGCAGATAGTGAAAGTTTTACTTCTTCTTTACCAATTTGGATGTCTTTTATTTCTTTTTGTTGTCTAATTGCTGTGGTTAGGACTTGCAGTACTATATATAAAAGTGGTGAGAGTGGATGGACTTCTTTTATAGAAAAATCTGTGATCAAATCAGTCAGACTGTGTCTTAATTTGTTAAACAAGGACATAAAGGAATTTAGAAAATCCTTTTCTCTCATACAAAGCCTGACTTTCAGGACTATTTCTTATCCTCATTGACTTGAAAATTCTATTTTGTGGTCCAAGCGATTACTAATTTTTATTTCTCTTTATTTTAATGCTGCAACAATCTTAGTATCACCCTAATTTTCAAGGAAGATAGATAATTTTATCTATCTTTATGATACATAAAAGAGGAAAGCTGTTGATACACTTCAAAAAATACTGTGTTTGCTATCTGTAGATCAAGTGACTGTTTTAGATAATCTGGCTTGCATATGACATTAGCCTATAAATGAAAATAAGGTTAGATGACCTCAGAAGAAAATGTGGCCTATGGCTATTGATAGTAGGCTGGTAGTAACCTAAAATGTTCCTTGGCTGTGTCCACTAATGGTATCTTGTGTGTAGACCTTCAGAGAATCCACTCACACTTGTAAGCCCTGTTTCCTGAGATTTGGGTAAAGCAGATGGTCCAATCCTGCTGTAGCATGAATCTTTGAGACCTGGCAAAAAAGACAATTTTGGATTGATAGATTTTTGCAAGATCTTTTAAAAAATAACTAAAATTGGCTTATAAAAAAACCCAAGAAAATTTTCTAAATGGGTTGTAAAATATACAAAATAAAATATACAAAATAAAAATGTTTTGCTTGCCATGTACTGTTGAACACTTTTATAGTTAGAGTTTAAGATGATCCAGCCAAGTACCAAACTTACATTATACATGGGAAAGTTAATACCATAACATCCTGAGAATGTCTCTATGTTTGTGTAATTAAGGGATGTTTTCTCTGTTAGACCATAAGCAACTTGAGACCAGGACTTAATCACTTTTGTATTTGTAGAGTACAGCATGATAACTGGAACATTGTAAATACTTAAGATATGTTTGTTGTCTGTGTAGATCTTTGCTGATCTCTGAACAAAAGACTAGTGAAAGAGAACACAAAGGAAATGATGTACATCTCTTTTTAGTGTTTTATGCTTGGGATAATACCCCATGATAAAGGAACCTAATGATTCAAATTTCAACTTGTGTTAACCCTGAAAGGATTTTGAATGGCCCAGTTTAATAATAGGCAGGGATAGTAGGGAGAAACAGATTTCTTGGCAATCTGATGTAGTATAAAACACCTTGAAGTGCTTTGATTATCATAGCCTCCATAAGCTAACAAGCCAGGAATCCTATAACATTTATGACACTGATAGGAGTTTAAAAACATATGCTGTGTAAGGTTTCATTTTATGGACTGCAAATATTCTGAATTGTGATATCTCCTGGACATAACATCATACTAAAATACCATGGCAACTCTTTCTTTTTATTCCTACGGATATTTAAAAAAATAAAAATAAAAAGATCTTGTGAGAAGGTGAGCAGAAAAATTAGTCCTTTGATTTCTAATTTATGAATTGTAAGCCTTCGCTTTTCAGGACTTAAAAAATCTTTCAATTTTCTCCATTTCTAGCCAAGTATCAAACAAAGGGGGATAGTTGGGATGAAAGTTTAAAGAATTTTTTTTTTTTTTTTTTAAGATTTTATTTATTTATTTGACAGAGAGAGACATAGCGAGAGCAGGAACACAAGCAGGGGGAGTGGGAGAGGGAGAAGCAGGCTTCCCGCAGAGCGGGGAGCCCGATGTGGGGCTCGATCCCAGGACCCTGGGATCATGACCTGAGCCGAAGGCAGACGCTTAACGACTGAGCCACCCAGGCGCCCCCGAAAGTTTAAAGAATTTTAAGGACAAGGAATTGTTGGTTCCAGTTAAATAATTGTTTTGAGAATTGATATTATTTTCTTAATGCTATGTCCATAGATTTGATAGGAAATTAATAGATCATGAGAATATTAAAGTATAAGGTTATTTATGCATGTAAGGGAAATGTATTTTTTAAAAAGATTTTATTTATTTGAGAGAGAGTGAGAGAGCGAGCGAGCATGTGTGCAAGCATGGTGGGGGAGCTGGGGGCGGGGAGGGACAGAGGGAGAGGGAGAAACAGATTCCCCACTGAGCGGGGAGCCCAATATGGCTCTTTCCCAGGACCTTGGGATCATGACCAGAGCTGAAGGCAGACGCTTAACTGAATGAGCCACCCAGGCGCCCCAAGGGAAACGTATTTTTGTGAAAAACCTATTACATAGTAATTACTATAAGAGAGGTCTTGTTACTTTGTAAAAAGCCCCAATATTATGATTACTGAGTGCTCAGAAATGTTCCTTGAAGTTATAAACAGATCTAACCAATAGACATGGTGAGGTAAGCAATTTATAAATGTCTTGGAGGGGTTTTTAATTTGGGTTGCCCAACTGAAAATGGAGTGTTATTTGGCATGTCTATGGATATAATGGTATGCAGGGCAACAGGGCTATGGCCTAATTCAGCCAGAGAACATGTGTTAACAAATTGGCTCTGTCCATGATGAATTATGCCTGAAAGAAGTTAACTGAGTGCAATCTACTGGCCATGGTCATAGAGCAACACAGCTTTTTTTTCTTCCCACCAGGCTGACTTTTCTTTTGGCACAGCACTTAACAAACTCCACATGCAAAATTGGATGATCCTGATTGTTGTAAAATGGACTCAACTTGTACATTTTGGGAAAAGGAAGAAATGCTTGGATTAAATCTTGTGTGTTAATTTTTTGGAATGTGTGTGGATCAGATTCTGGGAAGGAAATTGATAGCTTCATGGTGAAATGTTGGCATACCATTTCTAACATCCATTTGTCAGTTAAAAAGAGGAAGTATTCAGAGTCAAAAACACTGATTTATTTGCTACCTACAAAGACAATGAATGGATGAAATGAGTGTGTCATTGTAATATTTGGAATTAAAGTCCAATGTAAAGTCAAGCTATTTAATTAGTCCTTAAGCCAGTTGGTTGCAATGGAGTCTTCATTTCTTTCTAATCTTTGTTAGGTTTAGTAAGAAAGCAGAGGTTGTCTGTTAGTACAGAGTCATCTTTATGTAGAATAAAAGTATGGATTTAAAATCTAGAGCATAGGTTCACTAGAAATTATTTCATGCCTTTTTCTTGAAATTCTTTTAACAATACTTTTCTAATTTTTTTTCTTTGCCCAAAGGATGGACACAAGTCACCTTTAACAGCACGTTTGTTTTTTTGAGGTCATACCTCAAATTTCATGCTTGACTGAAGTTCTCAACTGATGATTTGCCAGCTTTCTACATTAAAAGTGCCAATAAGACCTTACATTTCTAAGAAAAATAGCATATGAACTGTGTATCCAAAACATTTATTACAGACTGGACTAGAATATGCTTCAGTAGCAAAGAATGCCCAAATTATCAGTGGTTTATCATAGCAAAGATTTAAGTCTCACTCATGCTACATGTCCACAAAGGATCTCTGCACAGGTTGACAGAGATTCCCTTTTGACAGATGCTTTCATGATTACATGGGAAAAGGAGCATGTTATATCATACCCTGGCACTTAAAGCTGCCACTTCATATCCATTCACATTTTATTGACCAAAACAAATCAATATTTGCCTGTCCCCAGGTCTCAAACATTTTCTCCTGTGTTTTCTTCTAGAAGCACTATAATTTTCATGTTTAAGTCTGTGAGCCACTTTGGGCAATTTTTGTGTGTGATATGAGGTAAGGATTGAATTTCATTTTTTTTCCCATATGGCTTTCCAGTTGTTCCAGCACAATTTGTTGAAAAGACTGTTCTTTCCCCATTGAATTATCTTAGCGCCTTTGTAAATAATAAATTGACCATATATATATGTGTGTATATATATATATGCATACCCATAGCCACTGGTCTCTTCTGTTCTGTTGCTCTTTATGTCAGTCAATACATACTCTTCTGATAACTGTACCTGTAAGTATTGAAATAAGTAGTGTAAGTTCTACAACTTTGTTCTTCAAAATTGTTTTCATTGTTCAAGGTCTTTTAATGTTCCATATAAATATAATTAACCTGTCAGGCTTTACAAAGAAGCCTCCTGGGATCTTAATTAGGATTACATTAATCTTTTTGGATCAATTTAGGAAGGGATGATTTATATCTTAACCCTATTGAGTTTTCCAATATTTCCTTATCTGTATAGGTCTTCATTTTTTCTCAGCAATATTTTATAAATTCAGTGTACATATTTTTATTAAATTTATCCTTAAGTATTTAATTTTCATGTTAGTCAAATGGTATTATTTTCTCGATTTCTCTAATTGTTCATGCTAGGGTATATAAATACAACTAATTTTTAAATATTGATCATGTGGCCTATAAACTTGCTAAATTTACTTATTAATTCTAGTAGCTTTTTCTTCATAGATTTCTTAGCATTTTTTATGTACACAATAATTTCTTTTGCAAATTAAGATAGTTTACTTTTTCCTTTTCAAACTGTATGTCTTTTGTTTCTTTTTTCGCATTATTTCACTAGTAGCACCTCAAACACAATGTTGAACAGAAGTTGTTAGAGCAGATATCTTTGCCTTGTTCCTGATCGTTGCGGGGGTGGGGTGGAATACTGTCTTCATTATTAAGTATGATGTTAGCTGCAGGTTTAGTAGATACCCTTTATCAAGTTGAGAAAGTTTCCTTCTAGTCCCAGTTTTCTGAGATTTAAAAATTATGAATGGGTTTTGAAGTTTGTAAAATACATTTTCTACATTTATTGAGATGCTCAGATATCTTTTCTCCTTTATTCTGTTAATATGGTGAATTACATTTTTTTTTTTTCCACATGTTATACCACCTTTGTATTCTTGGGAAAACCCTACTTGGTCATAATGTATTATACTTTTTATGTATCGCTGGATTTAATTTGCTTATATTTTATTAAGATTTCTGCCTCTATGTACATGAGAAATATTACTCTTAAATTTTCTTTTCTTGTAATGTCCTTGCCTCTTATTGTTATCAGGGAAAGAATTGTCTCATAAAGTCAGCTGAGAAAAGGTCCCTCCTCCTCTATTAGATTCTAAGTTCTTTCTAAAGAACTGATATTATTTCTCTCTTAAATATTTGAAATAATAATAATGAACTTGAGTAAGTAAAGCCATCTGGGCCTGAAATTTTATTTGTGAGAAGGGATTAATTCTAAGTCAATTTCTCTAATTGATATGGCAGCTATTTAGAATTTCTGTTTCTTCTATAATCAATTTTGGTAATTTGTGTCTTTAAGGAATTTGTTCCATCTAAGTGATCAGAAATTTTTTTTCCTAGATTTCTTTATAGTAGTCTCTTATTCTAAGTGTCTGTAGGATCTTCATGATTTTCCTTCTTTTGATCCTAATATTAGTAATTGAGTTTTTTCTTTAAACTAGAATTTCTTCTCAACTTTATCAGACTTTTCAAAGAACTGGTTTATATTTCATTGCTCTTTTCCTTTTTTTTGTCTTGTTTTTATTGTGTTCCACTCTTAATTATTTATTTTCTCCTATTTACTTTAGGTTTAATTTGCTTTTCTTTTCCTAGTTCCCTAAAATGGATAGACAATTGATTATTGGAACTTTCTTCTTTTCTAATATAAGCATTTAAAGCCATAAATTTCTCTGTAAACATTGCCTTAAATGACCCCACAAATTTTTACAAGTTTGTTATCATTCTCCTTTATTTATTTATGTATTTTTAAAAGATTTTATTTTATTTTATTATTTTTTTTTTTAGGCAAACAAAAAGCAGAATGCTTTTTATTCATTTTGGGGTTACTAATCTAAAGTTAATACAAGAAGTAGATCCTTTATTTATTTATTTGACAGAGAGAGAGAGACACAGCGAGAGAGGGAACACAAGCAGGGTGAGTAGGAGAGGGAGAAGCAGGCCACCCACTGAGCAGAGAGCCCGATGGGGCTCGATCCCAGGACCCTGGGACCATGACCTGAGCCGAAGGCAGATGCTTAATGACTGAGCCACCCAGGCGCCCCGGTTTGTTATCATTTTCCTTTAGTTCAAGATGTTTTCTAAGCTCCCTAATGATTTTTTTCCCCACAAAATCAAGTTGGTTCCTTGAAGTATGGATTATATAGAAATGTATTGCCAAGTTCCACATATTTTGGAATGTTCCAGATATCTTTCTGGAATTGAATTCTATTTTAATTTAGTTGTGGTTCCAGAACATATTTTGTATAATTTTATTTTCATTAGATTTATTGAAACTTGTTTTATGGCACTGAATTTATTAAGACTTATTTTGTGTCTTAAGATGGGATCTATTTTGGTGAATGTTATATGTATGTGTTTGAAATTTATGGCATTTTGCTAATAATAATAGAGTACTCTGTAACTGTCAGTTGGGTCAAACTTGATTGATATTGTTAAGTCTTCTTTATCCTTACTGATTTTTCCTTCCTGTTTCTACCAGTTATAGAGACAGGAGTATTGAAATATCTCTCGACAGTTGTGGACTTCTCTATTTCTTCTTTCAGTTTGTCAGTTTCTGCTTCATATGTTTTGAAGCTGTTACTAGGTGCATAGATATTTATGATTATTACACCTTCTTGGTGAACTGATTACTTTATTACTATGAAAAGTTTCTCTTTATTCCTGGTAACATTCTTATTTTTCTGAAGTCTACTTTGTCTGATATTAATATAGTTAGCTTTCTAATGAATAGTTGTTGCATGGTGTATCTTTTTTCCATGTTTTTTCTTTTGATCTATCAGTGTATTTAATGTGAATTTCTTGTAGACAGCATGTAATTGGTTCTTGGTTTTTATTCAGTCTCACAATTCTGCATTAAAAATTTTTTTTGCATTTGAGTGTAGTTGACATATAATGTTGATTAGTTTCAGGTGGGTAACATAGTGATTTGACAAGTTTAAACATTATGCTATGCTCAGCACAAGTGTAGCTACCACCTGTCACCATACAAGGCTATTATAATAACAGTGACTATATTCCCATGACTTATGTATTTACATGTACACACACACACACTCACCACCACCACCACCACTACATCTTGTTATCTGTTTTTCTATTGATGGACACATAGGTTGCTTCCATATCTTGGTTACATTGTATAATGCTGCTATAAACATAGGGAAGGATGTAAATATTTTTTGAATTAGTTTTTGTTTCCTTTGGGTAAAATACCCAATAGTGGACTTATTGGATCATGTGGTTTTTCTATTTTTATCTGTACAATTTTCCACAATTGCTTCCAGTTTACATTCCCTTCAACAGTGTATGAGGGTTTCTTTTTTTCCACATCCTTACCAACACTTATTTCTTGTCTTTTTGATTTTAGCCATTCTGACAGGTATAACGTGTGTGGTTTTGATTTGCATTTCCCTGATGATTAGTGATGTTAAGCATTTTTTCATGTGTCTGTTGGCCATTTGTGTATCTTTTTTGGAGAAATGTCTATTCAGGTCTTCTGCCCATTTTTTAATCAGATTGCTGTTTTGTTGTTGAGTTTTATAAGTTCTTTATATATTTTGGATGTTAACCCCTTATCAGATAAATGATTTTGCAAATATCTTCTCCCATTCAGTAGGTTGCCTTTTTGTTTTGTTAATGGTTCCTTTTGCTGTGCAAAAGCTTTTTAGTTTGATGTAGTCACAAGAGTTTATTTTTGCTTTTGTCGCCCTTGCTTCAGCAGACATATCTAGGAAAATGTTTCTATGACTGATGTTAGAGAAATTACTGTTTGTGTTCTCTTCTAAGATTTTTAAGGTTTCAGGTCTCACATTTAGTTTTTTGAGTATTTTGACTTTATTTTTGTAAATGGTGTTAGAAAGTGGTCCACTTTTATTCTTTTACATGTAGCTGTCCATTTATTCCAGCACCATTTACTGAAGAGACTGTCTTTTCCCTGTTGTAGATTCTTGTATTGATACATGTATCTATTTTTCTGCTAATACTCTACTGTTTTGATTACTATAGCTTTATATTATAACTTGAAATCTGGGATTGAGATACCTCCAGCTTGTTTTCTCTTTCTCAAGATTGCATTGGCTATTTGGAGTCTTTTGTCATTCCATACAGATTTTAGTATTACTTATTCTAGTTTTATGAAAAATGGTGTTGGTATTTTGACAGGGATTGCATTGAATCTATAGATTTCTTTGGGTAATATGAATATTTTAACAATATTAATTCTTCCAATCCATGAACATGGAATATCTTTTCATTTGTGTCATCTTTAATTTCTTTCATCATTGTTTGATAGTTTTCAGAGTACAGGTCTTTTCACCTCTTTAGTTAAATTTATTCCTAGGTATTTTTTTTTGGTGCAATTATAAATGGGATTGTTTTTCTTAATTTCTCTTTCTGCTTCTTCATTATTAGTGTATAGAAATGCACCAATTTCTCGGTATTAATTTTGTATTTTGCAACTTTACTGAATTCATTTATTACTTCAAGTATTTTTTTTTGTGTGTGTGTGGAGTCTTTAGGGTTTTCTATATATAGTATCATGTCATCTGCAAATAGTATAAGTTTTACTTCTCCCTTACTGAATTGGATGCCTTTTATTTCTTTTTGTTGTCTACTTGCTGTCTATTCCAGTACTTTGTGGAATAAAAGTGGTGAGTGTGGACATCTCCGTTTGGTTCCTGACTATAGAGGAAAAGTTCTCAGTTTTTACCCATTCAGGATGATATTAGCTGTAGGTTTTTCATAAATGGCCTTTATTGTGTTGAGGTATGTTCCCTCTAAGCCTACTTTGTTGAGGGTTTTTATCATGAATTGATAAAAGATGCCTTTTTGCATTTATTGAAATGATCGTATGGTTCTTATCCTTTCTTTTATTAATATGGTGTATCACATTGATTGATTTGTGAATATTGAAACCACCCTTGCCACAGGAATAAACTGCACTTGATTGTGGTGAATGATTTTTTTTAATGTATTGTTGGATTTGGTTTGCTAGAATTTCATTGGGAATTTTTGCATCCATGTTCATCAGGGATATTGTCTTGTGGTGCCCTTTATTTTAATGGAGTTTTTATCTGGTTTTGGTATCAGGGTAATGCTGGCCTTGTAGAATGAATTTGGAAGTTTTCCTTCCTTTTCACTTTTTTGGAATAGTTTGAGATTTATAGGTATTAACTCTTCTTTAAATGTTTGATAGACTTTACCTGTGAAGCCATCTGGACCTGGAGTTTTGTTTGTTGGGAGTTTTTTGATTACTGAATCAATTTCTTTGCTGCTTATTTGTCTGTTCAAGTTTTCTATTTCTCCCTGTTTCAGTTTTGGTAGTTTATATGTTCCTAAGAATTTATCCATTTCTTCTAGGTTGTCCAGTTTGTTGGCATATAGTTTTTCATAATATTCTCTTACAATTGTTTGTATTTCTGTGGTATTGGTTGTTATTTCTCCTCTCTCATTTGTGATTTTATTTATTTAGGTCCTTTCTCTTTTCTTTTTGATAAGTCTGGCTAGAGGTTTATCAATTTTATTAATATTTTCAAAGAACCACCTCCTGGTTTCATTTATCTGTTTTATTTATTTTTTTTGTTTGTTTGGTTTTAGTTTCTATATCATTTATTTTGGCTCTAAGTTTATTATTTCCTTCCTCCCTTCTGCTGGCTTTAGGCTTCTTTTACCGTTCTTTTTCTAGCTCCTTTAGGTGTAAGTTTAGGTTGTTTATTTGAGATTTTTTGCTTCTTGAGGTCGGTCTGTATTGCTGTATACTTCCCTCTTGGGACTGCTTTTGCTGTATCCCAAAGGTTTTAGACCATTATGTTTTCATTTTCATTTGTTTCCATGTATTTTTTTTTAAATTTCTTCTTTGATTTCCTGGTTGACTCATTCATTGTTTAGTAGAATGTTGTTTAACTTCCATGTATTTGTGGTCTTTCCAAAGTTTTTCTTGTGGTTGACTTCTAGTTTCATAGTGTTGTGGTCAGAAAAGATATACAGTATGATTTAAATCTTTTTGAATTTGTTGAGGTCTGTTTTGTGATGTAATGTGTGGTCTATTCTGGAGAGTGTTCTATGTGCACTTGAAAAGAATGTATATTCTGCTGTTTTAGGATGCAACACTCTGATTATATCTGTTATGTCCATCTGGTCCAGTGTATCATTCGAAGCCATTGTTTCCTTATTGATATTCTGTTTAGTTGATCTGTCCATTGATGTAAGTGGGGTGTTAAGGTCTCCTAAAATTTTTGTATTATTATCAATGAGTTCCTTTATGTTTGTTATTAATTGTTTTATATATTAGGGTGCTCCCATGCTGGGTGCATAAATATTTACAATTGTTATATCTTCTTGTTGGATTGTCCCCTTTATGATTATATAATGCCCTTCTTTGTCTCTTGTTATAGTCTTCTTTTTTTTAAAAGATTTTATTTATTTATTTGACAGAGAGAGACACAGTGAGAGAGGCAACACAAGCAGGGGGAGTGGGAGAGGGAGAAGCAGGCTTTCCACCAAGCAGGGAGCCTGATGCGGGGCTCGATCCCAGGACTCTGGGATCATGACCTGAGGCGAAGGCAGACGCTTAACAACTGAGCCACCCAGGTGCCCCACAGTCTTTGTTTTAAAGTCCAGGTTGTCCGATGTAAGTATTGCTACTCTGGCTTTCTGTTGACATGCGTTTGCATGATAAATGTTTCTCCATCCCCTCACTTTCAGTCTGCAGGTGTCTTTAGGTCTAAAATGAGTCTCTTGTAGTCAGCATATAGATGGGTCTTATTTTTTTTTTATCCATTCTGACACCCTATGTCTTTTAGTTGGAGTGTTTAGTACATTTACATTCAAAGAATTATTGATAGACATATTTATTGCCATTTTATTACTTGTTTTGTCATTGTTTCTGGATATTTTCTCTGATCCTTTCTTTGTCACTTTTGGTCTCTCCTTTGCACTGAAAGAGTCCCCTTTAATATTTTTTGCAGGGCTTGTTTAGTGGTCATGAATTCCTTTTGTTTTTGTGATTCTGGGAAACTCTTTATCTCTCCTTCCACTCTGAATGATAGCCTTGCTGGATAGAGTATTCTTGACTTCAGATTTTTCCTGTTCGGCACTTTGAATATATCATGTCACTTTCTTCTTGCTTGCCAAATTTCTGTTGAGAAATCTCCAGCTAACCTTATGGGTTTTCCTTTGTAAGTTAAGGACTTCTTTTGTCTTGCTGATTTTAAGATTTTTTTCTCTATCCCTGTATTTTGCAAATTTAATTTTATTTTGCAAATTTAGTATGTCTTGGTGTTGGCCTGCTTTTTTGATTTTGATAGCAATTATCTGTGCTTCCTAGATCTGGATGTCTGTTTTCTTCCCTAGATTAGGGAAATTTTCTGCTATTATTTTTTGAAATAAATTTTCTGACCCCTTTTCTCTCTTCTTCTGGGACTCCTATAATATGAATGTTATTATGTTTGATGGAGTCACTGAGTTTTCTAAGTCTTTTCTCATGTTGCATAATTATTCTTTCTCTCTTTTGTTCAGGTTCTTTATTTTCCATTATTTTGTCTTCTAGGTCACTACTTTATTTCTCTGCTTCTTCCAGCTTGCTGTTCATTGCATCAAGCCTGTTTCTGATCTCATTTATTGCATTCTTCATCTCTGACTGATTCTTTTTTAACTCTTTTATCTCTTTGTAAGGGTCTCACTGATGTCTTTTATTCTTTTCTCAAGCCTGGTGAGTATCCTTATGATTGTTGCTTTAAATTCTCTATCAGGCATGTGTTACTTATATCTGTTTTGCTTAGATCTCTGGCCATGGCCTTATCTTGTTCTTTCATTTGGGATAAATTCCTCTGTCTTGGCATTTTGTCTGAGTTTCTGCATGTCTCCCGCCCCTGAAAGTAATGGCCTTGTGAAGAAGAGGTCATATAGTGCCCAGGGCCTGGCCCTTCAAGGAGTGTCTCTGTGTGTGCTGTGGGCACTCTGCTATTGTGTTTTTGCTGTTCTGTCCTTCAGGCCAGTCATCTGTGGAGGCTTTCCTTGCCTGCTGTGGGCAGCATTTTGTCCCTGGCCTGAATGTGGTAAGTGTTAACTAGGTGTGCTCTGGTCTGCTTGTGAAATGAGACCTGACACGAACTCCACCAGAATTGGGGCCCTATGGAACTCTGGTCCAGAGACATCGTATGGGCAGGGGTTTGTGCTGGTCTACTGGGGGAGGGGGCCACTGCATTGGGACTAAGGCAAGCTTGACTGAGAAGTAACAACAGTAGTTAGTTAAGAAAGAAGGCAAATTATTTCAAGTGGTTTTCCTTGGCTTCTGATGAGTTGAAAATATTATTGATATTTCTCAATCATTTCTGTTATTCAAAGATTAAATACCAAGTTTGAAGTGATAAAGTATTAGCCCTATGAATAGTTTGCATGGAATAGCTACAGGTGAGAATATTTTCAAATAAGTTATGAAATGCTAATACAATGCAACCTGAAAATGATATCTTCTAAAAATGTGTTACAACTGATAGGGGTAAAAATACCTGTGAAGCAGGAAAGTTTTGGTTGAACAAATTAACAAAGCTTTTGAAGACAAAAGCTGTTTAAAGTCTTTGGTTATTCAGTAGTACTTCACAGGAAATATTTCAGTCTACCATTTGTTACTGAACTGGTAGTGTTAACAGTGGACTTCATTCACTCTTGTGACTTAACCACTATGAGTTCTGTGAATTTTTGTCAGAAATAGAAGTGAAATATCCTAGCTTGCTCTTCTGCATAACAGTTCAATGATTTAGCAGTGGTAATGTTTTATTGTGGTTTTTTTGAGCTCAAGGCCAAGATTGAAATTTTTCTGAAAGAGAAGAATCTCTTTGGATTACTATTATCAAGCACTGAATAGCTTTGCAAATTGGCTTTTGCTGCAACTTGTAAATTTTATTAGTGACTTCAACCTAAAATTACAAGGAAAACAGTGCTTACATGAGTAACTTGTACTAAGGCAAAGTCATCTTGGTTTTTTTTTTTTTTTTTTTTTTAAAGATTTTATTTATTTATTTGACAGAGAGAGCACAAGTAGACAGAGCGACAGGCAGAGGGAGAGGGAGAAACAGGCTCCCCACTGAGCAGGGAGCCCGATGTGGGGCTCGATCCCAGGACCCTGGGATCATGACCTGAGCCGAAGGCAGACGCCCAACGACTGAGCCACCCAGGCGCCCCAAGTCATCTTGGTTTTTGTTGTTTGAATCACAAGTAATGTCAAGCTACTTTATATACTTTCTGTACTGTTGAAAGTTAAAACAAGAAATGAGATCTTCATTCCTACACAAATTTGTAGCAGATATTTTTCCCAGCAGCATTTTTTGGCCTATGATGCAAATGTATAAAGATAAATATACTCAATTAAAACCATATAATTAGAATGATGATCAGCATCAGTATTTGGTAGTACCTATCTTTGTGAAAGAGATTTTCAAAGATAAAAAAATCTATAAAATCTCATTAGAGATCAACATTAACAGGTGCACATTACAATTATTTTTTAAAATTTATTTTTTATATTGAGTTATAAAGTACACATCATAAAATTCATCATTTTAAAGTATACAATTTTGTAGTTTTTAGTATTTTCACAAAGTTGTACAATTACTATCTAATTCTACCACATTTACTTCCATACCAAAAAAACCCTCATACCCATTAGTAGTCACTAATTTCCCCCTTCCCCCCATCCATTGCAACCACTACTTACTTTTTGTCTCTATGGATTTGCTTATTCTGAACATTTCATATAAATGAAATCATATAAATGGCCATTTGTATCTGGCTTCTTTCACTTAGCATAATGTTTTCAAGATTTATCCAGTGGTATCCAGTTTCATTACTTACGTTCCTTTTCCTGGTTGAGTAACATTCCATTGTATGTGTAACCCACATTTGTCCAGTCATTAGTTGATGGATATTTGGGTTGGTTACATGTTTTTTGCTATTATGAATAGTACTCCTAGGAGCATTCATGCACAAGATTTTGTTTGAGTACCTATTTTCAATATTTTTTTGGTATATACTTCATAGTGGAATTTCTGGGTGTTGTGGGTTAAATTTTATTTTCCCAAAAGATATGTTGTAGTCCTAACCTTTGGTACCTGTGACATGACCTTATTTCAAAATAGGGTCTTTGCAGATATAATCAAATGAAGATGAGGTCATACTAGATTAAGGTGAACTCTAATCAAGTGATGGATCTCCTTATAAGAAGAGGGAGATTTGGACAGAGAGACAGACATACACAGAGAGGAGGCAGCTACGTGAAGACAGAAACACAAATTGAAGTGATACAACTTTAAGCCAAGGAAGGCAGGGATTGCTGACAACCACCAGAAGCTAGAAGAGACAAGGAAGGATTCTTTCCTAGCCATGGGGGGACCATGGTCTGAAATCACACTTTGATTTTGAATTTCTAAACTTCATAAATGTAAAACAATAAATTTTTGTAAGTCATCCAGTTTATGGTAATTGTTATGGAAGACCTAGGAAACTAATACACTGGGTCATATGATAATTCTATGTTTAACTTTTTTAGAAATGTCAAACTGATTCAATAGCAGGTGTACCATTTTACAATCCCATCAACAGTGTTTGAGGGCTCCAGTTTTTCCATTTCCTCACCAACAAATGTTTTCTTTCTTTTTTTTTAAAATTATAGCCATTTTAGTGGGTGTGAAGTGCTAGCTCATGGTGGTTTTGATTTGCATTTCCCTAATGAGCAATGATGTTCAGCATCTTCATTCCCTTGCATGTTGATATTCAGTTGTCCCAGCACCATATGCTGAAAAGAGTATTCTTACTCCATTGAATGACCTTGGTACCTCTATCTAAAGCCAATTGACTATACATGTATATGTTTACTTCCAGAATCTCAACTTTGTTCCTTTGATATATATATATATATCTTTATGCCAGTATCACACTGTCTTGATTACTATTGCTTTGTAGTAGAATTTGAAATCAGAAAGTGTGAATCTCCCAACTTTGCTCTTATTTTTCAGGAGTGTTTTGCCTATTCTGGGTCCTTTGTAATTCCATATGAATTTTAGGATCAGCTGTATAGTTCTGTAAAAGAAAAGGCAGTTTGAATTTTGAAAGGGATTGTGTTGAATCTCTGGATCAATTTGGGGACTCTTGGTATTTTAACAATATTAAATGCTCCAATCATTGAACACAGGATGTTTATCTACCACTTATTTATGTCTTTAATTTCTTTCAGTGATATTTTGTAATTTTCAGTGTAAATTCTTATACTTCTTATGTTAAATTATACCTAAATATTTGGTTTTTATTTGATGTTTTTGTAAATGAATTTGTTTTTTTCATTTTCAGACTGTTCATTGACAGGGTATAACTGATTTTTGTGTGTTGATCTTACATCCTGAAACTTTGCTAACCTTACTTAGTAGTTCTAATAGATTTTTTCTTTTTTATTTATTAAGGTAAAATTGTTATATAACATTATGTTTCAGGTGTACATTATAGTTTGACATCTGTATACTCTACAAAGTTATCACCGCTAAAAATCTAGTTATCATCCATCACTGTACAATTGACCCCCTTTATTCATTTCACCCACTCTCCACACCCCTTCCACTTTGGTAACCCACATTCTAGTCTCTGTATCTATGAGTTTATTTTTGTTTTATTTTGTTTCATTTGTTTTTTTTTGGTGTGGTTTTTTTTTTCACTCTTTTTTATGAGTGAAATCATGTTGTCTTTCTCCATCTGACTTATTTCACTTAGCACAATAACTTTAAGGTTCATCCATGTTGCCACAAATGATTTTGTTCCTTTTTTTATGGCTGAGAAGTATTCCATTCTATATTCCACATTTTCTTTTTTTTTTTCTTTAAAGATTTTATTTATTCATTTGAGAGAGAGAGCGAGAGAAGGAGAGAGCAGAAGCAGGGGCAAGGAACAGAGGGAGGAGAAGCAGACTCCCCGCTGATCAGGGAGCCCAATGTGGGGTTTGATCCCAGGACCCTCCCTGGGATCATGACCTGAGCTGAAGGCAGACACTTAACCAACTGAGCCACCAGGCACTCCTATACTCCACATTTTCTTTCTCCATTCATTTATTGATGGGCATTTAGGTTGTTTCCATTTCTTGGCTATTGCAAATAATGCTACAATTTGAATATAGGGGTGCATATATCTTTTTGAATCAGCATTTTTTATTCTTTGGATAAATCCCCAGAAGTGGAAGGTCTAGATCATATGGTAGTTCTAACCTTAGTTTTTTTGAGGCATCTACATACTGTTTTTCATAGTGTCTATACCAATTTACATTCCCATCAACCATTACAATGGTTCCCTTTTCTCTGCATCCTCTCCAACCCTTATTATTTCTTTTCTTTTTGATAATAGCCATTCTAACTGGTGTGAGGTGATAGCTCATTGTGGTTTTGATTTGCATTTCCCTAATAATTAGTGTTGAAGATCTTGTCATGTGTCTGTTAACTATCTGTATGTCTTCTCTGGAAAAATGTCTGTTTAGCTCCTCTGCCCATTTTTCAATCAGTTTTTGTTGTTGTTGTTGTTGTTGAGTTGTATGAGTTTTTTATATATTTTTGATATTAAGCCCTTGTCAGATATATGATTTGGAAAAATAACCTCCCATTCAGTAGTTTGTCTTTTGGTTTTGATAATGATCTCTTTTGTGTACAGAAGTTTTTTGGTTTGATGTAATTCCGTTTGTTTATTTTTGCTTTTGTTTCCCTGGCCTTTGGAATCAGATTCACAAAAATATCACTAAGAACAATGTCAAAGAGCTTACTGCCTATGTTTTCTTCTAGGAATTTTATGGTTTCAGGTCTTATATTCAAGTCTTTAATCCATTTTGAGTTAATTTTAATGTATGATGTAAGATAGTTTAGTTTCATTCTTTTGCATGTTGCTGTCCAGTTTTCCCAACACCATTTATTGGAGAGACTGTCCATTCTCCATTGTATGTTCTTGGCTCCTTGGTGGTAAGTTAATTGTCCATAAAAGTGTTGGCTTGATTCTGAGCTCTCTATTCTGTTCCATTGATTTGTATGTCTGTTTTTATGCCAATACCATACTGTTTTGATTACTATGGCTTTGTAGTATAGTTTAAAATCAAGAAGTGCAATAACTTCTGCTTTGTTCTTCTTTCTCAAGATTGCTTTGGTTATTTGTGGTTCCATACAAATTTTATAATTATTTGTTCTAATTCTGTGAAAAATGCCATTGGAATTTTGATAGAGATTGCCTTGAAACTGGCCTGCTTTGGGTAGTATGGACATTTTAACAATATTAATTTTTCTATTCCATGAGCATAGCATATCTTTCCATTTACTCATGTTTTCTTCAATTTTTTCACTACTGTCTTATAGTTTTTAGTGTATAAGTCTTTTATATCATTGGTTAAATTAATTCCTGGGTATTTTATTCTTTTTTTTTTTTAAGATTTTTTTTATTTATTTGCGAGAGAGAGAATGAGAGACAGAGAGAGCATGAGAGGGAGGAGGGTCAGAGGGAGAAGCAGACTCCCCGCCGAGCAGGGAGCCCGATGCGGGACTCGATCCCGGGACTCCAGGATCATGACCTGAGCCGAAGGCAGTCGCTTAACCAACTGAGCCACCCAGGCGCCCCTATTTTATTCTTTTTGATTTCTTAATTTCTCTTTCTGATAATTCATAGATATTAGTGGAAGATTTTGTGGGAAGTTTTGTGATTACTAACTAAATCTCTTTACTTGTTATATGTGTATTCAGGTTTTTAATTTCTTCTTTTTTTTGGAATTTTGAGATTTTTTCATTTGAAGGTAAATCTTAATGCTATTAAATTCACAAATATAATTTAAATACCCAATTCTATTTATCTAAAACACACATTGCAAACATACAAATATCTATTCTCTCCACATGTCAGAGCCCATTCATTTCATGGTTTGGAAATGCGGAGAATAGATTCCCCTTAAACTGCAAGTCAGCAGGTGTTTCTTTACAGTTAACTTTAGCAAAATTCATACAAAATAGTAATTAACAGTGATCGTCTTGTTAACTCACAAGGAAAAACCTTCAAAACTGCATTTTGTTAAAGTTTCTATACTAAAATGTAGAAAAACTGAACTACACAAATATTGAAAAGTTAAAAATTCCTTAATTTTTTATGCCTGGTACCACTACCACAATTTACAGGGCAATATACCTGATGTAATGAAAAGAAAAAGAAAAAGACAAAGCTACAACAGATAAAAGACCTCAGGAATGTACATCTAATTGACACTACATTGCATTAATCAATAGCTGCACTTTTTGCAAACTGTGGCTATGACAGTCCTGAACAAGAAGGGTTTCCTGTTTAAGCTGCAGTAACTTTTCTGACTATGGATCATCGTTCCTTCTGTGGCAGATTTTTACAGTTCCTCTAATGCATTTGGGACAACTGTTCAAAGTAACCTGCAGCTTTCCTGACAACTCCTCGCTCTCTCTCCTGCTAAGAACTGTAGCCCTTTTCTTCTGAATTTTTTTTAGAACCTTCTGATACTATATCCACCACTTCCACCACCAGATCCATAACCACCAGCATAGGGACTGCCGGATCTTCTTCCACCAAAACTGCCCCCCTTCATGGGTCCATAATTTGATTGCTATTGTCCACTATAATTTCCAAAATCATTATAGTTCCCACCACCACCATAGTTACCACCTCCGAAATTTCCTCCTTCATTGTAACCATCATATCCTCCACCACCACCTCCATATCCGCCTTCTTGGTTTCCATATCCTGGTCCACCACCACCATAGCCTTCTCTACTTCTATAACCAGGACCACCACCATAGTTGCCACCATCACCTCCAAATCCATTATATCCACCATCACCTCCTCCATAACTACCTCTGCTGCCACCACCTCCGCCACCATAGCCTCCTCTTCCACTGAAGTTTCCACCACGGCCAAAGTTACCACCACCTCCAAACTTTCCTCCACGACCCATGAAGTTGCCAGACTACTTTGAAAAGTATGGCAAGATTGAAACCATAGAAGTTATGGAAGACAGGCAGAGTGGAAAAAAGAGAGGATTTGCTTTTGTAACTTTTGATGATCATGATACAGTTGATAAAATTGTTGTTCAGAAATACCACACTATTAATGGGCATAACTGAGAAGTGAAAAAAGCCCTTTCTAAACAAGAAATGCAGTCTGCTGGATCACAAAGAGGTCATGGAGGTGGATCTGGCAACTTAATTTCTTCTTGAGTTAGTTTTGGTAGTTTGTGTCTTTCTAGGAATTTTTCCATTTTATTTATCTAATTTGTTGACACTCATTATATTCCCCAATACTCCTTTATATATGTATGTGTTTAGTAGGAATGTTTCCCCTTTTATTCATAATTTTAGTAATTTGAGTCTTCTCTCTTTTTTTCCTTTGTTAAAGATCTGTCAAAATTATTGATCTTTTCATAGAACCAACTTTTGGTTTCATTGATTTTCTCTATTATTTTTCTATTCTCTATTTCATTATTTTAGTTATAATTTTTATTATTAGATTATTGACTTGAAATTAAAAAAATAGGCATGTACAGCTATAAAGTTACTCCTGAACACTGCTATTGCTGCATTCCATAGATTTTGGCATGCTGTATATTCATTTTCTTTCATTTCAAACTATATTTAAAATTCCCTTGATTTCTTCCTTGATCCATTGGTTAAAAGTGCACCTCTTAGTTTCCACATATTGTAAATTTCTCAAATTTTCTTCTCTGGATTTTTCCTTTCAAACTATTGTTGGAGAGTATGCTTTGTTTGATTTCAATATTTTAAAATTTATTTATTGAGACTTGTTATATGGCCTAACATGTTATCTATAATGGAGAATGTTCCATGTGAATTGGAGAATGTGTATTCTGCTGTTCTGTAGATGCTTGTTAGGTCTAGTTGGTTTATATTGTTCAACCTGTGATTTCTTTGCTGATTTTTTGTATATTTGTTCTATCCATTTTTGAAAGTGGGATATTGAGGCCTCCAGCCATTGTTGAATTGTCTATTTCTTCTTTTAATTCTGACAGTTTTATTTCATATAATTTGGGATGGTTATTGGGTGCATATATATTTATAATTGCTCTATCTTCTTGATGGATTCATGCTTTTATCATTATGTCTTTCTTTGACTCTAGTAACAATACTTGTCCTAAAGTCTAATTTGTCTAATATTAGTGTAGACTCTCTAGTTCTCTTTTGCCGACAATTTGCATTGTGCATATTCTTCCATCATTTTACTTTCAGCATATTTTTGTCTTTGAAATTAAAGTGTCATGTAGTCAGTATATAGTTAGATCATGATTTATTTATTTATTTATTTATTTATTTATTTATTTATTTAATTGTTTTTAGAGAGGGAGAGGGAGGGCGGAGAGGCAGAAGGAGAGGGAAAGAGAGAATATTAAGCAGGCTCCATGCCCAGTGTGAAACCCGACTTGGGGCTCAATCTCATAACCCTGAGATCGTTACCTGAGCTGAAATCAAGAGTCAGACACTTAACTGACTAAACCACCCGGGTGCACCTAGATCATGTTTTTAAAATCAAGTCTGCCAATTTCTGACTTTTAAATGGAGAGCTTCATCCATTTACATATAATATAATTATTGTTAAGGATAAAATTTATACTTTCCATTTTGCTACTTGTTTTTTATATTTCTTTTTCCCCCTCAGTTCCTTCATTAATGCTGTCTTTTGTGTCAAATAGATATTTTCTAACATATTTCAATTCCCTTGTAATTTTTTTGGTATATATACTTTTAATTTTTTTTAATTTGAATGTACTTGACACACAATGTTACATTAGTTTTAGGTGTGCAGTATAGTGATTCAACATCTCTACATGTTATGGTGTGCTCACCACAAATATAGCTACCATCTGTTACCATTCATTGCTGTTACAATATCAATGACTATATTCCTTATGATGTACCTTTTATTACCATGACTTATTCATTCTATAACTGGAAGGCTGTATCTCTCACACCCCTTCCATTTTGCTCATCCTCGCCTTCCCTCTGGCAACCATCAGTTTGTTCTCTTTATTTATAGGTCTGATTCAGCTTTCTGTTTATTTATTTGCTTTGTTTTTTAGATTCCACATATGAGTGAAATTATATGGTATTTGTCTTTCTCAGTCTGACTTATTTCCTTTGCATAATGCCTCTAGGTCCATTCATGTTGTCTCAAATGGCACAATCTTAGTTTTTTAAGGCTGTGTAGTATTCCATGTATGCACACACATATGCACGTACACACACACACACACCACATGTTCCTTATCCATTCATTTATTGATGAACACTTAGGTTGCTTCTCTATCTTGGTAATTGTAAATAATGTTGCAATAAACATAGGGATGTATATACCTTTTTGGATTAGTATTTTCATTTTCTTTGGGTAAATATCCAATAGTGGAATTATTGCATTAATTATTTCTATTTTATTTTTCTGAGGAAACTCCATACTGTTTTCCACAGTGGCTGTACCAATTTACATTCCCACCAACAGTGTACAAGGGTTCCTTTTTCTCCACATTCTTGCCAAAACTTGTTATTTCTTTTTTATTTTAGCTATTCTACATGGCATAAGGTGATATTTCTTTGTGGACAAATTCAAGTGAGATCAAATAAATGCAAGCATTTTGAGTGGAGTCTTCCAGGGAACCACCAGACAGGTCAAACATTACTTCTTTGAGGAGGAATTTTGTTCTACTCCCTCTGTAACTGGGAATGTGAGCTGTGATTTTTTTCAAGACTAACTGGGCTGGGGTATGGGACTAGTGCAAGTTAAAACAAAGTTCAATTTCTTACTGAGATTTAGCTGTTTTTCTTGATTAGATGCTTCCTGGATTGCTACAAGCCTTTTGTTAATTTCCAGAGTTCTGAAAAAGTTAATTTTGACAGGATTTTGGGCCATTTTTTGGTTGCTTTTATGGAGGGCCAAACTTTTGGAGGTACTTACACTGCCAGTTTTGTTGATGTCACTCTGCAATCGGTTTTGATCTTAGAGAACACTAACTTTGACATCCAATTAAGTGAAGTATTATCTCCCCACCCCAAATTCTGTTATTCATATTCATATCCATATTGTGGACCAGTACTACAAAAAAATTGTATTCAGTTATCATGGTTATATTTTGAATTTCTTCATAACATAATAAAAAATAAAAAAATGAATTTCTTCAAAAAATTTGTGGAAATATGTTTTTTTTCTTGCTATATAAGGGGCTATACAATATTCTCATTTTTTCCCTCTTGGTCCAAAGCTTAAAATATTTACTATCTGGCCCTTTAAGGAAAGAGTTTGCTGACCTCTGGTCTAATCCAAGGTCCAGAGATTTCCTTCTGTGTTTCTTCTAGAAGTTTTATAGTTTTAGGTTTCCCAATTAGATCTATGATCCATTTTGAGTTAATTTTTTTATTGTTAGATATGGATCCACATTCGTTTTTTCTATATGGATATGCAGTTATTCCATCACACTTTGTTGAAATAGCTGCTTTTCTCCACTACATTGTCTTTGCATCTTTGTCAAAAATCAGTTGTCTATGTGTGGGTTTATTTCTGGGACTGTATTCTTTTCCTTCTATCTATTTGTTTTATATTTATGGCAGTACAATGCTGTTTTGATTACTACAGATTCATAATAATTCTTGAAATAGGTAGTATAAGTTCTTCAACTTTATTATCACTTTTTTTCCCCAGAACTGTTTGGCTATTCTAGGCCTAGGATTTTTTTTTTTTTAGGTCTTTAACATTTTTATATGCAATTTAGAATTAGTTTGTCAATTTCAACAAGAAAGTCTTGCTGAGATTTTTATTGGGATTGTGTTGAATATCTAGATCAATTTGAGGAGAGTTTACATCTTAACAATATTGAGTCTTTGGACCTATGAACAAGGCATATCTCTTCATCTGTTTAGGTCTTCTTTGATTCTCTCAGCAGTATATTATTTCTAACTCCAGGGTCTTGGAAATCAAGGACTACACATACTACAGTACTAAACATAAACATGGGAGCTCTGATTTTTGATCCAGGTTGCCTGGTTTTAAATTTCGACTTCACTATTTGCCAGCTGTGTGATCTTGGGAAACTCCTTGACTTCTTTGCTTCAGTTTACCATTTATAAAATGGGGAAGTGATAGTACTTATTCACAGGATTAATATGAGTTAATATATATAAATTGCTTAGGATACTTCCTGGCACAGAGTAATTACTATGTAAAGATCAGCTTTTGTATGCTGTGATAAGGAATTCATATATACATTATTTGATTAATACCATTAATACTGAGGGATGCTATGCCTAAAACTTCTTATTGTACATGGGCAAATAGAAATTAAAGATATAGCAAGTGGCAATAACTCCAAAAACATTTTTCTTGAACCACAATCTTTATTTTTTCAAATTTTATTTAAATTCTAGTTAATTAACATAGTAGAATTCAGTGGTTCATCACTTACATACAACACCCAGTGCTCATCATAACAAGTGCCTTCCTTAATACCTATCACCCAGGGGTGCCTGGGTGACTCAGTCAGTTTAGCGGCTGCCTTCGGCTCAGGTCGAGCCCCGCGTCAGACTCCTTGCTCAGTGGGGACCCTGCTTCTCCCTCTGCCTCTGCCTACTGCTCTGCCTATCTGTGCTTTCTATGTCTCTGTCAAATAAATAAATAAAATCTTTTTTAAAAAAAAGATGTGATCTTAAAAAATAAATACCTATCACCCATCCAGCCCATCCCCCACCTCCCTCCTTCCCTCCATCAACCCTCAGTTTGTTTCTTATGGTTTGCTTCCCTCTCTCTCTTTTTTTTTCCTTCCCATTTGTTCATCTGTTTTGTTTTTATAATTACACATACGAGTGAAATAATATGATATTTGTTTTTCTCTGACTGACTTATTTCACTTAGCATAATACCCTCTAGCTCCATCCACATCACTGCAAATGGCAAGATTTCATTTTTTTTGATGGCTGAGTAGTATTCCATTGTATATATACACCACATCTTCTTTATCCATTCATCAGTTGATGGACATTTGGGCTCTTTCCATAATTTGGCTATTGTTGATAATGCTGCTATAAATATTGGGGTGCATGTACCCCTTCAAATCTGTATTTTTGTATCCTTTGGGTAAATACCTAGTAGTGCAATTGCTGGATTGTAATGTAGTTCTATTTTTACCTTTTTGAGGAATCTCCATACTTTTTTCCAGAGTGGCTGCTCCAGTTTGCATTCCCACCAACAGTGCAAGAGGGTTCCCCTTTCTCTGCATCTTCACCAACACCTGTTGTTTCCTGTGTTGTTAATTTTAGTCATTCTGACAGGTGTAAGGAGGTATCTCATCATGGTTTTGATTTTTATTTCCCTGATGATGAGTGATGTTGAGCATCTTTTCATGTGTCTGTTGGCCATCTGGATGTCTTCTTTGGAAAAGTGTCTTTTCAAGTCTTCTGCCCATTTCTTAACTGGATTCTTTGTTTTTTGGGTGTTGAGTTTGATAAGTTCTTTATAACTAAAAGCTTTATTTGCTGTTCCTTTTCTAGCTCCTTTAGGTGTGGGGTTAGGTTGTGTATTTGAGACTTTTCTTGCTTCTTGAGGTAGGCCTGTATTGCAATATATTTCCCTCTTAGGACTGCCTTTGCTGCACAAAAATGGGATGATTTTTAAATGAAATTAAATGATATTGCATGTGTAACGTCCTTAGCATACACCTGGTATATTGCTTTTGTGATTAAATAAAAACTGGGAAAAAACTTGAAAATATAAGGTATAGTAAAGGCAGGTGGTAGATATGTTATCCATGGATAACAAACAGGGACAAAGAATTGTAAGACATACTCTTTTCTCTAAAAATGGTAGTTTTGTTTTGTTTTAAGATTTATTTATTTATTTGACAGAATGAGAGAGCAGGAGAGCACAAGCAGTGGGAGCGGCAGAGGGAGAGGGAGAGGGAGAAGCAGGCCCCCTGCCAAGCAGGGAGCCCGAAGCAGGGCTTGACCCCAGGACCCTGGGACCACGACCGGAGCTGAAGTCAATCGCCTAACCAACTGAGCCAGCCACCCAGGCGCCCTAAAAATGGTAGTTTTTATAAGACTTTTTATATGGTAGCTGAATCTAGTATGTGTAATCGCCAAAATATATCTTGAATCTGTTTACATTTCTCCATCTATGCTGCCATTTTCTTAGACCACTGTCATTTCTTGCATAAACGACATCATTTCTTGCATAAACAACAACAATCCAACAGGTGTTTTTTTTGTCTTACCTCTTTCCAATCGATTTCCCCATACTAATGAGAGCAAATGACTTTTAGAAATGTAAATAGGTTTATGTTCGTTCTCAGCTTAAAACACTTGACTGGTTTCCCATTGTGTTTATAAATAAAATCAAAACTTTGTGTCATGGACTACAGGTCTTACATGTTCTACCCTACGATACTTACCTTTCTAATTTCAGTGTTCTTTTTCCTTATTATACTCTATCCACAATGGTCTCCTCTCAGGTCTTTAGGTGTCATACTCTTTTATGCTTTAGCACTTTTGTTCAGGTCATCTGCTTGTGATGAGGGATAGAAGCAGAAAAATGTTCATCTTTAGCCCAGGAGGCTGACCTGTAGCCTGCATAGTTTCAATAAGGATCAAATACATGCTGGTTGCTATATTTTTAAAGGGTCTCATGACTGCCTGTATACCTCACTGATAGTTAATATCAGGCTGAATGATAAGCACCAGAGAAATCTTGCAAAAGTTGTTTTATGAGTAGAAATTCAAAGAAAACATTTATTATTTATTACTCCCTGCACATCCCCTCCCCCATGAGCACTAAGCATATAACCAGCTTCATACAGCAAAAGTGCAGCTCTTTCTGCCCATGGGTCCTGTTCCTGTGCTACTTAAATAAACTTACTAAATTGCACCATAAAATGTCTCAAGATTTCTTTCTTGACCATCGTGCTCAACCATCCCACAACATTTTTAGTGGCCCAGAGAGGGACAATGGAGTGAATCCAAGAGCGTCAGTGCAACTTGCTAAGTCTTCTTTACTGCCAGTCTTTGTTTCTTACCTGTTCTTTCTCTTTTTTGGGGGAGATGTTCTGAATAGTACAACCCTTCAAAATATGTCTTGCCCGAGTGCTCAGGAAATAATTTCTTTCTTGTGGCTACACTATGGAGAGGGACAAACTTCTGCCATGCAGCTGGACACCAGTACCTTGGCTGTAATGGTGTTGGGCTCAGAAATCAGGCTCTCCCTCTTTTTACTTGTTCTTTTAATATTTGTATTCTTCTCGGGTACTGGATGGACATACATGTCATTAGGACAGTCGCCGATCTTAAAACTCCCATGTAAGCCTTCCTCCTGAAAAACCCAGTGTGATCTCTTGCTGAGCATAAAATCTAAGATATGTCTGACTGCATGCTTCCCAAAAGGGACCAGCTGGAGCTGTTACCCAATTGGGGTACTCATCCAACTGGAGACCACTCCCTTGAGACTGGATCATGGATAAAGCTCACAAGAAAGTTGCCTGGATTAGATAGGAGTTCCATACTTTCATTTTTTTTCATGTCTCTCATTTGTCTTTATGCCTGGGCTCTTTGGTGTTCTCAGTCCTGCTTTCAGATTGAAAGGGCATCTAACTTAGAATGTGATACTTAATATGATATAAAATAGCTGCCTCTTCTTAACAAAGGCCAGGACCTCTACCCCATTAATACTAGATCTAGAGGCTTACAAAGGATGTTATTATTGGTCACCAAATATATCACTTACCCCAAAATAGAAAGAGGCAGCCCCAATCTCTGGGGCATTTCAGTCCATCCACAGGCACCTATTATAGTCTAGAAGGCAATGGGGAACCGAAGGGAGGTAGTACAGAGGTATCAGAGTGGTCAGGAAAGAGGGATGCCTCCTGCCACTCTAAACCTCAGGAAACTTCAGCAATATTCCTAATGGGATGCCATTTAGAAGTGGAGGGGAATTTTGGTAATGGACTCCTAGTTAGTTAATGTACTCTCCTTGTTTTATAAGAATTAACTATGGGATCAGCTTTCTTGATCTCAAAGGATTCCTTCTTGGGCTGTCTCCTAGCATATTAAAGTCAATTTGGATTTAAAGAAAAAGCATCCTAAGCTGTTGGGCTATAAAAGATAGAACGCCCCCCCCTCCCCCGCCAAGGTGTCCAACTCTCTTGTAAACAGGTTGCTGCAAAGATCCTGTACCTGCCTCCCTCTGTTCTTCCTCAGTCATGTGTCTCCTCTTTGTTTCCTTCTTTTGTGTGTCAGATCTGGAATATATCTTGAGAGGACTGGATGAATATTGCTTGACTCTTGTCATATGTGGGATTTTCCCCTCATTCATTTCCTGGGTTAATGGCTATGATAATTGGCGCCAATTGTCTGGTTAGTCTACCTTGGAATGGGGACTTGAAGGAATATTCCAAAGCATCTGCCAAAATTCCTTTTGTTTTGGGGAGGTTCCCTGTCTTTTCTGGCCTGACATGGACTGCCTATTTTCACTTTTTGTTGGTGGGAAGAAAACGTATCTGTTCACCTGTCTGAGCTGACAAGCTTTAGGATGGGGAGTCTTCTTTCATTGCCCTCTGGGCTTTTATCTGCCTCCAGCCTTGCTGGCAGCACCTCACCTCTTCTGCCTCCTCCTCCCCCTCCTCCTATTTCTGCATTCCATAGGTCCAGCTTTCATACCTGGCTCCTGTAGAATTCTCCGTGCCTCTGGCACCACTGACTCCTATTCCTACTACCATCACTATCACAGAGCAAAGGGCACCCCAAGCTGTTGGGCCACCTCCTTATGAGGTTCAAACTGGAGCACCTCCTGAATCAACATGAAAGTGTCCAAGGGTTCCCTTGAACTTAAACTTCCCACTTCATTTCCCCACAGGTGCCCCTGGTAAAAATTGACAGTGTGGAACAAATTGATTGACTTTTAGTGGACTCAGGTGCAACATATTCAGTATTTGAACTAATTTCAGTTTGTTAGTTTGATACACGTCTTTACACTTACCAGCCTTTACTATAAAACTTTCATTCTTCCAAAGTTTACTAAAGATCAATCAAATAAGTTCCCATTATCTCTGTTGCAATTTGTCAGCAAAAAGATGATTTAAATGATGGTTAATGTTGTTTGTCTCATAAGAGTTTTCATGAGTTATTGTTAACAAATAGGTTGAATAAATAAAAAGGTTTATCAGTAAAATATTTAAATAGCTTTCAAAATTTTTAGTAACCTGAACCTTTGAAGTTTTGCTAAGTTAAATGAAAAATTGGATTGAATTCATTGGATATCTAAGTCTTTTCTAAATAAGATAAAATACTAAAGCATTAGTTACTGAACATAGGTTTAATCTGCCTTGGCTTCTTATCGTGGAGAAACTAAGGATACTTGGGTCTGTTGGTAACTATGTTTTATTGAAAGATTGTACTATGGAAAAACATGTTTTATTGAAATTATGAAATGTATTCATGAATTTCAGATCTAAAGAGCTCTGGTGTAACAGTTCACAATTGGTTACTACCTAATTTTCACTGAAGCTAAGGTTTCTAAGAGTTAAAATTCTGCTCAATGTAATTAAGACTGATGAAAATAAGGAAAGCAAATCTGTATGTAGGAAAATAGGAAATATATGAGAAAGATATAAGGAATGGAAATATATTTTGTTGAGAGAAAAAGAAGGTAATTTTGTTCTAAAATGAGGCTGTTTGGAGAGAAAAGGCTTAGGACAAAATCTGAATGAAAAAGAAGGCTTGTGAAGGGAAAGCTTTGGAAAAGAATTTTATGTGTGGTCAGGACTGAGGTTGAAAGAATGGACTTTAAAAGTACACTGATATAAGACTGAAATTCTGCTTTTCTCTTTGTTAAAAAGATAGAGTTTTCTTGGATTGTTGGTCTGCTCTTGATAAGAAAATATAAACAGGGGCGCCTGGGTGGCTCAGTCCTTAAGCATCTGCCTTCGGCTCAGGTCATGATCCCGGGGTCCTGGGATCGAGCCCCACATCGAGCCCCGCATCGAGCCCCGCATCGAGCCCCGCATCGGGCTCCCTGCTCTGCAGGAAGCCTGCTTCTCCCTCTCCCACTCCCCCTGCTTGTGTTCCCTCTCTCGCTGTGTCTCTCTCTGTCAAATAAATAAATAAAATCTTTAAAAAAAAAAAAGAAAACGTAAACAAAATTTTTTCTTTATCTGCCCAGAAAAGCAAAAGTTCCTATGGTTTGTCTTTATCAGGTCTTTGATTACTTAAGAATGTTAAAACTTCTTAGTGTTAAAGGAGCTAAGTTTTGCTAACAACCCAATAGCTTCCTGTATAATCAAAACTTTCTAAGGTTTTTAACAAACCTCCCAAGATTGAAATGGCAAATGAAATCTTTTTGACTAATTAAGTTTGTTTTATTTGACATGCTAAGTTACTTAGAAAGCACTGTCAAACCAATAATGATAAGCCTTGGGTTGTATTGTAAGGGTAAATGCTCTAACTCTTCTAGAAAATATATGAAATTCCTGAAGTTTTAATATGTCCCGGTATAAGGTCATTACTTGAATTATTGAAATGTGTGTCACAGAAATAACCAGATTTCTTTGTCAATTTCATTATGATAAATTCTCATATCAGATCTTAAACCATGTCCATTTCTGAGTCTTTTTTTTTTGTCATTAATAGTGATTGTTCTGATTCTCTTGCAAAATGTGTTTCATTTCAAGGAGATTCATAAAATGGACTTTTGACAAATACAGGTTTTTGATATCTGTAAAATCATAATTCTGAACTGGGTAAGAATTTCCAGAACTAATGGGAAAGCTTCATTGAAACAGAATAAAAATTAATAACATAGGACTGAATGAATTGAGGAAGATGATTTTAGTTTTTTTATGACTCTTGTTGGAAACATTGCTGGTTCTTTAATGTTTGCCCTTCTAGATTTAAGGAAACTTTCTCTTAAGATATCCATGACTTACAGAAATATGATAAAATATTCCTTTGCAAAAAAATTGAAACTTCTAACTTTTCTCCCTACCTGAACCCTTCAGAATTCAGAAACTGTCAACGAGTATTCTTTCTTTCATGGCAATTATAATTATTTTCATAAGTTCAATGAGAATCTGTTCTCCTTGTAACAGGGCACCATTGGAAACACTGGTTATATAACCAAGGCTTTGACTGGAATGTCATATTTGAGAGAGACATGCATAGACTCAGGTATGACCAGACAGCTTTAAGGAAGTAAGGTTGACTTTATGGAGCCAATAAAGCCCCTTGAGAATGTTAGGCTGATACCTTGCTTATAGATTTCCCATCAGCCTTACCAGGTGAATAAAGAATGTCATTTCATGGCAGGTGCAGGAAACCTTAGGATATTGTGGGGACCTCACGAAGAGAAATATCCCCAAATCCACAGGTATTGCAGGCAAGTCTTACAACAAATATTTGGCTTGGCTCTGGCCTCGAGAGGCTATTAGAAGTTCAATCTAGAGATTCTTTATAAAATAAATTCTAGCAAAGCAAATTTTAAGTGATTTTAGTGATCAATCACTATTCTTGCTGAGCTTATATAAATAATTAGGCCAAGTTTGTTAAAATTGGACTTGTTTTACAAATGAATTAGTCTTGATTTGGCTATCTCTAGAAATAAGGGTGAATTGAGAGAGAAAAATTATGTTTCAATAATGCATCCTTATGAATGTTAGATTCTAGATTTGATTGTCTTTAAATATTTGTTGTTTGCCTAAGCTAGACGACTGGAGGTAAACTTCAGAGAGATTGCCATAATACCTCATATATAGACGATGTTCCTGCTTGTTACTTGGTGGGGGACCCCATGGACATATGATTATTTAAACAGCTGGACAATGGGTTGGATGCCCCAACAATTTTGTAACCCAGCTGTCACCTTGATCAATTCTATGTGGCTGGGATAACAAAATTGTTCCTTAAAAGTCAGAGTATACCCCACTCCATGGGGTTAACTATGAACTTGTGGAGATAATGGATGGCCCCTCCTTCCTTATAATTGGATTGAGAAAATGCACTTGGGGATGCCCTTATCTACCAGGACACATCATCTCCCACTTGCCAGTAATTTCTTGTGATTAGGATATTGTTAAGGTTAGACATCAAGCAAAGAAAATTTCTTAATGGTTTTATTCCTTAGCCATATTTGTCCTGGGAGCCACCTCTATTGATGCAAAATTACAAATAGAGGCTTTAGCCAAGCATACAGTGGCCACCTTTAACCAAACCCAACATGAAGTCACCCCAATTCCAGCACATATAGGGATATTTCTATTACTAAAATGTTTCTTGCTGGCCTATGGTAAATGTTACATGAGACTTTCCAGGCTGTAAGAGGCCTTTTTTTTTTAATCCTCAAACTATCAGAATTTTACTGAATATGCCAACCCACAGATAGGCTCATGACAACAAATTCCCTGACTATGTAGTCCTTCCTATCAATATACCCAGGAAGGATCATATTAAATATGGAATGAATATATGTGGCTTACTCCTACAGTAGGACAACTAAGCCAAAGGGCTTTTTTTTTATGTTAGAAACAGAAAAACCATATCCTTGATTTATGGCCCAAAGGTACTCGCCAAATGGGATAGCTCCCTGCAGAAGCCTGTGACCATACCATTATTTTATAGGCAACTGATTGCTTTACTACTGACTGGACAAGGCAACCAGACATCAGATGGCTAGCACCTAATGGAACACAATGGTTATGTGGGCCAAATTTGTGGCCTTGGATTCCACCAGGCTGGATTGGAACATGTACTATAGGTTATGCCTGGATGCATGGCTGTGGCACTAAGACTACCATAAGTCCAGCTGATCTTCCATATATGAAACAATGATGGGCAAGATCCATGTTCTGTTGGTATGACCATCTATCTGACATTGATTTTTTTTCTATCAGTAGGTTTAGAAAATGTCATATGGCATATGGATGCCCTTGATAAATACACAATTAAGGCCTTAAATGACTCAAATAGCATTACATTATTAAACACTACGTTAACTCAAATGTGTAAAGCAATTCTACAAAATGGATTGGCATTAGATATCTTACAGCAGCACAAAGAGGAACATGTGCTATTATTAAAATGGAATGTTGCATCTACATTCCAGATTATGACAAAAATATAACAGGATTACTTACTGATATAAATAACCATATTGGTGCTTTTAAAGACCCTACATAGCACTTAATGATTGGTTAAATTCCTGGTTGGGAATTTGGGCTATGGTCTACCCTAAAGGGTCTCTTTATCATACTTCTTATTTTTATTATAGTATTATAGTATTATAGTATTAATCCTAGTATGTTGTCTCTTTCACTTTGTTCTCTCCTATTGTTGAGATACATGCAAGCAGTTCCTGACTCCTTCACCCAGCTGACAGATAGTCCTTATGACTCAAAACAAATTCACCCCAATGTCCACTCTGCACTCTAGAACAATGGCCTTCCATAACAGTTACTTCTAGGGAAAGATAGTGACCAATTTTGATCCATAGATAGGGATATCTTTACAACCCCTGTCAGTTTGAAGAAGTTCAAGAGGCCGGGCCCTTCGCCCTTTAACAACCTTAAAGATTTGAGGACCAACAATTGGTCACGGGGGACATGATGAGGGATAGAAGCAGAAAAATGTTGACCTATAGCCTGCATAGTTTCGGTAAGGATCAAATACATGCTGGTTGCTATTTTCTTAAAGGGTGTCATGACTGCCTGTACATGTCACTGACAGTTAATATTGAACTGAATGATAAGCACCAGAGAAATCTTGTCAAAGTAGTTTTATGAGTAGAAATTCATAAAAAACATTTATAATCTAATACTCCCTGCATGCCCCCTCCCCCTTGAGCACTAAGCATATAACCATGAGCTTCATACAGCAAAAGTGTAGCTCTTTCTGCCCATGGGTCTTGTCTCTGGGCTACTTAAATAAACTTGCTAAGTTATACCATAAAACATCTCAAGAATTCTTTCTTAACCATTGTGCTCAATAATCCTGCAACACTTGAAGTGCTTTTTAATGTGATTTTTTACATGACTAGTTCATTTTCATCTTTCAAAATTGAGCTTAAGTCCTCAGAAAGTCCTTCCCTGGTCACCCTATCTAAAAATCATTCCCCATCCAGGCAGTGTTATTTCCTGTTACAGTGCCTTGTGTATTTTTCTTTTGTAGCATCTTTCTTACCTTATAATCACATTCTGTTTATTTGCTAATTTAATAATTTATTGACTATCTCTTACCTAGACTAAAATGTTCATGAGTATAGTGATTATCACTTTTATTTATTGTAATATAACCAAATCTTTTTTTTTTTTTTTTAAGATTTTATTTATTTATTTGACAGAGAGACACAGCGAGAGAGGGAACACAAGCAGGGGGAGTGGGAGAGGGAGAAGCAGGCTTCCTGCGAGCAGGGAGCCCAATGCGGGGCTCGATCCCAGGACCCTGGGACCATGACCCGAGCTGAAGGCAGACGCTTAACGACTGAGCCACCCAGGTGCCCCTGTAATATAACCAAATCTTAAACTGTGATTGTTTACCACCATATAACCCGTGTCTAGAACTCTGTTAAATGAATGATTAAATGAATGTATCTGAAGGTTCTCAGAGATTGTGAAGAAATCTATGAAATTTGGGAGCAATTGGCCATACATATTGGTAGCATTAGACAATATTTGTGCTGTATTGTACAGAATACATTTGATGGTCTGGGGCTTTTGTTTGCACTGACTTGCTATTGGTAAATGTAACTAGGGATTGAGTGGTCTTAGAGGCTGTGCCATTTTGACATACCTCTCCTAAGTCATTACTAGAGAATTGAGTTACACTGGCCTGTTTACAGTGTGGTTGCAGTTTGGCAAGGCCAGGTCTATGGCTGGCCATCTGTGTCTTAGGTGCTTCTGGTAGCTCTGGAATGATGAGACAAAAGCACTCCTGTCTTTCTAAAGCTGATGGAGAACAGACTTCTTCCCTGGAATGGGGCCGAATGGTAATGTGCCTCTAAGGACTGCACTAAGTAAACTTTTAGAGCAAGGTACAGTCAAAGCTGATTAAAATCACACTATTTCATAACACTGCTTACAGGCAAAGACATACACCAGGAAGCTGCAAAGAAAGAGAGCTGGCTGCCCAGTGAACAGCAGCCTGGATCTGTTCTAGCACCCCTTGAGCCATTTCTTTAGTATTGCATAGAAATTGATTTCCTGCTTTGTTTATTACACCTCCAGCTTCCTCTCTGAGTCTGACTCATTGATAAGATGCCTGTAGATATCTTAGTTGAGATAACATGAATGTTTCTCTGTTGCTTCCTTGAAAAAAAAGATTTAGTGATATCTTAGGAAAATTGAGAAAAAGAATCATATCTCTTAGAAGTCTGTAGTATGTTAATAACATATAAAGAGTTTCCATTCTTTCTCTGAAAAATGGGACTGGATTTCCAGGAAGCTGTCCACTAGCATTCTAGTATTCAGTCTCTGAGTGGTGACGAAAAGAGTTTTGCTCCTGGAATTTAAAGAATGGCTCAAATTATCAGTGTTACTTAACAATGTGAGCACTTTAGGAAAGTCATTTAACATCTCTGAGACTTAATTTCTTCATGTAAAATAGAAATAACAGCTGCTTTACCTAACTCATAGTGTTGTTTTAAAAATCAAATAAAATATTGGATGTGAGGATACTGTATACTGTAAAGCTCTTTGCAAATGTAAAGTACTTTTCTCCTTACCAAAGCTTTTTTCCCTCTCCTTTCTTTAAAGAAAATGTTAACATTCTCCAACCATTAGTTAATTATTCCTCTAGGGCCACAGTTTTTTTTTTTTTTTTTTTTTTTTTTTTTTTGAGCAGACAGAACAGGTGTCAGGCTCTATGATGTGAGTTGGAGGAAAGTGGAAAGGAAACCCTAGAGTCTTTTAAATGACCTGCCAGCTTTCAAAAAGAAGGCTGGTTCATATAAAACCCTTTTTCTTGTCATGTCTCTTCTAGCAAGGCCCCTATGGAAGTACAAACTTCAGATAGCATATACTTGAAAGAATATCATTAGCATGTGTTTATTAAAGGGGATTCTAGATGCATTAATTTAATAGACCTAAACCATTACTTCACTATAAAGGAAAATAAACACCTTCCACATATCTATCCATACCTATATATGTATATTAAAATACATATAATTAAAATCAGTTTATTTATAATTAAAAATTGGTTTAATTCATTGTATGGCATAATATTTTAAAATATTTTTTCCTAAGCAACATTTTTTTATTAAAACCAATCTTGTTTTCATCCTCTGAATTTTATCAGTACAGTTTTAGTGGTTTAATTATAGGTCTTGCCCATTTATCCTAATTGTCATAGAAGAAGATCTTGTCAACATTGTTTTAGATAGTTTGGGAAGAATAGGAATATTTGTGGCCATGACTAATACAAGTAGAAGATAAAGAATTCTTTCTTAATATTTAAATCTAATTTCCCCAAACTATTATACTTACTTACATTTGCCACAAAACTTAGAAATATAACTTACCTGATTATATTTTTGTAATAATTTGATAATGATAAATATGATGATAAATAATATAATAATTTATATTAAGAAAAGAAAAGGGGAATAGGTTCAAATTCTGGCAGCAGGATATAGGTTAGATAATCACTTTAACTTAATAATTGCCCAGGAGAGTGAAATGGACATTTTCAGTACTCCGTGAAAGTTGGTTCTGAGCAGTAAAGTTAGCTTTAGTTGTTGACAACAAACAAGCTGTAGCTTGTTTCCTTCTGTCGCTGCTCTCCACCCCAATTTAAGACTTTACCTACTCTGAAAATGTAAAAGAGCAGAGTCTTCACCCTGCCCCCAACACACATACACACACATACACACATACACGCTGATAGCCAAGTTCCTGAAAATTCTTTGATAGGAAAATTCATGGCTAAAGGATATAAGACATTATCAGATAAATAGTTAGAAAGATTGAAGATTTTAGGATCCTATAAAAGTTCCTATAAATAATCTTAAAGTCAAGAAAATTTTGTACATGAAATAGAGAACAGTCAGTAACATTTAACCATTTGATATTAATAATAATGGACACTTTACAATTAATTTCCATCAATCAATAGCTTGCTTCTTTTTAAAAAAAGTTTTATTATTTATTTTAGAGAGAGAAAGAGAATGCAAGCATGTACGCACATGTACTAGTAGGAGGGTGAGGCAGAGGGAGAGGGAGAGAGAGAATCTCCAAGCAGACTCCCTGCTGAGAGTGGAGCCCAATGCAGGGCTCAACTGCAGGATCCTGAGATCATGACCTGAGCCAAAATCAAGAGTCGGATGCTCAACTGACTGAGCCACCCAGGCACCCCTCAATTACTTGCTTCTTAGAAAATTTTCTAAGGATCTCTATCAATTAGTTTCAGTGAGATGTAAAAATATGTCCAGTTGCCTTATGGAAGATAGCACAAGTACTAAAGGGCTATTTTTTGTGTGTCTGATGCCCTGTTTGAATGCCTTTTGAAATTCAATGACCCAGAATTGTTGACTCCAGTCTCCCGTTTCCACTGTGGTCCCAGAAATACAGCATAACTCAGAGACCTTAACATTTACCAAGCTTTGTGTAACCTTATTTTACATATTTGACATAACTAAATAGATATTTCCTAAATTATGTCCTCAACCCAAGGTTCTATACCCTTGGCTCTGATCACTGCAATGTGAATAAAAACACACCACCAGCTTTTCTGTGTAACTCAACTTTGTCTCTCCTTACAGAAGTAGAAGTGCAATTCCAAGGCCCAAGGTTACTTTCCCTCAGCTTCCTTTATCTCTGGAGGAGGGGTAAATGAGAAAACTTCTATTGCTGCTCTGCTTTTTCCATCCCAATCACTAATTCCTTCTTTTTTTTTACTTACCTCTCACAGAAATGACTTACAACTTACGGACTCTGGAACTCAAAATGCTCATGGTTGCTGAAAAAGGTATGCAGGAGACTAGAATTTCTGGTAAGAGAAAATTGCTGTTGGAAAAAGATTTTTGTGCTTGGGGAAAAGTATTTTTATTTAGTATTTTTTCAATATTTTCATATCTCAATTAGGTGGGTTTATGAGATTGTTCCCTGAGAGAAGTTTTGGATGGGGATGGAGTGGGGATTAGGGAGGAAAGGGGAACAAGAGCTCTTGAGTCCTTGATGAAGTGGACAGGGGTTTATATAAAGGAGTTGGGGGTGATGCTGAAGGAAGAGCACTTGGAATGCTGAAGATAAACTTTGTCCATTTCACTGTTTTATCTGAAGTAGAAATAAAGTCTCCATTCTCAAAGAACTTGAAATCTTGTTTCTATAGCAAGAATTTCTTGCCATGGAATTGTGAATCACTGGAGTATATTATCAAAATAATTTGTAGTCTTATGAGAAATTTTTAATGAAAAAAGTCAGATCACAGTATCTTTAGAAGTGGATTAGCTTAAATAGAATACTGTGTAGAGAATACCAGAAAAAAGGAGCTGTATACACTATGATTCTGAGATAGTGATTAAGGAAATACAAAATAGACCATTTTCAGTTAGGAAAAAACTGACCGTTTTCAGCCATTGCGTCTTTTAGAAAAGGAATATCTGAACACTTGATTAATTTTAACCTCTATTATATCTGTTTTAAATGTTAGTATGGTGTCTGGCACATAGTAAGTACACAACACTTGTACGTGTTTTTAGCATAACATGACACAAGATTATTTTTTTCAATCTAAAACTTAGAGAAACTGAGGCTTATGTTTGCTTTTTTCTTCATTAGGTTTTATAGCTCTGTTCTTCATTCAGGACTGATGCTTCTTACTTAGCTTTCTATTTGCTAGCTTAATAATCATATTTTAAATTTTTAAATTACCATCATAGTAGTTTATTAGGGATGCCATAACAAAATACCACAGGCTGGGTGGTTTAAACAGCAGAAATTTGTTTCTTCACAGTTCTGGAGTCTAAAAGTCTACCATGAAGGTGTCAGCATATTTGTTTCTTCTGAGGCCTGTCTTCTTGCTTTGCAGATGATGCCTCTGGCTGTGTCCTCACAGGGTCCTCCCTCAGTCTCTGTGTGTGTTGTCTGTGTCCTACTCTCTCCCTCTGATAAAGACCAGTCACATTGGATTAGGGCCCACTCATATGACCTCATTTTACCTTAACTACCTTTTTAAAGGCCCTATCTCCAAATACAGTCTAAATGGCGGTTAGGACTTCAACATATGAATTTGGGGGGCACACAATTCAGCCCATAACAAGCACCTTTCTAAAAAGATTCATTTATTTATGAGAGGGAGAGAGAGAATGAGTAGCAGGAGGGACAGAGGGAAAGGGAAAGAGAGAATCCTCAAGCAGATTCCTCGCTGAACAGGAGCTGGATGTGGGGCTTGATCCTAGAACCCTGAGATCATGACCTGAGCCAAAACCAAAAGCCAGACCCTTTAACTGATTGAGCCACCTAGGCGCCCCCATAACAGCCACCTTAAGAAAAATGTACTGCTTCAGTTCAGATAGACTTCCAAAATAGGTATATGTAAAAAACTCAAATGAGGACTATGTTGATTTGAAAATCTTCTCTTAAGGGGATCATAACCTCTTGCCAACTATATATTTAAGACCTAAAAGAAATTGAACACTAAGTTTAAATAACATTATATATTCTGTTTTTCAAATTCTGTATAGGAGCCATGGGCAAACATTTATACCCTAGAACATTAGGAAGGGCAAAAAATAGCGTCTAGTGAATAATTATGATTATATGATGATCACTATTTTATAATCTTCTTGAATTGTGGTATATGGTCTTAGATTTTGGTGGGCTTAATTCAAATGAAAGCACTTCTTGAAAGATGTAACTCTCAAGTACAAAAGCTTATTAGGGCAACAAATACTCACTAGTATTAATAGAAATGTTAATAATAATATCACAGAGGTCCTGCAAAATTTCTGTGCTTTCTCAATCCTCAAAGTAAGGTTAAAAGGTCTAGTATAGTTTCAGTGGCAAGAGTATTTTATTTTGAGCTGAGTGAAGTTCCACATTCATCATAATTCTCTGGTTTTTCCTTTGTGTGGACTCTTTGAAACATGGTAGCCTGATCTTTGAAAAAGTTTTTCTAGAAGTTCTCTTTGCTCTGTTTGAGTTATTTGGTGAATGATAAATTGTAGTCTGTAGCTCTTCCTCCCTCCCGTCCCATCTTGTTTTGCTCCCATACTGATCATATCTCAGGCTTTCTTCTTCCTGCTGGAGTTCTCAATTGGACTTGGTTGATTTTCTCATCCTGACTTCATTAAGTAGCCTGCTCAGATATCTTGAAAATTTGTTAGCCTGAATTCTTCTCTAAATTCTTTTCTAAATTGCCTGGGAGGCTTATTTCCTCCTTTTTTGCCTTCTCAAAGTTTTCCTGGATATAATAGAACATCTTAAACTCATACAATTCTTTCATAAAATCCTGACAAGATATCATATCTTGGAAAAATTATCTTCATATTCTAGTAAAAGGGACATTTCCTTGAAGACTGGCTTAGTAGTTCTCTCTTCAGCTTCTGGAAACACCAGGTTCCTATGGTTCTTTCATGGGACCACCCTGAAGAGCTTCTTTTGATGGGGATTCAGTCACTTATAGAAGTCTTCCAAACACATTGTACAGCCATGTCTGTGAATGTCATTGCTGTCATCTAGAATTTTAATAGATAAGCCATGGGGAAATCTACCAGACACCTGGAAACTTAAGAATCCTTTGAAAATTGATCATTCATTTGTGGGATCTATGGACATGCTCTATTAACTATCCAACTTCCTTCCTCTTTCCTCTACTCCTGCGAAGATTACGCTGGAAAAAGGAATTTGCTGCAAAGAAATTTAAAAACAAATTATACTTCCTTCAGAAATGTCCAGTTTATTCTTTTGATGATGTCATATATACACATATATTTATGAATTATATATTTATGTACAATGTATATTTATAATTTATTTTGTAATTGCTTTTAAATTAGGGTATGTAGTTAGAATAAATAATTCATTAGGAAAAATTAAAGTCAGGGACCTCAGAGTAATAGAAAAATGTATGTTGATAAAAGTGAGGTTGTATTACAGCTTATTTTGGGTCTTTGTTTTCTAAGGAAAACTATTAACTGTGTGTTGGGTCAAGGCATTTGTATAATAAACTCAGATGTTGAATTTCTATTCTGGTTTCCCAAGTTTTGATTGGATCTTGGTATATCCTCCAAAGTGTGGACTGTAGAAATCAGGAGATGAAATTTGAACTAATTAGTTTTGTGATATGTCAGACCTTTGTCAAAGATCTATTTGCTTTTGTTCTATTAACAAATCAAACATTGACATTGTTCAATTTCATCCAGTGACATAAGTAGATAACATAAATTTTGCCTATTTTTGGATAAAAGACATCAGTTTAGCCTAATTTAAGTCAGATAAAATGACCTAAATGGTTCTTATATTTAAATTATGAGAAATTTAGAGGCATGGATACTTACTTTATTTTATCCACGTAAAGTCTTTTATATTGATTTATGTTACTTCCTTTAAGAATTGTAATAGCTCAGTCTGGTTGATTTTGTAGGCTTTCCACTGTCCATATTTAGAAGACCTTTTTCTGTTACAGCTAATTTGAGATACTCTTCAGGTAACATTGCTGTCCTAGCCTCAAATATTGTATATGTAGAAATGGAGCTTAGCTGTTTAATATGTTAATATTAATAAAGGTTTAACTACTTTAAAAATAAAATGTTTGTTATAACATTAAAAATGAATAAATTTTTGGTGATGCATTTGTATCCTATTCTAAGTGTAGTTTAAAAAGAAAAAGAATTCCTTGAATCTATTTTTTGAAGACCATTTTTTTTAAGGTTAACAAGTAAACACAATGCAGGCTCATAATATGTAGCTTCTCTAGTGATCCCCCAACTTTTAAAATTTGTTAGACATAAAAGCGGTGCTAATCTGATTAGTAACTGTGATTGAGTAAATCTACTGTAAAAATGGACCGTGTTCTGGTTTTTAACATGATACCATGAAAGTCATTTGAGAACTGCCTCTGTGGAAGATAAAAGTCTCTTTGATGGAATATTTATTCCATGATTAAAATCTATCTCTATATACGTGTATGTGCGTATGTGTGTATATATGATTTGTGTTGTTTATTTTCATAAATAGTTCTAAAATTTAGTTCTTGGAAAACTTAGGAAGGAAAAACAGTATGACACAAACAAATATCAGTCAAGTCTTGATGTGAGGGTGGTTACCATATACTGAGACTCGAGATTATCCAGTGCTCATTTAACGTCCATCCTGCCCTTCTCCCTGCCTCCAGACATAAGTAGACAGAAGAGAACTAATGTCTGAGAGGCTATTGTGTATAGGCATTTTACATATGTACCTCATTTAATTAGAAGGGTAGAAGGAAGAATGGAAAGCTTGTGATGTTGAAAAAAATCTGTTACCTATATTGTGAGACATTGGAAATTTTCCTCAAGCCTTCTGTCTAGGCTGTAGCATATTTTTACATGTCACGTTAGTAGTCACAGATACTTCTTTTAAAGCAAAAAATTCATTCCTTGGCATCCACATACACTGCAATTAGACTTTTGGCAAAATGCCAAAAGTCTCTGGCAGTTTAAGCTAAGTCCAGAGAAATGTCAGCACTGCTTATTAATGTATTTATTTGAAAAAAGGAGGTCATTTTAATATTGTTAATATGTATGAAAATATACCAAGAAAGGAAAGGTTTTAAGCAAGTCAAATAAAAAAAATTGCTTAATTCATAGTTAACCTGGAATTTAAATGGAATTTTCCATTTTTATTACAGTTAGATATCTGTTAAAATATCAAATTTTGTGATTGTTTTAATATTTCTTTTTTTTTTTTTTTTAAAGATTTTATTTATTTATTTGAGAGAGAGAGAATGAGAGAGAGCACATG
>NW_022589728.1:21348078-21460169 GCF_004348235.1 Phoca vitulina
GAAGCAGACTCCCTGCCGAGCAGGGAGCCCGATGCGGGACTCGATCCCGGGACTCCAGGATCATGACCTGAGCCGAAGGCAGTCGCCTAACCAACTGAGCCACCCAGGCGCCCCTGTTTTAATATTTCTTTATAAATCCAGTGAACACCTTATTTATCAATAAAATCATTTTAACCTTTTATAATGCCTTTTGCACAAGATTTTCATTATTAACAATGTCATAAAACGTGAGTGCTGAACATTATGTAAGATACTTTATAATATATGACATAGGGACAATTGGCTGAACAAAGTCAGGTTTTTATTTCAACTCAGCTATTGGCATTTTCCCTTAGTTCCATGGCACTTTTTGGAAGAATTGATTAAGTTCAGTATTTTTTTAAGGATTTCAAACAGTACACTGTTCATTTTATGGAGGAGTTTTACATTTTCAAAGAAGATAAAGGTTAATGAAAAGTTTTCAATGAATAAAGAAGTAAATTCCAAGTAAACTTTGGATTTTAGATGCATGGTTTCTCAATTCATACATCCCTTAGTTCACAGTGATATCGTATGATTGGTCTTCCTGCTGCAGCTTATGAATATATAAGGAGAAAGCCAGTAGTAGGGATACCATATGGGGAGTGGGACAAGGACTTCCAAGGTTTGGGGCTGTAGGTTGAATACCTAACCATTTAATTTAATGTATAAGAAGGATTGGTGGGGGTGGGAGGAGGAAATGGTACTTAGGAGAATAGAGTATATAATGACCATGAAGATTAAATTATCCCTTATCCCTAGCTATATTATCTGTTGGGTCATTAAGAGTCCTGAGAATAAATCTCAAGTTCATTCTAAGATTTTTACATGCATTATTTTTTTCCATCTCTACCTATTACTTCCCCAACAATTTTCAGTTATTACCAATTAGAAGAAGTTAACTGCTTTCATTGTCAAAAGAAAGGGAAATTCTCCTGTGGAAAGCCACAGTAACTTTTACCAACAAAATAAATGGCAAATATGATATTTTTTTGTCATATATTGTCACAAATGCTTGTGTTGTGGTTCATCATTTTAAAAACGGAGTGGAATTTATTGCCCACGTGTGAACTAAATCCTAGCTCCTCTGCTTACCAAATGTGTAACCTTTGCAAATTACTTAATCTTTCTCTGGCTCAATTTCTTATTTGAGATAAAGAAGATAATAGGGTTTCTGTATAAACAGGAAAATATAAGCAACGCACTTAAAACAATTAGCACGAAGTGAGTGCTGGCTACAACCATTATTGTTATTGTCTGTTACTACATACTTTAATTCCCAAGAACCTCTGGGGGTCTTTAGGACCTGGTTCTGCGTTAAGAAGTGGAACTTTTTGGACGAGAGGCTTGACTATTTTTAAGCCTCTTGATATGTGTTATTCACTGTTTCCCCAAAAAGATTCTACTAATTTGTGTTTCCAAAGTACCTGTGAAAGTTCCCATTTCACCTCACCAACACACCATTATTTATAATTTGAATCTTTGTTAAGTTATGCTCAAACATGGTACCACATGATGGCTTTAATTTTCATTTCTTTGATGATTAAATAGGTTAATTTAAAAAATGAATTTATTTACTTATTTGTAGAAGGTCCTTGTCCTATTTTTCTTTGAGGTCTTCTTGTTTTGCTTATTTATTTTTATGAGGCCTTTGTTTATTAAGGACATTAGCCCTTTGTCATGTTTGTTGTAAATATTTCTTCCTTTTAATTTTATATTTCATGTACAGAAGTTTTAAGTGCTTATATAATGAAATCTCTTGATCTTTTTCCTTTGTGATTTCTTCCACTGAAAAGCCACCATTCTTTAAGATTTATGAAAACAACTGCTAGTTCAGACTAAGTCCTGATTAATAGAGTAATTTACTCATCAGCTTCAAGGACTTGGAATCATTTCTTTGTGTGAGCTTAAGAAGTCACTTATTCTTACTGTAATTGAAACATCATCAATAATCATAGCAAAAGTCTCTTATTAAATATAAATTTATATAAGCCAATATATATAAATTTATATATTTATATACTTATATAAACAAATTAGGTATCCAGTGTCTGTTGATATAGCACATTACAGTTTACAGAACACTTCTAACGTATATTCTGTAATTTTATTTCATATCTTACAACTACCTTATGGAGTGGAATAAGATGGAATTATTATATTATTGTTTATCTAATTCTCAGTAAGGGTGTAGCTTCTCTTAGGTTATACAACTAGTAAATAGTAGAGTTTGAACTTGAACCCAGGTCCTCCAATTCCAAATCTATGCTTCACTCATTTGTCTTCATGTTTTTGAAAAACCATATGCATACCAAGTAACTTTTTAAGGATCTAACTTCTTTGGGTTTGAAAATTTCAAATTCTTGCTGCTCCAGATACCTTGCTAGAGGAAAGGAAATAACATTTGTTGAGCTAATATTTATATTTAAATTATTTACACTGGGCCATCTACTTGATTAAAGTATCTTTAATTCCTTTTTATTCCCCCCCCCTTTTTAAAGATTTATTTATTTATTTTAGAGAGAGAGAGAAACCCTGCAAGTGAGTGAGCGGGGGAGGGACAAAGGCAAAGGGAGGGAATCCTCAAGCAGACTCCCCACTGAGTGCAGAGCCAGAGGTGGGGATCCATCCCAGGAGATGACCTGAGCTAAAATTGAGAGACTGACGCTTAACCGACTGAGCCACCCAGGTGCCCCCTTTTTCATTTTCCCTTTATCAGTAACTATATCCTGTTTTATTTGCAATGACTTCTTTTCATTCATCTCATCTCCATGTTATAAGCCCTCTCTCTCTCTTTTTTTTAAATCACCTTTCAGTAAGGCTCTGCATTTTTACTCCTATAGCAATCTGTGCTGATCTGCCAAATCAGTTATACTTCTTTCTCTGTCAATGATAAAACCCATGTTTGGCTGTCATAAATGTTTAGACCCAGGATGCTATACGTTAATCATTATCTCCTTTAATTTTCAAAGTAGTTCGTAAGGTAGATATTATTATCATCTTTTCCATTTTACTGGTGCTGAACAAACTTAGGTTAGCACCTTGCCCAAGGCCTTACAGCTAGTAAATATTGGTGCCATGCTTAGAGTTCAGGTGGTTTCCTGCTGCATCCTACTGACTCCTGGCAGGGATGATTAAAATTCTTTTCACCTGTTACGATTCTAGAAGCAGTTTTTCTTCTGTGTCTGAGCAGCTGTAAATGCACTTCGTGGTTCCCATCCCATAAACCTAATTCCATCTCAGGGTCATTCTGCACAGCTTGACCTACACATAAAAATTAACTTTTAAGAGGTTTAATTTAGCTTGACAGCCATCTATTCACTGATCTAGAAAGCAGGTATCCTGAGTGCAATTTCCTTTCTATAAATAAATACATTGCCCCACTCTTCTATGAGCTCATTCTTATAGAGTATCACATTCGCATTATTGTTCCAGACTAGATGAGGACATACTGACCTACAGTTTTCAAACCCTCATGGTCTTCAAATTTCCACAAACAACTGGGTTTGGGCTTTCATTAGACCTGGACATTGAATTTTTTCTCCCTTTTGGGTACAAGTAAAAGAGAAATGGAAAGTACTTAGCAAAGATAGACGTGAATAGCTGTTAGGGTAGAAGAAAAGATTTGTAAAAAAGGATGAAAGAAGCTGAATTCCCACAACATAGACCAAAGATAATTGGGAGGGGATCTTTACTTATAGTATATTAAAAAAGGAATTATGTTGAGGAGAGAATGAACTGAAAGGAAATTTAGTTGTAGCAGTTTTTAACATAAAAAATATAAAAACTTGGAATGCTGTGAATTCATTGGGATATTCACATTAATATTATGAGCTAACCTCTATTAAATGTTACTGTGTGCTAGACAGTTAATTCATTTAATTCTCAAAACAACCTGTGAACAAGGTACACTTTTATCTCTGTTTTAGAAATGAGATTTAGAGAGGTTAACAACTTGCTCAGGATCACAGAACAAGTAAGTAGTGGAACTATTACACAAACTTAATAACACCTCCCATGCTTTGTTATTATTTACTTGTTTACTGTCCACTTTCACTACCAGAATGTAAGCCTCATGAGGGTAAACCAATATCTGTCTTTTAAAAAACTGCTATATCCCCAGTGCTTGGCTCAGGGCTGGACACTTAGAGCTTACTCAATACATATTTATGAAATGAACAAATGAATGAGTGAATAAAATCATTCTAATCTCAGAACCATACTAATCCTTTTGCAATAATGTATAAAAAGTTTCTCATTGGGTGCCTGGGTGGCTCAGTCGTTAAGCGTCTGCCTTCGGCTCAGGTCGTGATCCCAGGGTCCTGGGATCGAGCCCCACGTCGGGCTCCCTGCTCTGCGGGAAGCCTGTTCTCCCTCTCCCACTCCCCCTGCTTGTGTTCTCTCTCTCGCTGTGTGTCTCTCTGTCAAATAAATAAAATCTTTAAAAAAAAAAAATTTCTCATTGGTTAAATGAATGGATAAAGAAGATGTGGTATATATATATACAATGGAATGTTATTAGGCCATAAAAAGAATGAAATCTTGCCATTTGCAACAACATGGTTACAGCTAGAGAGTATAATGTTAAGCGAAATAAGTCAGTCGGAGAACAACAAATACCATATGATTTTACTCATGTGGAATTTTAGAAACAAACGAACAAAGGAAAAATAAAAGAGAGAGAGACAAACCAAGATTGGACTCTTTTTTTTTCTTTTAAGATTTTATTTATTTGACACAGAGAGAGTACAAGCAGGGGGAGTGGCAGGCAAAGGGAGAGGGAGAAGCAGACTCCCCACTGAGCAGGGAGTCCGGTATGGGACTCGATACCAGGACCCTGGGATCATGACCTGAGCTGAAGGCAGACGCTTAACCAACTGAGCCACCTACGTGTCCCCAAGAAATAGACTCTTAACTATGGAGAACAAACTGATGATTACCAGAGGGGAGGTGGGTGGGGGGATGGGTGTAATAGGTGATGGGGATTAAGGAGTGCACTTATGGATAAGTAATGTATAGAATGTTAAATAATGTATAGTAATGTATAGAATCGTTAAATCACTATATTGTATACCTGAAACTAATATAACACTATATGTTAATTATACTGGAATTAAAATAAAAAGCTTAACAAAAAGTTTCTCATTGGTTAGTCATGTCTTCCTTCATCCCTTTGTATAATTTCTCTGAAGCTTTTGTAGATTCAGGGGAGAGGTTTAGCTAATCAATACAGGATTCCTTCCCACTCTCAAATATTGAGCTGACCTCCATGTGGAGGTGGTGGAGAGAATGTTTAGAATTTTACCAATTTGAATTAGTTGTATTTCTCAGAATTATAATTTATAGCAATTATTTTCTATAGTTTTCATGAAATTCAGGCAAATGGGCAAATAACAATGTCACAGCAATGACCGAGACAGACATGTCTTGGCCTGCATGGAACTTATTGTTTATTTATTAGTTTTGAGATTTCTGTCATATCCTCATTAATTTTTGAATTTAATATAATACAGGACAAGCTATTTTGCAAGAACATTTTAAGTATCAGAAATAAAAGGTAAAATATATGTAGATGTTACGCTGTGGTTTGAGATGTGTTAGATAGCAAAAAAATTGTGAGAAATGTGAAGTGTCTTGTAGAAGGTATAATTACCAACCCCTAGCCCAGTGTTCTCAACTCTGGCTGTGCAATAGAAACAGGGAGAGTTTTAAAAATATTTCTAGGGCGGGGCGCCTGGGTGGCTCAGATGGTTAAGCGTCTGCCTTCAGCTCAGGTCATGATCTCCAGATCCTGGGATCGAGCCCCACGTCGGGCTCCCTGCTCAGCAGGGAGTCTGCTTCTCCCTCTTCCTGTGCCTCTCACCACTGCTCCTGCTCTCTCCCTCTCTGTCTCAAATGAATAAATAATTCTAAAAAAAAAAAATATTTCTAGGGCTGGGGTGCCTGGGTGGCTCAAGCGTCTGCCATCGGCTCAGGTCATGATCTCCAGGTCCTGGGATCGAGCCCTGCATCAAACCCCTCATTGAGCCCCCCATTGCATCTGGCTCCCAGCTCAGCAGGGAGTCTGTTTCTCCCTTTCCCTCTGCCTCTCCCCCTGCTCATGCTCTCTCTCTGTATCTTTCTGTCTCAAACGAATAAATAAAATCTTTAAAAAAAAGTATGTCTAGAGCCTACCTTAAACCATTATATCAGAATATCTGGGACTAGGCCATTTTATGTTTAAAAAATGCAACAGTTTTGTTACTATTTGCAGATGACATAGAAAATCCTGAAGACTCCACCAAAAAACTACTAGAAGTAATAAATGAATCAGTGAAGTTTCAGGGTACAAAATTAGTAGCCAGAAATTGCTAGCATTTCTATACACTAATAATGAAGTAGCAGAAAGAGAAATTAAGAAAACAACTCCATTTACCATTGTACCAAACGTAATAAAATACCTGAGAATATACTTAACCAAAAAGGTGAAAGACCTGTACACTGACAAGTATAAAACACTGATGAAAGAAATTGAAGAGGGCACAAATAAATGGAGAGATATTCCATGCTCATGGATTGGAAGAATTAATATTGTTAAAATGTCCACATCACCCAAAGCAATCTACAGATTCAGTGCAATCTTTATCAAAATATCAACAGCATTTTCCACAAAACTAGAACAAATAATGCTAAAATTTGTACGGAACAATGAAAGACCTCAAAGAGCCAAAGCAATCTTGAGAAAGAAAAATAGAGCTGGAGGTATCACAGTTCCAGATTTCAAGATACACTACAAAGTTGTAGTAATAAATAAAAAATCAAAAACAAGTTTTTAAAAACTATTTTCACCATGACATGGATTTGAGTGCCTTTCCCTCTCACTGTTCCTTTTTTTCTATATCTTTTCAGGGACACTTAGTGTCCTGAAAAGAGCATAGAAGTCAATATATGGTCTCATTAGTGTAATAGAGAGGACTTTAATTACCTTCTTTCTTTAAATGCAATCTAAGACACAAGAAATATCATAATACTTAAGACATACAAAGAGATATAAAGAATAATGCAATGGATATCCATAGATTCACCACCATATTAACAATATGGCATATTATCAAGTTATAGTTGAAACTCCCTGTGTACCTCCCTCAAATGCACTCACTTACCCAAAGTAACCATGTATTTTTCTCTTTTTAAATTATATACTCATATATTCCTAATACATAGTATCATTTTGCATTTAAAAATTTTGAACCTTGGGGCATCTGGGTGGCTCAGCTGGTTAAGCGGCTGCCTTCGGCTCAGGTCATGATCCCAGGGTCCTGGGATCAAGTCCCGCATCAGGCTCCCTGCTCAGCGGGGAGCCTGCTTCTCCCTCTCCCACTCCCCCTACTTGTGTTCCCTCTCTTGCTGTCTCTCTCTGTCAAATAAATAAATAAAATCTTTAAAAAAATTTTGAACCTGTATAAATATATATATATATATATATTCTTTTGCAACTTATTGTTATGTTTGTGAGATTCAACTATGTTGTTATATGAAGTTTTTGTCCATTGATTTTCACTGCTACATCATATTCTATTGTAGTAACTATACCAATATTTATCCTTTCTCTTCTGATGGACATTTAAGTTGTTTCCATTTATTTTAATGTAGTTCAAATTCATATTACCTTTTGAATAGCCAGCTCCCATTGGTGATTAATTTTTACTTATGCTGCTGCTAATTATGATTTTCCCATCCTGTTGCAATTCATTTTCTGAAAAAATTTTAATGCAAGCCCTTATGTTTTGTCCCAATTATATTTCATGTTTAAATTTTTGAGCTAGAGTTTTTACTTAAAAATTTACCTTGTTAGTTTTGTCTGATTTTTTCAGCTTGTCAAACTGTTTTTTGGATTAATTTGGTTACCTTGTATTTTAACTCCCCTTCCATCTTAGTGTTATTCACAAATTTGATAAAAATCCTTCTATGTATTATTTAAGCCATCGATAAGAATTATGTTAGTAGGATAGGACCTGTTACCCAATGAAGCAGAGTCTATAATTTACCATGCTAGAGCATGGATTTAGCATGGATCAAAGCAAAATCACTGAATTTATTGTTGAGACCTAGATTTGAGTTGTAAAACATATATGCTACTTTAAACCATCACAGATTCAAGAAAGATCCTGAGACTGAAAATCCTACCCTGGATTATCTCTGAAGTAACACTCATTGCGCTGGGTTAGTTAATAAGATGAATGAGTGAGCATCTATGGAAATGGAGTAAAGACAAAATCATACTGGTGTTTTTCACCTCAGAGTTAATCCTAATACGATCAAATCAATTTTTTTTAACTTTCTCTGGTTGGAATTTAAGGGTCTTACATCTGTCAACCACAAGGAGGAGCTATGGTCTAATAAGGAAGAGGCTTGCTTCTGGTTGGGAGTGGCAGCTCAAAGGTAATCTTTTAGAAAAGAGGCCATATCTTGGAAAATGATCTTTCTTAAAAATGACATTTATATAGGAAATTTTAAATGGATAAGCTAGTCTTTATTTTCAAAGGGAAAAGAAACAAGACAGTTATATATAATTCTAATATAACCCCTCTACTAAGAAAAAAGTAAGTTTCCTTTTCTTTTTCAATTAATTAGATATATGGGATAGAACAATTAGCTAATTCTTTAGTTCTTCATCCAGAACCATTAGACTTTAGAATGGACAGGGATCTCAGCATCATCCAGTTTACCTCTTCACCTTAAAGCATTCAGGTATTAAGTTTTTAAGATATATAATATGGGCTCAATAATTATTTACTGAATGAATGAATTAATGACATAAAAACCTGTAAGCCAGATAGGTTAATTAAGTTGACCATGAGCAAACAAGTAGTTAGCCAACAGAGTAAAGATCTGGGAAGAGGAGTGATATCACACCAAATCCCAGGTTTCTAATTCCTTGGATTATGCTTCCTTTTTTTTTTCTTTTTGGGAAGAATTAATTTAGATTTTATTTTGTATAATTTTTAAAAAATTTTATTTTATTATGCTACATTAAATCACCATACATTACATCATTAGTTTTTGATGTAGTGTTCCATGATTCATTGTTTGCGTATAACACCCAGTGCTCCATTCAATATGTGCCCTCTTTAATACCCATCACCAGGCCAACCCCTCCCCCCATCCCTCTCCCCTCTAGTACCCTCAGTTTGTTTCTCAGAGTCCATAGTCTCTTATGGTTCATCTCCCCTTCTGATTTCCCCCCCTTCATCTAATTCCTTGGATTATACTTCTTACACAAAATCATGCTCTCCTTCTTGTATGCCCTGCTTAAGTATAGTCTAAATGTAAGTTAACTACAGCACACTATTTTGAGATTCATCAGTGTTGTTGCCTGTCTTGGTAGTCTCTTTTATTTCTTACTAGTATTCCATTACTAAATAAATATGCCACAGTTTTTTAAAGCCATTATAAGCCAAATATTGATGGATAGTTGGGTTTTTCCAGTTCTTAGTTATTACAAATAAAGTTGCTGTAAACATTTTTGTATCAGTATTTATATGGATATATGTCTTTGTATCTCTTAGGTAAATATCTTGGTGTGGAATTGCTGGGTTATAGGTAAATGTACATTTGGTTTTTTAAATATTATTTCATTGTTTAAAAACTAAATATTTATTGGATGCCTAATATGACAGGCAGTGGGGATACAGTAAAGAAGATTAGTTGATATCTTAATGTGTGTCATGTTTTTTCCCTTACTGGGTTAACATATTATTTTAAGGTTTGTTTTTTTTTTAAATGAAATTGATCAGATACATTTTCTAAATTATTTAGGGATTTATATTTCAAAATAATAGGCCTCATTAGAGATTATTCCCACTACCACATAGTGGTTAAGCCCACAGGCTCTGAAGTCAGAATACCTGGGTTCAAATCCTAATTCTACCAGTCACAGCTGTGTGATCTAGAACAGGTTATTTAACTTTATCCCTCAATTACCTACTGTTACAGATTTTGTATATACCTCTACTACCACTCATTTAGTTTTATTGCAGTTATTTGCACACATATTTATTTCCTCTACTACACTGTGGGCTTCTTTAATCACATATGTATTTTGCTTATGTACATAATGTTAGTACCAAGTTTACTACATGGAAAATAGCAAGTGCTCAGTAAATGGTGAATAAATGACTTGCTACAGCTTTTTGGGGTTAAGACATAGTTCTCAACAAGGATTTGTAAGAATTTATTTTTAAAAAAGATTTTTATTCATTTATTTACTTGAGAGAGAGACAGAGACAGAATGAGAGAGAGAGAATGCGAGTGATGGGAGGAGCAGAGGGAGAGGGACAAGCAGACTCCATGCTAGCACAGAGACCAAAGCGGGGCTCAATCCCAGGACACCGAGATCATGACCTGAGCTGAAACCAAGAGTTAGATGCTTAACCAACTGAGCCACCCAGGCACCCCAGGGATTTGTAAGAATTTACATGAGAAACTTCGAAGTAGGAAACTGTATAAACACATGCTATCGTGTTATTGTGAATTTGTCAGATTATCAGTGTACAGAACAGGGAGCTGAAGAGATGGGACAGAGGACGGAGAAATCTTTTGGAGGTGGGATATAAAATAGGCTCTCCTGGAGGTAGGTCATTGAGCCTGAGTCCTGGCAAAAGGGCTCAAAGGGTACAAGGTATGGGGTAAGGGACTGAAAACGAAGGAATGGAACAGAGAAACAAACTTAGCAAACTTCACAATTAGTCAAGTCCTGATTGTGGTGGTCTCAATAATGGTTTGGAGGCAACAAAAACACCTCCTGAATTATTGTTACCCTTGGATTTCAGTGGTTCCTATAAATTGAGAGAGAAGCAGTGTTCTCTTAGGGTCTCCAGGCCACGAAGGATATACATTCTCTCTTTTTGTTTCTCTATTTCAACATTGAATTAATTAGAAGCAGCTAATGTGAAGGTGATGAAAACAATAATCAACTAATGTTGATGTTGAATGAAATGTCTTGAGGTTTTTAACTAGTATCTCTTGTTTACATGTTCATGATCCTTCACTATTATGGAAAATCGCCTTCCTAGTCAGGGCTTGAAATCTTGATATCACTGCTGAGACAAAAGTTCAGTGGTTTGATGTTAACAGTTTGACAAAAATATTGGTTCCTTTAGAGAAGACTTAAAGAATGATGAAAAGACCAGCTGATCCAGGACCAGGCACGATTATAGATATTTTTCAAGAGATGATTGTTGAATATATTCCTGAAAAAGAATAATAATGATAACAGATTTGTTCAGTACTAAGTGCCATGTTCAGTACAGAACAATTTTATATTTATTATCTCTCTTTATTCTCATAACCCTTTTACATAGTATTAGTGCAATGTTTTGTAGATGGCAAAATTGAAGCTCAGAGAAGGCAAAGAAGCACATATCAGGTATTTTATGATGTTATTTTGTTAGGCATTTACCATCGCCCTCCATTTTATAGAAAAGAAAACAGATGGCAGGACACTCTGGGAATGAGCACGGACTGAATACCTACAGCGCGCCAGGCATGCTAGGTGCATTCTTGTCATTGTTAGTTCGACTTCATAGCCTCATAACAACCCTGTCAGATAGGTACCCGTACCCCCAAAATTACAGGTCAGAAAACTGAGGCTCTGGGACTTTATTTACTTTATTTTATTTTTTAAAAGATTTTATTTATTTATTTGACAGAGACAGAGCAGGAGAGCACAAGCAGGGGGAGTGGCAGAGGGAGAGAGAGAAGCAGGCTTCCCACTGAGCAAGGAGCCCGATGCGGGGCTTGATCCCCTGACCCTGGGATCATGACCTGAGCCGAAGGCAGTTGCTTAACCAACTGAGCCACGCAGGCACCCCAGGGACTTTAAATAATTGGCCCAAATTCATACATTCAGTGAACAGAAACAAAACAAAACTGAAAGTCAAAAGCAGTCACTTCTTTTCCCAAAGTCCAAGTTACCTCAAAGTTATGATGTTCTTTCTCTGATACCTCATTTGTTGAAGGTCACAGAGTTAGAAGTAGAGTGGAATTTCTTACTCAAAGTTTGGTTGGTCTTTCTAGTACATCCTGCAGCTGTTCTTTGGTTTTAGTATGTGTCATCATTATGTCCTCTGCAGCAGTAGAGAAAACAGGTCAAGGGTTTGCTCTTTAGGAGACATTTTCAAATCCATGTGATTAAGCAACTGCATGTACTCTGTCTTGCTAGACTAAATACTGTGATGGCAAACCCTTTAACCTTCGCTTATAGATCATGTTTACAGCCTCTACTATGTTTGCTTTTCTTTTTTCAATTGTGATGAAGTAAAACACATAACATAAAATTTACTGTCTTAACCATTTTAAGCGTACAATTCAGTCAGGTTAATTATATTTGCGTTGTTGTGAAGCCGATCTCCAGAACTTGTTCATCTTGCAAAACTGAAACTCTATATCCATTGAACGCTAATTCCCCTTTCCTCCAAGCCCTTTGCAACCATCTTTCTACTTTCTGTCCCTATGAATTTGACTACTTTAGCTATCTCATATAAGGGGGATCATGCAGTATTTGTCTTTTTGTGACTGGCTTATTTCCTCAAGATTTATCCCTGTTGTGGCCTCTGACAGGATTTCTTTCTTCTTTAAGGCTGCTTATGCTTTTATTTTGATTTTTGTACTGTTACTGAACATTAAAGAAAATGGCATAAATTGGTCTGTTCTGAGGGGCTGTTTCCTAATATAGAGGTCCTGCAATGTTGTTAAAGAGAAGAGTGTTGCTCTGAAGAATAAAATGTGGGTGAAATAATACGACCTAATTCCATATTTCTTATGCTTATATGACTTGGGGATATATTGGACAGATATTGAAGGAAATTTCATAGTCTAAAACCCATATTCTGTATCCTGAAGGACTAAGTTTTGCCTGTACAACTGTATTTACAATATAAAGCGGTATGCTTCCAAGGAATTTCGCTAAAAAAATGGGAATTTTAACCTCTGTTTTGAAGGCTGAATCTGTAGCTTTATGCTTGGAAGCTAGTGTTTCTCTTTTCTTTTTATATGCCACATGGAAAATATATTCCCCAGGAGATTAGGACTCTTAGGAGATTTTAAGACTTGGTCTTTAAATATATGGTCAGATAAATCAATGTACTATGTTTCTACTTTTCCAAGCATAGGAGTCACCATCCATTTTATAAAAATTTGTTAATACTTGCTTAAACATGAAGACAATTTTATCTGCAGGATTTTAGTGTACCACTTGAACAAAAACTGTTAGTGTAGCAAAGACAAAAATGCATTTGTTATCTATTGTTTTTTCTCTCCTGTTTTTTGAGTTACCTTGCTCAACTTCCTCAGGAGAATTTTATAGCTGTCTAATTAACAAGACAGTCTAATTTTAACAATGAAAAAGAAACTACTACTTGCTGAATGATCGTGTGTGTTGTTAAATAAGGCACAGTCCCTAAATTTCAAGGGTATCTGTCCCTAAGAAGAGAGCCACCAGCAGATGGCAATCCCCCTACATGGAATCTCCTTCCAGACCAATGGCAAGTACCTAAGTAAACTGATACCCCAGTGAAGTCACATGCCATTTCAGAGAAACCTGATAGCTTTGGTTGGGTAGGAACCCATTTAACATTATCTCTCAGCTATCATCTCATCTCTCCATTCCATCTGACAATTCTCCAACTCAGCATTTTGTGTATGCCATCCTAAAGGTCAAACAGGGCTACTGGGGTGGGTGCTTTGAATGTAGTCCCTTGGTTTGGTCTTAGGAACACTCATTTTTAACAATCAATTTATGTTAACTGCTTTCCACAGTGACCTTGATGGGGCTATTTGCTGTACTCACCTCTGTGATCTCCTGGGCTTGGCTAACCCATGTTTTGGGATGCTAAGCATTGAGTTACCATAACTTGTGAGCAAACCTTGAGGCAGAATATGTTGTTGATGTTCTATATAAATAAGAAACTTGGAAATTTCCCCACAACAAAAAGGCTTTTGAATTTGGTTGGCTGGTTTAGCTCGCTTCATGCCCCTCCTTTATCTTCTATGGACTTCTGTACTTTTGCTTACAAAATCCAAATATGCAGTATTGTACCCTTCCAGAAACTGGCTGAGATATGGAAACTCTTAAGTAATTTGAGGTCCATGGCTGATATTTTCTTTTATTTTAATGCATGTTTTAAGATTTATCCCCTTTGTAGGAGATTTTCTTTGATCTTATGCTTTTATCATTGACGTATATGTATTTAAATACTTTTGGCTGCAACAGAAAACCTATCTCAAATTAAATTGAATAGAAAAATATTTGTTATTTTCTATATCCTGAAAATAAAGCAATCCTGAAATAAAGCAATTTTCAGGGTTAGTTAATTCAGTGGATAAACATTGTTATTGGACACTGAGATTCTTCTGTATCTCTACTTTGTCATTCATAGTTTTTGCTCCATCCTTAAGCTCCTTCTTATGGTCAAAATATGGCTGTTAGCAGGTCAGCATCATCCAGGAGAGAAGATTCTTCTGTACTCCCAAGCCCCATGAGAGGCCAATGCATCCTTGAATCAACTGCTGGCAGGGTGATAAGAGATTAGTATGCTTGATCAACAGTAATTCTTTGGACTGGAATGAAGGTTAAGGAGAAATGTTTACTACATTATCTGTGGAATTCATTTGTTTCTCAAATCTATTTAGAAGTTGATCTAGGGGCGCCTGGGTGGCTCAGTTGTTAAGCGTCTGCCTTGGGCTCAGGTCATGATCCCAGGGTCCTGGGATCAAGCCCTGTGTCGGGCTCCCTGCTCAGCGGGAAGCCTGCTTCTCCCTCTCCCACTACCCCTGCTTGTGTTCTCTCTCTCTCTCACTGTGTCTCTCTGTCAAATAAATAAATAAATAAATCGTTAAAAAAAAAGAGAAGTTGGTCTATACACCCTTTTAGTCCCTAGGAATTTGAGGAACAAGTGGTAAAGGAGTAGTCATTTCTAATGAAAGAATAAATGCCTTTTATGTGAGTAAAAAATTTTGAATCTAAATTCACAGAGTTTGGGGTAGGTCAGTAGCTGAAAAATGTGTATCATTCTGTCTATCCTTTATGGAAATTACTTGAGGCATTATTTGCACTGTGAATATGGGCTTTTGCTTTAATAATTTTAAAGCATGAGAGAATAACCTCAGATTTTTAGAAGAAAACATTACCTATGGTTAATATTCTGTGAATCTGATGAAATCATAGCATTCAATTTTTCTTTATTTTCTGGGACTCAGTTTCCAACTGTATAAAAGAAGGACTGAGTGATTTCTTAGCACATATTTCTGCCTATTTAAGTATTTAATCAGATTTCTATGAACTTTCTGGTTAATGTACAAATTACAATTTAGTCTTAAGCTGTGTCATATTCAACATTACTTTATTATCTATTTGAGATTTTAAGAAAAAATTTACTTGGCAATTATATCAAACTTACAGAAAAATTGCAGGAACAGCACAAAAATCTCCTGCACATTCTTCACTTAGAGCCTCCATTGAAGTTTTACCATTGCCCCACTGATATCCTCTGTAGTGTAAGGCTTCGGGATCACACCCTGCAACCAATTGTCCTGTCTCCCTAGGTTCTTTCAATCTGGAACAGTCCCTCAGTCTTCCTTTCAGTTTCATATCCTTTTCAAATTTCAGGTCACAGATCAGTCACTTTGTAGAATGTCCCCCATTTCAGTTTTCAAAATGTTTCCTTATGATCAGATTATGCAGTTTTTGGCAAAAATGTTACAGAAGTGATGCTCCATTCCAATTGAACAGCACATGATGTTGATTTGTCCCTTCATTGGTGGTGTAAATTCTGACCACTTGATTGCCAGAGGAGTCTCCGCTGTGAAGCCGCTTTTTTTTTCTTTGTTTTTAAAGTAAGTGTTTTTAGTGGAAATACTTTGAAACTATATAAATACATATTCCTCACCTCAGTTTCACCGACAAGTTTTAGCATCCATTGATTTATCATGCTTGAATTATCAGTATGATGGTTTCTAAGTGGTGTTGATTCTAATTCTGTCATTTCTTCCACATTTATTAGCTATTGTTATATTATAAGCAGAGCTTTCTTTTCTCTCCATTTATTTATTCACTCACTTACTTATATCAGTGTAGACTCATTGATTCCTATTTTATTCAATAGCTTATAATCTGTTACTGTTATTATTATTTTGATGTTCAAATTGACCCAGACTTGACCTTAAGTTGTTCCTTTAAACTGGCTTCTGTGTTCTTTTGACATATTTTCATCATCCTTTTAGCATTTCTTTACTTCTTGGGGCCAAAAAATGTTTTAGCCTCACCTTGTACTTTCCTTGCCCAGCCCTGGATTCAGCCATTCCCCCCAAGAAGTCCTAGTTCCTTTCAGTATAAAGTGGAATTTAGAAACCAAGATCAGGGTGCTCATGTGTTCATTGCAACTGGGGTGTTGTTCCCAGGCCAGAGCTAAGAAATACACACAAGTACACACATCCCTTTGCATCTATATTTATACATTCTGAGACTTTAAGTTCATATTAATAACTCCAATACCGTGGGGTTCTTCTCAGTAATTGAGAAACCTGGTTCTCATTATCACCAATATATTTATTCATTTGCTTGATCCTTTTCATATAGCCGACTATTGATCTTGTCAGACTATGCCTGCTGCCCTGTTCTAACACCATCTTCACATGGGCTGTCATTACCAGCTGTAACCAGGCTTCCTTCACCACGTGGTTCCAACACCATCTTTAAGAGGTGCCATTACTGAGCTGCTCAGACTGCCTTTTCTCCACAGCTTTGATATCATTGTCCTACAGGCCACCATTACTGTCCTAATGAAATCTGCCTAATGAATTTTGGACTAAAGAAGGAAAAAAGGAAGGAAGGAAGGAAGAAAAGAGACTGAAGCAATTATAGATTAAAATAGATAACAGGGATTTTAACAATCAGTAAAGTTAGGATACATGCCCATGGTTTGCTATTTATTCTTTACTAGTTTCTTTTAAGTTTCATATTAAAGCATACTTTCCCAGAAAATGAGCATAATCCCATCTTTCAAAAAGAAATACACAGACTTAAAATATTATTTAAAAAAGCACAATGAAAATGATTGCATGTAACCTGGATTTGGCATATGAAGTCACACACACATCTAATACAACAGATAAATGCAGCCTCCCACTGTGAATATCTTAGAAGTAAATATAGCATGGGTTCTGTCTTAAACTGCCTGAGTTGCCTTTTGTATGATAGGTTAAGTTAATTAAACTCTAGTTTCTTAGTTTCCTCATCTGTAAAATGTGAATAGTGATAGTATTTATCTATCAGAGTGATTTTGAGGATTGAATGAGTTAGTAAATGTAAGACCTTAGAATAATGTCTGATATTTAGTAAACACTATCAAAATTGTTGCTATTATTATTATTATTTGTATTGCCAAATTCCTTTTTTATACAAGTATTTGTTATTTGAATTTTTACTGTCATACCTCTAAATTCTTTAAAAGCCCTGACAAACCTTCCCTAAACTTAATTTGCAGTATTTTCTTTTCTACATGAACTAGTGATTCAATTTTCTCCTTTTCCTCTTCCTACATTAGGCATTCTCTTGGAAATTAATTAATGTATGTCCCTCATCCCTACAACTCAACTCTGCTTTGTTTTTACCCATTTTATCCTGCTTGTGCATAAATGTCTTACCTGAGTTCTGGGGGCTTTGTAGAATCTAGAACTTTAGAAGACCACATAACAGTTCTTTTGTTGTGGGCTCTGGACTTCGTTATGTGACCTTGTGAAAGTTGCTCAAATACCTTGATCTCCAGTTTTCTTTAACTATAAAATGGAACTAAGTAGTGTTACCTCAAAGGGCTACTTCATAGGGCTACTAATTAAATTAATTAATTAATTAAATTTATATATAATTGACATATAACATATTAATTTTAGGTGTACAACATAATGGTTCGATATTTATATATATAGTGAAATGATCACCATCATAAGTCTAGTTAACATCCATCACCACACATGGTTACAATTTTTTTCTTGTGATGAGAACTCTTAAGATTTATAGTCTAAGCAACTTTCAAATGTACAGTATGGTATTGTTACCTATACCATGTTGTACATTGTATTCTCATGACTGATTTATTTAATAAGGAAGTCTGTACTTTTTAACCCTCTTCAACCATTTCACTTACCCTACCACCCCCAGTTCTTGCAACTACCAATCTATTCTCTGTATCCATGAGCTCATTTTGTTTGTTTGTTTGTTTGTTTGTTTTAGATACCACATATAAGTGAGATCAAGTGAGATTTGTCTTTTTCTTGTCTGACTTATTTCACTGAGCATAATGTCCTCAAGTTCTATCCAAGTTGTTGCAAATGACAGATTTAACATTCTTTTTTGTGGCTGAGTAATATTCCAGTGTGTTATCTATCACACCTTCTTTATCCATTCACCTAACAATGAACACTTGAGTTGTTTCCCTATCTTGGCTATGGTAAATAATGCTGCAATGAACATGGCGGTACATAAATCTTTTCAAATTAGTGTTTTCATTTTCTTAAGTTAAATACCCGGAAGTGGAAATGCTGGATCATATGGTATTTCTGTTTTTAATTTTTTGAGGAAATTCCATACTGTTTTCTATAGTGGCTGCTCTAATTTACATTCCCATCAACAGTACACAGGGTTTCCTTTTCTTCACATCCTTGCCAACAGTTGTTATTTCTTATCTTTTTGATGATAGCCATTCTAATTTGTGTGAGGTGATATCTCATTGTGGTTTTGATTTACATTTCTCTGATGATGAGTGATGTTAAGCACCTTTTTATGTGCCTGTTAGCTATCTGTATGTCTTCTCTGGAAAAGTAACTATTCAGATCGTCTGTTCATTTTTAAATCAGATTGGTTTTTTGCTATTGATTTGTATGAGTTCTTTATATATTTTGGATATTAACCCCATATCAGATATATGATTTGCACTTATTTTCTCCCATTTGGTGGTTGCCTTTTCATTTTGTTGGTGGTTTCCTTTAGTGTGCCGAGACTTTTAATTTATTTTTGCTTTTATTGCCTTTGCTTTTGATTTCAAAATCTAAAAAATCATTGCTGAGATCAATATCAAAGAGCTTACTGCCTATATTTTCTTCTAGGAGTTTTATGTTTTCATGTTTAACATTAAATCTTTGATCCATTTGGAGTTAGTTTTTATTTATGGTGTAAGATAGTAGTTCGGTTTCATTCTTTTACATGTAGCTGTCCGGTGTTCCCAACATCATTTATTGAAGACTGTCCTTTCTTTATTGTGTATTTTTGGCTTCTTTGTTATAAATTAATTAACCATATATGTGTGGATTTATTTCCAGCCTTGCTTTTCTGTTCCATTGATCTATGTGTGTTATGTGTCATTTAAGTGAGACAATTTGATAAAGCACTTAGCACAATGTTAAAAAAATATTAGTAATGATTATGATTATGTTACCAAACTGGAAGGGTTGATTCTGGCTTTCTCTATTTTAACTTTCTTCTCTTCCTCAGATGTCTTTCTTCCAGATCTTAAATATTAGTTCTAATGCTGAGAAAAATGAATATATGCAGCTTCAAAAAGTTATTGGTTAGTGTCTATGGAAAAAATTACAATTTTGGATGTTTTAGAGTGATATGTGAATTTAAGATTGTGGAGTCCAAGACTGACAACTATTGAGAGCCAGTATAATGTTTTTAAGAGGGTAGAATCTGGAGCCAGACAGCCTGGGTTTCAATCCTAGTTCTTCTGCTCACTAGTTTGTGTGACCTTGGGCAAGTTACTTAACCACTCTGTGCATCAGTTTCTTCATCTATGAAGTGGGTCTGAAATATTTGAAATAACTATTTGTTAAGTAGTTATTTCATAAGACTGTTGTGAGAATTCAGTAAGTTCAAATATGTAAAAGTACTTAGACTGGAGCCTAGCCCTTAGTAAGCCCTGTACACATGTTAGCTCTTCAACTACTGACCTTTAATGGCCTTTCCATTAGCATGGGAGGTTTTCTTGTGACCACAATCAAATTGTTCTTATTTCCAGTTATATCAATGTTCTTTTCCTTTATATTGAGAAAGTTAAATTTTTGTAGCATATGTATTACATGTTATTATGACAATTATATTACAATTATTTATATAATTTTTTTTTACTTATCCATTTTACTGATACAGTGTGATTGATTGCAGTGTGGGAGAGACTTTTTCTCTTTAGCCTCTATCTGTATGAACAAGTGAGATGGGAGTAGAACCAAAGCACATCACTGATGTGATTCATTGGAGGATGTCTAGATGGCTGAGAAGCAGTGATGGATGTCTCTCCTTTCCTCCATGTGACTCAGATGCTTAAACAGGCATGGAGAACTGAGTCAACTAAATATTTTGGCTTAGTCCATTTTGTTTGTGGCATAAAACCCCACATAGTCTCTTAAATCTCTGGTGCTTTTTTCTTCTAGCTGATTAGTGCATCTGAGGTTAGAGTTTTATATTTTATATGCAAAGCAACTAACAAAAGAGATTTTTTTTGAATGGGTATCACAATATTTTGGTATAATACCTATTTTTTTAAAAGTTGTTTGTTTTAGATAAATTGAGCCAGTACAGATTAGGCTTTGGGTATAATTGCTCTTTAAAACATAGATTATAATTAACATCTGTTCAGATTTTTTTTAAGAAGCAGCATGGAATGATAAAAAAAATTCATTCATTAAACAAATATCTTTTAAGCTTCTAATAAATGTCAGCCAACTGTGCTGGGTGAAGAGAAAGTATGTGTGCACACACACATTGCCGTCCCCTCCTGCTCCTGATGAAAAGATATTTCTTCTCTTATAACTTACATCTGGTGGGGAGATAGATATTAATTTAAGAATCATGTAAATAAAAGAATAATTATAACTGGGGTAAGAACATGGTATTGGAGAGTGTATTGTATATTAGGAGAAGCCAAAGAAGGCTTCCTGGAGGCAGTGGCCCTTGAGCTGAGATCTGAAAGATGAGCAGAGAATAACACTGAAGAGGAGTCAGGGAGTTAAGGAAGGAGATTACTGCAGACAGGGGCATCTGTATGCAAAAGTTTATGGCAGGAGGGAGCATGGATTGTCTGAAGAGCCCAGAGAAGGTGAGAGTTGCCAGAGTTCAGAGGCAAGAAGGAGTGTAGTGAAATAATGAGGCTATAGAGTTAGGTAGGAGCCCAGAGCAATTAGGGCCTTATGGTCCATGTTAAGTACCCATGTTATCCCAAGTTCGCTGGGAAAGGACCCCTCAGATGTTGAGAGAAGCTTAGGCCATGGATTCTGGTAGATGGAAAGAAATGAAGCAATGCTAAAAAAAAAAAAAAGCTAATAATTAGGGCTATAATATTCATAGTCTCAAAATAGAAAAAATGCAATTCAGTATAAGCATTCTATTCACAAGAAAATTACAGAATTTACAAAAGATCAGTTTAAAGTATACTGCAGGTGGTATGAGTTGGTAATAAGACATCAATTTAAAGTTGTATGATGAGTATCTTCTCTCAATCCTGGCACTGTGTCTCTGTGACTGTATATAGATCCTCATTTGGAGGTAGGGCTGAACTTTCAATCTGTGGCTTTTCACGAATGTGAGGCCACGTGGTCTCCAAGACAGGCTGTGAATAGGGACTATTGACATGACACACATAAGGGAAAGTGATGCAGCCAGACGTGCATATTAAAAAAAAAAAAACCTGCTAATGATGTACTATATGTTGGCTAATTGAATTTAAACAAAACAAAACAAAGATGCTAGAGGCATGTTGTGGGTGATGGCAGTGGAGCTGGAAAGACACAAATGGCTTGGTTTGGTCTTTGTTTATGATGAATGATAGAGAACAACCACAATTTTGGACTTCATAGAACCAAATTCCCAAATTAGTGCTAGAATTAGGGAACTTCACTGAAAGGTAAACAAAAACACTAAATGACACCAATATAGTGATTCTTTTTTTTCTCCACATAAAAATGTCTTTTTATGTTTATATATCTGGGTATATTTTAAACTTTTCATTTTCCAAACAATTATTTGCATGTATAAATCATCACTTGGGTATGGAAATAACACAATTTGCACATGTCAGTCCTAACTCATACTACACTTTGGCTTTGTTTTTAATGCAGAAATTAAACAGAATTTGCCAACAAACATTTATTGAGCACCTACTATGTGCCAGGTAATAACAGGTTTTAGCTTATGATCTGTAAATTTGTATCCCCACCCCCATACTTTTATAACATGGGTGATAATTCTGAAAAAATTTAAACTGTTTCAACTTCGTTTTGAATAGCTTGGAGGTTAAAAGTATTAAAAATGTAAAAGGAAAAAGAAGTTACGTCTTTTAGTTTTTGAATATTGTGTGCCAAATGTCCTAAATGTTTTAAGAATCCTTTTAGCCTTTTCAACCTGCCTTCCCACTGTGTGCCCAAAATAATTGATTATCCGTGTGTGATCCTACAAGCATTGCAGCAAAAAGGGCAGAAAACAATGGACAAAGATAATGGGATTTCACATTTTGCCCTGCCTACCTTTTTCTTTCAAACTGACTTAAGTTAATAAAACTTCCCATGAAAGCCTTTGAAATTTCATCATGGGTTTTGTGAAAGAGGTGAAAGTTGACCTAGAAGGGCTTGACCTATAAGTTGGCAGCTACTGGAAGTCTAGCCTCATAATTCAGAGGTCCAGTGACAGCTTTGCCTATAAACCCAAGTCTTCATTTCACTGACATTTTCAGGTTTAGTCTCCTTGAAAATGCTAACAAAAGTGAAGCATATCATTTCTCTGCTTGGGATAGCAATGGTGATGTTTATGGAACCATTTGCTGTCTCAGGGGTAATCTCCCGGATAATTTGGATTAACCTTATCGGGTCTCTAGATACCACATTACCCAGGGTGGATGATCTCCAGAATAACCTTTTCAGATCCTAAAGTTTTAACCCCAGCACCATGTTTTATCAAAAAACTTTCAACAGAAATTCATTGAAAACTATCCGACAAGGCTTACTTCAACCCTTTTGGTCTGAAGTGGCCTTCAGTCAGGCAAGAAAACATAATGTTTTCTGTGAATAATTCTAATTAGAAAGTAGGGCAACCTGACATTTTCCTCTGTTTACTTTTTCCACGAGACCGTTGTTATGTATCAATGTGCCTCACTCCTCCTATTTGTCCAGGTTTTGAAATTGATTACCTGGAAAAGGCGGGTGTAGTGCTTTTGTTAGTTTATTTACTGGTAGAGAGAATTTACTTAAAAGAGTGAAGAATTTTCCCCAAGGAAGAATTTGTCTTTTGGGCAGGCAACAGAAAGAATCTTTTATGTGTATTGATCAAAAGTTCTTCTGGAAAAAAAAAAAAGTCCTTTCTTTCTTTCTTTCTTTCTTGCTTGCTTGCTTGCTTGCTTGCTTGCTTGCTTGCTTTTCTTTCAAAGAAAGAGGGAAGTCTGATGCCTTCTGAAGCTGGGATCAACCCTGAAATTCTGTCCCACTCAAGACTTCTACATCCTAATTAGGCTTGCTTTTGTGAAATCTAATTATGTTCATAATTACTTTTTAGTATTATAAATCTAGAGCTTGTAGTTCCAGTACAAGACTATGAATTTCACTGTCTCAAAACTGAAAAATAGTAATTACAACTACGAATTTGTTTTATTTTTCTGCTTTTCAGAAAGTGCAGGCCCAGGTGATTCACTACAGTTTTTCCAGAAAATATTCATTCCATTTGAATCAGTTTAAAAAGGTAGAGCAGAGTAGCAGTAGCTAATAAAATTAATGTCATATCTGTAATAGAGAAGAGTACTCATGGTCTCAATTGAAAGGAATAATAGAAGAAAAAAATCACTTTGCATTCTTCATATTGAAACCTAGTCTGTTCTTCTGAAAGTGAGGTGTTGATATACCTCTACCCAATGCTCATTTTTTTCTAAAATTAATCTGATTAGGGTGCATTTAAACATAGGGTGAAGGAAAGTATTGAGGTTGTCTGTGCTCAAAAAATAAGATCCTATTGCTGATTTACTTTATGAAATAGTTTGAACTGATCAAGTTATGAGATCCAACAGTTTAACCTTAGAAGGGACAGATGAAGCACTTTTCAAAATAGTGACAGTTTCTATTTCCCTGAGATTTTCCTTTGTGCTAGATGCTTTGCATGTATAGTCTCATTAATCCTGACAACACTGTAAACTATATATTATCATTTCCATTTTATAAAGGAGGAAAACTGAGACTCAAGAGACCAAGACACCTGCCCGAGTTCACCTATCTGGGTTGAAATTCTGCAGTGGAGGGGCTGCCATTGTAAGCTCGTCTGTCCCTGACGCCCATAGTCTTTCCACTTATGCGCCATGTCTACAAAATGCTTGGTTACTTCCTGCTGTATCTTCTTGAGAAGAAAACTGGAGAGGTGAATGGGAAAGGCCAGAATATGGGGATGGGGAATGGAAGGGATTATGGGTGCAGTAGTGTTTTCACTGGAGAGTTACATATTTGGATAATAATGTGTAGAGCTTTGGCCAGGGAAAGGATGAGCCAGTTAAGCTAGCTAGAGGAATTTCCATTGAGCTTGGGAGCACAATTTATTAGAAAGATTAAAGACTGGTTGGACCATTTCTTTGTCTCAGACCAATGGAATAATGGAAAGAAATTTGCATTCCAACAACAGGACAACTCCCTGCTAAAACTAGAGTGTGATATTTAAATAAATATTAAGAATGATAGTTACCATTTATGGGACTCATCCTAAGTACAAAGCTTTTTAAAAATGCATTATTTTTAACCTTACAACACCCTTGTAATGTAGGTTTTATTATTTCTGTTGTACAGATAGGAGAAAAACAAAGAAATCAAGTATTGAGGAGGTTCTCCAAGGCTGACAAATAGGTTCATCTTGATCTTGAGTCTGCATTCTTTTTCTCCAAAGAGAATATTTGATACACTGCCTTACCCATTGCAGTTAATATATGATGTGAGAAAAAAAGCTTTAAAACTATATTTTAAGAGTAACTAGTTTTGCATATCAGATTGGAGGTACTGGCAAGGGCACCAGCATGTTCGGTGGGAGAGAGTAGATCTTAGAGAAGGGAAAACTTTTCTGACTTTACTTTGGCACCTTAAGCTAGTGTGGTCCAGAAACAGTGGTGGAAACTTTGGAGTACCACTTTTGCTTTGAGGTAGCTGAATGGTCTTAGACAAGTCATGTAACCTTGCTGGGCCCCAATTTTCTTGTCTTTTTGCCTATTTCAGTGCTTGGCACATAGTAGGAATGAAAATGATACAGGATATAAACGAAGAAGCTCAGATTGCTAATTTTTTGGAGTTTCTTTGAGTTCTAAATTCTGTTACTCAGGCATAGTAACTTTGGTTTCTTTATTCTTTCAAAGAGGAAAATTGTGCCGATCTATTTGGCAAGGTTATTATGGGAATTAACTAGTATATTTTCCAAGTTATGGAGGTCCTACAGAAAAAGATAAGAAGACTACATCTTCTTTCCTTTCAAATAGTTATGATAACTTTTATTAATATTTTGCATTGATCAAATGCCACAAATATGTCAGGTACTATAGAGAAACTAGAACCTTTCCAGCAAGTTCATAATCTGAATACACTAGTAATGGCACTAGTATTAGTGACTGAGTTTATTTATTATTTTTTAAAAATTTATTTATTTGAGAGAGAGAGCAGAGCGAGCAAGAACATGAGTAGGGGGAGAGGGGCAGAGGGAGAAGGAGAGGCAGGATCCCCACTGAGCAGGGAGCCCAATGCGAGGCTCAATCCCAGGACCCTGGGATCATGACCTGAGCTGAAGGCAGACGCTTAACTGACTGAGCCACCCAGGCACCCAGTGACTGAGTTTAAAAGTGTCTTCATGCCAATGTTTGAGAGAATCTGGTCACATATATTGTAGCACAGGAAAGAATCAGACTGGCATCAGCCCAGACATGGCTAGAAGGAAGAGAAGTCTCTGAAAGCTTGTTCTATTAGTGGGACTTTTGCATTGCTTCATGTCTTTGTGGTTTGGAATGGTAGCCACCATTGCAGGGTCTCATAAAATATGGAAGCCTGGTACTTTGTGCTCTAGGCCGGGTAATTTGCCATGTGAAGGTCAATCATCTATCTTGGTTCTCAGTTTATTCATTTTTGAATAGTTGATAGTAACGTTTACACCATCAGTTTATTGTGGAGATTGATAATGACTATAGAATCATTTGAGAAAGTTCTATTTCTATGGCAACTATATGGATATTACATATTTGCCAAGCCTCTGAAAGATCAAAATAAATTAGAAGCTCATATTGACTAAAATGTTCCAAGTGGAACTTGGACCATATGATTTTATCACTCACGTTTCTTTCCTAAAAGCCTTATGAGCAGAAGAAAAGAAAACGGAAAGAAGGGGAAAACTGTTTCTCTGCTGGCAATGAGAAGTGTGTCATTTGCAAAATCTCCTGAAAGCATGGTATTTTCTTCAACCACAAGAGTGGACTATTTGTAAAATTGTTAGTGGATTTCCCAGATTTGTACTAATAACATACAGTGATACCAAGTTGCCATTTATACCTTACACTTTACTTGTAGAGAAACTGAATCAACAAAAATAATGTTATATGGGAAAAATACAAGAGTCAGATGTTGGGTGATGATTTTCCATTAATTTAAAAAATTCATTTATTCATCTCTTTATTCGTCCATACATTTATTCATTTAACCAATATTAAGTTTCCAGTACTGAGCTAGGTGATGAGGATAAAAAGATAACTAGTCTCATGTTTTTTCATTTAATTTGTTCCTTATTAATATTTATAACCTTTACTTTGATAAATAACTTATGAAAGTTAAAAATAGGCTATCCTGATATTTCTGTTAATATGCACATTTTTCTTTATTTATGAAGGAATTTATTCTCTGCTAGAGATCCCTATGAATGGGGGAAAGCCTTGAATACTCTGCAGTATCTGTAATGAGAAATATACACAAATTAAGAAATAAACAATAAGATATTAACACAAAAGTATGGTGCTTGCTAGAGACTCTCCCCATTGCAAACAAAAGAATCTTTTAATATGTGATACTACAGATATGTGACTGTAGTATTGACTCTCCTCAAATATTTAAAAGTGTAAACCATGAGTGTATTTTAGACTAATCCTTTAGAGAGAACTTTTTTTTATTTTATAACTGGCTTAAGAAAAAAGAAAAAAAAAAAAGTACTGACTCCATATCTGAAAAGTCAAGACCTTCACTCACATGGTCTGATCCAGGGACTCAAATGATGTCAGTGAGGTTGTCTTTCTTTCTTGGCTCTGCTTCTCTGTCCTGGCCCCATTTTTTTGAGCAAGCTCTTCCCTCATGGTGATAAAATAGCGTCGATAGTTCTAGGTTTATGTCCTATTTTGCCAACAATTCAAGTATAAGAAAATGTTTTTTTCGCAGTAGTTCCAACCAAAGTATAAGGATTGAGTTTCCTTGGCTCTGGTTTATCTGTCTTGAGTCACATGCCCATCCTTGGAACTGGTTAGTGTCAGTCTCACCCAGACTACATGACCTGAGAATGAGGAATATCAGACTTCTATTACTAGAAGGAGAGGGCATTAAGACAGATGTCCATTACCTTATTTTTAGCAATATGTAGTATCTAGAAATACCCTATCTGTTCTCTGCCTTATATCACAGCAGAGGATTCCACAGTCAGCTGCCTCTCTCTCACCCCAGTGCATAAATTTTTCCCTATCTTACACATTTGGGTTTGCTCATTAGTCTCTTTATGAGACCATGGTTTACAACCAGGGATTTTCAGGACTGTGAAATCCTTAAGTAGAGAATGTTTCCATTTATAGCAGAAAAATTGCTCTGTGCTGTTTGGCCATATGGCCTGCCTTAGTGTGAAGACATGTATTCTTATGTTATCAAAATCCCTTGATATTGATATAAAATCAACTTTTATAGAGTGGGATACGTGTTTTGTGTCCTCTTTACAAAGAACATTTAATATTGCATATCCTCAAAGAAAAAGCATCATGAATTTGTGTAAATTACATTAGAAATCATTTTTCATTTGGAAATTAAATTTTGCATCCAACTGGATGGTTGTACTTAATCTAATGATTTCTGAGTGTTTAAAATAGTAACGTCTGCCAGTGGACTCGTAAAGGAATCTATACATCATAAGAATCAAACAGTATGAAACTTTTATGTTTAACTTCCCATTAGGATGCAAGATCAGTATACTTCATTAAAGAATATATATAAAGAATTATTCAATGATGTTTCATTATATTGCTGACCACCCGTCAATAATTTATTTCTGTATGAGTTTCTGCAGTCCCACAGACTAAAACTCTTTAGTTAAACTAGCCCTTGTTGTAATGTGAGACACTCAAGATTAAAAAAAAAAACAAAAAAACCCCCTCATTATTTAATTTTAACTATAAAATGCTTATTGGGTGTGGTAGAAACTAAGCTAGATTCCTAGTATATCAGTAAACCATAAATGTAGAGGAAGAAAAACTCAGGAGGACTTAAATAGAGCATAGTAGGCACACAAATACCCCAAAATGTATAACACAGAAACAATTACAACACAATATAAAGGTAATACTCTTAGAGTGGTATGAATTCCATACTCTGAAATAAAACATAAAGTATCTGAAGCATTCATACTACCTGAACTTTTAGAATTACTGAGGAGTCTACTAAGTCTTGGATGCAGGAAGTAGGAACCTCAGAAATTTTACTTCTGTTTATCAGAAGATTTATTTTAGCAAGTGGGTGGGTGGGCAAGTACCCTTTTTTTGATTCTTACATAGATTTGGCTCTTAGTTTAATCTCTCCAGCATGAAAAATGGTCCCAAGTTTATATCAATAAAAATTTCTGCTTTGAAGTAATCTGGAAAACCTTACTATATAAACTCCCTAAAAGAAAGAAATCCATAAATGACACAAATTCCAGAAGACTGGTTGTAACTTTCATGAATGAGAACTGTGATTTAAGAAAAACCATGAGTAACACCTTCACTAGGAGACTTTGATTTTGTGAGTCTGAAACTATGTCTTGCATTGGATTCTCTTACAGGGACAACTTTGTCAACAGATTTCATCTCAAATCCATTGCAATGTTTTCCATTTTGTTTTTCAATGGAGTAGATTTTAGGAAGTGACTGCTAGTGCTCATTATCATAAAGAATGATCAATCATAGGATATTATTTCCCTTTTCCAGTTTAATTTCCTATTTGTTTGACTTTTTAAAAATCATCTTGTGCTTTTTACAATGTGTGCTCTGTGTGTGTGTGTGTGTGTGTGTATGTGTATGTGTATGTGTGTGCAGGTGTGGTAATACTGCAGACATTCTGAGTTCTGGACTATGCAACATTCCAACCAATAATGCAGTACTGATGTGTAATGAATATAAATTTTATTATTATTGCATATATAATAATTATTATTTTCACCATTTTTTTCAATATGAAAGTAGTCATTTATTAATTGACCAGATTACAAAAATAATCATGGTAGATACTTTAGTTCATCCTTCATAAGCCTATTGACCTGGTCTTCCTTGTTACCAGCATCTCTACCTTCTACAAAATGGGTGGGCTTTTTCTTCATTCCCCTTTGTGGAGAAGATAATTTGAAGGGCCATAAAAAGTTGTTTTCTTCTTTGAAACATTTTCCAACAGTGTAGACCTGGTCAACCAGATCTTCCATGCAGACGATGCCATATTTACCAAGAGATCAAGCAATCAATGTGTTACCTGTCAGGGCAATTCACTTGTTGATTCTGCCTTAACCACGCTTGTAGATCAATTCATACACCGACTTCAGGGTTGGGTCCCCCCATGCTATATATGGTTCCACAATCTTTGGTATGTTAACTGAAACCTTTTTGAGCTTAACAAAGGTGCCATTGAAGAATCTGGTGAAGGTGAAGAAGCTGCAACACCTTTCGAACCTTTGGGCTCACACCACTGTTACCTCTGATCCTGATGACAAATGCCAGTTTGGGTTCTGCAGGTATGGAGAAGTTGCCAACTTTTCTTGCCATCCTCGCCCTTCGAATCTCAGTTCCTTACATCTGCCTATATTCTTTGTGGTAATGCTTAGCTTTTTCATAGACAAGCTTCCTCCTTGCTTTTCTCAAAGAATTTTTTGGGCAAACTTCTTTCTCAGACACTTGATCTTCAACTCTGCGAAATTCTTTTGCTTTTTCTTAAGGATTTCTGGCACAATAGGAACCTTCTTTTTCTTCTCTTCTGCACCCTCCATGGTTCCACTATTTTCACCATTTTTAATGTGCTATGCATCGTGCTAATAACTTTGACTTTCATAATAAATCCAAGAGGCAAATATTTATATCCTCAGTTTACAGACTAGATGATTAAGGCTTGGATAACTTAGATTAAAACTTGGGTAAGTATTATGTTAGCTACAGATTTTTTATAGATGTCCTTTATCAGGTTGAGGAAATTCTCTTCTGTTCCTACTTTGCAGAGAATTTCTATCATGAATGGATGTTAACTCCTATCAAAGGCTTCCTTTTTTCATTAGTTGAGATTATCTATGATTAAAAAAAATTCTTAATAGTGAATTACATTGATTGATTTTTAAATATTGAACCAGCCTTATATTCCTTGGATAAATCCCAGTTTGCTCATAATGTATTACATTTTTATATGTTGCTGAATATAATTTGCTAGAATTTTGTTGATGATTTAGGCATTTGTGGTCATAACGATATTTGTCTGTAGTTTCTTACAATGCATTATTTCTAATTTTGGTATCAGTGTGATGCTGGCTCATAAAATAAGTTGGGAAGTGTTTTCTCAATTCATTTTCTGGAAGAGATAGCATAAAATTGATATTTATATATCAATTATGTTGATAATTATATTTTTTTCCTAGAAATGTTTGGTAGAAATCTCCAGTGAAACCATCTGCGCCTGGAGTTTTCTTTGTGGGAATGTTTTCAATTTTTTTAACAGATATAGGAATATTCAGGTTATTTATTTCTTTTTCAGTGAGTTTTGTTAATTTCTGTCTTTCAAGGCACTGGCCCATTTGATTTAAGTTCTTGAATTCATTAGCATAGAGTTGTTTGTTGTATTTCCTTATTATCCTTTTAATGTCTGTAGGATCTCTTATGCCTGCTACTGGTGATTTATGTCTTCTCTTTTTTCTTGATCATTCTGTCTAGAGGTTTACAAATATTATTGATCTTTTCAAAGAACCATGTTTTGGTTTCATCAAATTTCTTATTAAAATTTTGTTGATTTCTGTTCTCAGATTTGACTTTTCCTTGTCTCTATTTGGTTTGGGTGTACTTTGCTCTTCCTTTTCCACTTTGTTTCATTATTGAGACCTTTTTTTCTTTTTTTTTAAGATTTTATTTATTTATTTGACAGAGAGAGAGAGAGTGTGAGAGAGCACAAGCAGGTAGAGCGGCAGGCAGAGGGAGAGAGAGGGAGAGTAAGAAGCAGGATCCCCACTCAGCAGGCAGCGGGCTCAATCCCAGGACCCTGGGATCATGACCTCAGCCAAAAGCAGATGCTTAACTGACTGGGCCACCCAGGTGCCCTGAGACCTTTTTTTTTTAATAACATAAGATTTAATGTTATAAATTTCCCTTTAAGAACTCTTTTAGCTTCATGCTGCAAATTTTAATATCTTCTCATTTTCATTCAGTCAAAATATTTTCTAATTTCCCCCAACTTCCTCTTTGACCCATGGTTTATTTAGAAGTGTGTTGTCTACATTTTACAAATTGGGGATTTTTCAGATATATTTCTTTTTTTTATTAAAGATATTATTTATTTATTTGACAGAGAGAGACACAGTGAGAGAGGGAACACAAGCAGGGGGAGCGGCAGGCAGAGGGAGAAGCAAGCTCCCTGCTGAGCAGGGAGCCCCATGCTGGACTCAGTCCCAGGACCCTGGGATCATAACCTGAGTTGAAGGCAGATGCTTAACCAACTGAGCCACCCAGGCATCCCTATTTCTGTTTTGATATCTAGTTTAATATCTAGTTAATTATAGTTCAAGAACATACTTTGTAAGATTTCTATCCTTTTAAATTTGTTATTGTTTTAGATTATCTTATTTTTTCTTTAGCTGAGAATGTCCTTATTTTGTCATCATTCATGAAGGATATTTTTACTGGTTGTAGAACTCAACAGTTCTTTTCTTTCAGTGTTTTAAAGATGTCCTACTGTCTTCTGGCTTCCATGTCTTTTAATGAGAATTCTGCAGTCAAAATTTTGTTCTCCTATATGTAATATGTCATTTTTCTGCGGCTGCTTTCAAGATTTTAAATATTTACCTTTGTTGTAGAGTTATTTGGTTGCTATGTGTCTGTGCATGCTTTTTTTTTTTTTGACTTTATGCTGTTTAGGGTTTGCTGAGCTTCATGAATCTCTGAATTTATGGCTTACAACAGGTTTCTTCAGATATTTATTTTTGCATCAATCTCTTTCTTCTCTCCTCCAGGGACTTTAATGACATAAAACAAGAGAACAACAAAAAAAGAATAAGTGGGTATCTCCTAATCTCTCCAACTCACTGTGATCCCTTTTCCCACTCCTCACCCCAGAAAGATAGGTTTTCTCAGAGGTTTTGCTGCCTGTATCCACTGCTCAGTTTTGCATTGGGGTCACCCTTGGGTCAAAGCTGGATGATAAAGGGGGAAATAAGATGGCAAAACTTACTCCTATTATAGATGGTTCTTTAAGCCTTGGTTCCCTTGTGCAATTTGGCTCAAATTTTAATTTTTCACAGTTCCCTTGTAGTTGCTTTTTTAATTTGTATAAAGTTTTTAGTGACATTAGTGGGAGAGAGAGCTGTAGTAGAGTTACTCCATTTTGGTTGGAATTGTCATCTTTGATTTTTAAAAATGTACATGTTGCACAGGCTTCTATATCAACACATACCGATATGCTTGTTCATTTTAAAGTGACAGAGTACTCCATTTTATGAATGTATCATAGTTTATTTAAGAAGTTGTTTATATATTTTTTGTTATTAACAAAGCTGAGACTACCTTTTATACATGTGTTTTGAAATTTTTGTGAGTATATCTGTAGGGTAAATTGCTAGTTAGGGAGTCATGCCTACACCTTGACAAACAGTTGGAGAATGCCCATTTCTCCCCAGTCATGCTCAACTAGAAACTTAAAAATGTTTGCAGTTTGATAAGTGAAAAAGCTATCTTGTTTTGATTTACATTTCTTTTTATAATGGTTGAGGTCGAGCATTCTTTCATAAGAACAATAAGACCATTGTGTGCCTTTTTCTGATAACTACTTGGGGTTTGTGTTTAGTTAGAAGGGTCAATTCCTACCCACCCTCAACCCCATCCAGATTTTAAATAAAGTCACCCAGACCTTCCTCTGGTTTATTTCTGATTTTATTCAGTCTACATTCTTCACCATTGGCAGCCAATGCAAAATGGTGTATTAAAAAGAAACTCCAACATGTTAGCATAATTGGCTCATGCATCCTTCAGTACAGTTTTCATACCTGTCTGACAGGTCTAAGTATAATTCTGGAATAGAAAGAACTTGATTATGTGATTCCCAGACTTGAACATATTATTAAACTTTATAGAACATCCCATGAGGGCTGACAAAGCGAGATGGAAAAAAAAAAAACACATTAACTTCTGTGCGTGCATGTATCCCTTTTGGTTCTAGAACTAAAAGAAGGGACACTGGTGGGGTGTATTTTCAAGGCCACCCTGCTCTCTCCATTTGCTGACCTGAGGGGATTTCTGAATCTACTTCATGGCTATAGTGAATATTGGCTACCCAAGCCATTGGCTGAAAAGTAAACACTTATCTACATAAATTATCTACCATTCACCTTGACTGGTGAATCGAGGAAAAAAGTAGAGAAAATGGGTTGTCTATCCTTTCTGTGTTCATTCGGAAATGTTGGCTCAAGAGAAATGGGGAGAATAAATGTGTTCCTTTTAACAGACATGCTTTTTTGTAGTGATGTCTATATAAAGGGTATGTCCCTTTCTCTGATGAATGCATGAAAGGTTTTCTAAGATAATTAGATTTATATGTATACAGTATTTAACATTTCTTATTTTAAAATTTACATACACTGGTTGGTTTATTTACCCTTAGACTTTTTGAGTGATTGTAAAATCTTGGCATTAAATATTCTTAACTGAAACTGGAGTCTCAGCCTCAGAACTGCATTTCTTAGCTGGCTTTTTATAACAAAGATTTTTTTTTGTTTGATTACTTTTTACCATCAAAATTGTCCTCAAAACGTGCTTCCCTTTATGTACTTTATTTTTATTTTACCTATTTTTTATTTTACCTTTATATTCTCTATGTCAAGTTTTCTTAATTTTTGCTTCTTCTAAGGGTGCTGTTTAGCTTTCATTTGTACATTTAATCGAAAATAGTGCATTTCATTTGGCAATTAGAGCTTTTAGTTAAAAATTAGAAAATAACATGAATTATCTTTATGTAATATTAGAAAGTTACTACTGATCTAACCAAGTCTTATCATCTTATCAGTTCTGTTTATCAACTCAGTTTATTCTAAAAACAATTAACTATATATTTTTAAAAATTTACATACAATAAAATGAGCTCTTTTTGGTGCACAACTCTATGAGTTTTGACAAATGTATAGTTTGCATAACTACCACCACCATCAAGATGTAGTTTTGTCACTCCCCGCCAAGTTTCCCTGTGCTGCCCCTTAGTTGTCAACCCTTTCTCCATTTCCAACCTCAGCAACTGATGATCTGTCATCTATCTTACAGTTTGCCTTTTTCAGAATCATGTGCAACATTTAAAGATGGAAATGTGAAACATGCTAACACGTCTCAGTCACCATTTCCCATGAAAGTCACTATGCTCTCCCTGCCTGAGACCTCTAAGTGTTCTAGTTGAAGTTCCATGGACTGTTTCATCCCTGGCCAATCTCTGTGAACTCAAATGTTTTCTCAATAAGTCAGTCATCTTGGATCTTTGATCAAAGCATTGTTATTATGCTGTTTTGTATAAAAGTTGGTGCAGTTAAAAACAGTTAATAGTAGTAGAATAGATTACACTTTTATTTTACATTGCTTTTCAAAAGTCAGACATGCCTTTATGGCAGTCTGGACAGATACCATACCCATTGCCATGACTAAGGATTTTCTGTAGAGTGATGTACCCATATATGTAGAATTCCTCCCACTTTTTCCACCTTCTCTTTCTCTTCTTGTCTCCACAATAGCATATGTACACTGAAGAAAGGTAGAGAATATTGATGAGCATAGCAGAGTTGGGAGGGGGACATAATCTAATTAGTATCAATTCTTGTACAGTATAGAAATAGTTAACTGTCTATGATTGATATCTAGATCTACTTTAGACACCACAATAATAATTTGTGAATGGTTGTTACTTTTTCTTATACTCAAACATGACCTCTAACTTAAGTCTGTTTTGATCTTTATCATTTTTTTAAAATCTCAAATCATATTTATTCTTTGCTTTGTAAGTTTTGCAAAGACCCTTAGAGAAAAAAGTAATATTCTGATATAACCTCATCTTATTTGACTATTTAAATTAGCTTAAATGCTAAAAATAGATTTATAAAATAATTTCTGCCAGAGTTAAAAGGAAACTATGATTTCAGAAAGTTGAGTAACTAAAAATTGACTTTTAATGGCAATTGTTTTATAACTTATTTATAATTTTCTCTTAATTTTTTGTAACATTACTAATCTCTGGAGGTCCAGTCGAAGTGAAACCTGTATTTTTGTGCAAGTAGATAAGGCCTATTTTTCAAAAGTTTTCTGTGGAACTAAAATGAACATAAACTATGTCTCGAGTACTTTGTATGGAGACTGCTTCAATGAGGAGTACTTAGTTCATGCATTCATACAGTAAATTCTTACTAAATACTTTTTACTGCATCAGATTCAATACTAGGTACTGGGGATATGGAAAGGAGATTTCATTCTTTGCCTTCAAGGCGTTCATAATAACAACAATCCTAAAACTTGGTTTTTCAATCCATATAATCTTTCTTTCCTTTACCAATCACATCTAAACAATCACTAAGTTCTATCAATATAACTCTCTAAGTCAGCTGTTTTCAACATTTTCAAAACTGGCTGCACAGGTTAAAGCTCACCAGGGCACTTAAAAAAATATACTGATGCCTGGGTTGCACCCCTAGATATATGACTTGGGAAATGTGGATGATTACAATGTGCAGCCAAGAGTAAGAATGACTGCTCTAGATCAGGACTTAGCAATTTTTCCTCTAAAGGACTAGATAGTAAATATTTTAGGCTTTGGGGTCTTTGGGCTTTATGATCCTTGTTGCAACTACTCACTTCTGCCATTATAGTACAAAAGTAGTCATTGACAATATATGAACAAATGAGTGTTCAATAAAACTTAATTTATGGACACTGATATTTGAATTTCACATAATTTTCATGTGTCATGTAATATTCTTCTTGACTTTTTTAACCATTTAAAAATGTAAAAACCATCTTAGCCCATGGACTATATAAAAACAGGCAGTGGGTCAGATTTGGTCCATGGCTGTAGTTTGTTAATCTCTGCTCTAGAACAGCTCAGAAACTGAGGTGCTCATCAGAATTGTCTGTAACTTTTAGAAAAGTGCCTGGCCTTGCTCCTGGAGATTCTGATTCAGGAGGTCTGCATGGGATCAGGGGATTCTATGGAGCAAGCAGGGTTTAAGAATCCCCTGTTCTAAAGATTCATTTTATGGTTCTCTTCTGAGCCTCTGCCACCATTTTCCGATTTCAGGACTTCATTACCTTGCACTTGCACTGTGGTGATGGTGTCTACCTATGTTTTCAGCCTTCATGCTCACTAATCCATCTTCTGCATTGCCACATTTTTTTTGCCTCTTGCTTCCAACCTTCCAATGGCTTCTGCTGACTACAGGACAAAGTTCATATTCTCTAGCAAGTCATACAATGTTTTTTATTATCTGGCTTTTGCCTGTGAACTTCTCTCTTCATACTCTTGGTTCTTGGAAAAAGAGCTACTTGCAGTTCACATGGTGCTATTTCTTGTTGGTACATTTGGGCTCATGTTGGTCCCCCTGCCTGGAAAGCCCTTTTTTTGCTGGCACCATATCTACTTGTTCTTCAAGATATGGGAGTATTCTTCATTTCCTCTGTCTTCATGTCTGGGTTAGATGTCTGTATTAGATGACCCTCCCCAGGGTTCCCATGGCCCATTTGTTTAACTTTTGCCTAATATGTATCACACAACATTGAAATAATCTGTTTATAAATAAATTATTTCAGATCAGGAACCCAGGTTTATCTTTATATCATAGCACTTAATGCAATTCTTAATATGTAGTAGGTGCTCAAGAATTGCTTATTGATCTGAACCCTGTAAAGAAAGCAGGGCAGGTAATATTTTTCCAATAGTACAGATAAGAGAACTGAGGCTCTGAGGGCAATGAATGACATCCTCAGGTTTCCCCTAACTACTAAGTCAGGGAGCCAAGGAATTTCTGGTTTCTTACTGCCAGCTGCAGGCCTTCTCCCTACCATCCCAGATGCTTCTTTATATTGCCGCAGGCCATCTGCGAATGCTACAGTTACATGAGGTTGTCAATGAACACTGGGCTGGTAGTTATGAACTGGCCCCAAATTGCAGCTTTTTTACTAATTAGGAATATGGACCCCCATTTTCTAGTCTGCAAAATAAGGAGATTCAAATAGAATAATTTTAAGATTGTTCTCAATTCTTAAAAAAATTAATTTGTCAAGTAGTTATTTTTACTTAATTTATCTTCAAGCCCATTTATTAGTTAGAACCTGATACCAAACTAAAACAGAAATGTGAAATAATTTGTTCAGAGAGTCCCTACAACCTGGTGGTAGAATAGGAAATGAACCTGTTACTTTTCTACTGCTGCCATGATAAATTACCACAAATTTAGTAGCTTAAACCAACACAAGTTTATTATCTCACAGTTCTGTAGGCCAAAAGTCTGGGTGGCTCAGTTGGCTTCTCTGTTTAGTTTCATGAGGCTGAAATAAAACTGGCAGCAGTCCTGGGCTCTTATCTGGTGGCTCTCAGAAAGAATCAGCCTTCAGGCTGATGCAAATTGTTGGCAGAATTCAGTGCTATGTGGTTGTAGGACTGAGGAGCCTGTTTCCCTGCTAGCTATCTGCCAGAGGCTGTGCACAGCTTCTGGAGGCCACCCATATTCTTTGGCTTGTGGCTCTCTGTTTTCATCTTCAAAACCAGCAACTGGGGTAAACTCCCTGATCTCTTCTGTTGCAGCTCTTCTGTTTTCCTGCCTTTCTCTCTTCTTCTTAAGGGCTCATGTGATTATATATATATATATATATATATATATATATATATATATATAATTTAAATTTAAATTTAATTTAATTTTGTAATTTTTATTTTTTTTATTATGTTATGTTAGTCACATACAGTACTTCATTAGTTTTTGATGTAGTGTTCCATGATTCATTGTTTGCATATAACACCCAAGTGCTCATTGCAATACATGCCCTCCTTAATACCCATCACCAGGCCAGTCCATCCCCCCACCCCCCTCCCCTCTAAATCCTCAGTCTGTTTCCTGGAGTCCATAGTCTCTCATGGTTCATCTCCCCCTCTGATTTCCCCCCTTCATTTTTTCCCTTCCTTCTCCTAATGTCCTCCATGCTATTCCTTATGTTTCACAAATAAGTGAAACCATATAATAATTGTGTTTCTCTGGTTGACTTATTTCACATAGCATAATCCCCTCCAGTTCCATCCATGTCAGTGCAAATGATGGGTATTCATCCTTTCTGATGGCTGAGTAATATTCCATTGTATATACGGACCACATCTTCTTTATCCATTCATCTGTTGAAGGGCATCTTGGCTTCTTCCACAGTTTGGCTATCGTGGACATTGTTGCCATGAACATTGGGGTGCATGTGCCCCTTCTTTTCACTACATCTGTGTCTTTGGGGTAAATACCCAGTAGTGCAATTGCTGGGTCATAGGGTAGTTCTATTTTTAACTTTTTGAGGAACTTCCATACTGTTTTCCAAAGTGGCTGTACCAACTTGCATTCCCACCAACAGTGTAAGAGGGTTCTGCTTTCTCCACAACCTCTCCAACATTTGTTGTTTCCTGCCTTGTTAATTTTTGCCATTCTAACTGGTGTAAGGTGGTATCTCAATGTGGTTTCGATTTGAATTTCCCTGATGGCTAATGATGTTGAACATTTTTTCATGAGTCTGTTAGCCATTTGTATGTCTTCTTTGGAGAAGTGTCTGTTCATGTCTTCTGCCCATTTTTTGACTTGATTATTTGTTTTTTGGGTGTTGAGGTTGATAAGTTCTTTGTAGATCTTGGATATCAGCCCTTTATCTGTAATGTCATTTGCAAAAATCTTCTCCCATTCCATGGGTTGCCTCTTTGTTTTGTTGACTGTTTCCTTTGCTGCGCAGAAGCTTTTTATCTTGATGAAGTCCCAAAAGTTCATTTTCACTTTTGTTTCTCTTGCCTTTGGAGATGTGTCTTGAAAGAAGTTGCTGTTGCTGATGTTGAAGAGGTTCCTGCCTATGTTCTCCTCTAGGATTTTGATGGATTCCTATCTCACATTGGTCTTTCATCCATTTAGAGTTTATCTTTGTGTATGGTATAAGAGAATGCTCGAGTTTCATTCTTCTGTATATAGCTGCCCAATTTTCCCAGCACCATTTATTGAAGAGACTGTCTTTTTTCCATTGGATATTTTTTACTGCTTTGTCAAAGATTAGTTAACCATAGAGTTGAGGGTCTATATCTGGGCTCTCTATTCTGTTCCATTGATCTATGTGTCTGTTTTTGAGCAAGTACCATGCTGTCTTGATGATCACAGCTTTGTAATATAGCTTGAAATCAGGCAACATGATGCCCCCAGCTTTGTTTTTCTTTTTCAACATCTCCTTGGTGATTCAGGGTCTTTTCTGATTCCATACAAATTTTAGGATTGTTTGTTCCAGCTCTTTGAAAAATGCCATTGGTATTTTGATTGGGATGGTGTTGAAAGTATAGATTTCCCTGGGCAGCATAGACATTTTAACAATGTTTATTCTTCCAATCCATGACCATGGAAGATTTTTCCATCTTTTTGTGTCTTCTTCAGTTTCTTTCATAAGTGTTTTATAGTTTTTAGAGTATAGATCCTTTACCTCTTTGGTGAGGTTTATTCCAAGGTATCTTATGGTTTTGGTGGTATTGTAAATGGTTTCTCTTTCTACAATTACACTGTTAGTGTATAGGAAAGCAACTGATTTCTGTGCATTGATATTGTATCCTGCCACATTACTGAATTGCAGTATGAATTCTAGTAATTTGGGAGTGGAATCTTTTGGGTTTTCCACAAAAGTATCATGTCATCTGTGAAGAGAGAGAGTTTGACTTCTTTTTTGCCAATTTGAATACCTTTTATTTCTTTTTGTTGTCTGATTGCTGATGCTAGGACTTCTAGTACTATGTCGAACAATAATGGTGAGAGTGGGCATCCTTGTTGTGTTCCTTATCTCAAGGGAAAAGCTCTCAGCTCTTCCCCATTTTTTTTTTTTTTAAGATTTTATTTATTTGACACACAGAAAGAGAGAGAGCGAGAAAGGGAATATGAGGAGGGGGAGTGGGAGAGGGAGAAGCAGGCTTCCTGCTGAGCAGGGAGCCCGATGCAGGGCTCGATCCCAGGACTCTGGGATGATGCTAAGGCAGACGCTTAACAACTGAGCCACCCAGGCGCCCCGTCAGCTCTTCCCCATTGAGAATGATGTTTGCTGTGGGTTTTTCATAGATGGTTTTTATGAATTTGAGGAATATTCCCTCTATCCCTACACTCTGAAGAGTTTTAATCAGGGAAGGATGCTGTATTTTGTCAAATGCTTTTCCTGCATCAATTGAGAAGATCATATGGTTCTTGTCGCTCCTCTTATTAATGTGTTCTATCACATTGATTGATTTGCGAATGGTGAACTGCCCTTGCATCCCAGGAATAAATCCCACCTTGTCGTGATGGATAATCCTTTTAATGTACTGTTGGTTCCTATTGGCTAGGATCTTGTTGAGAATTTTGGCATCCATATTCATCAGGGATATTGGTCTGTAATTTTCCTTTTTGATGGGGTCTTTGTCTGGTTTTGGGATCAAGGTAATGCTGGCCTCATAGAATGATTTTGGAAATTTTCCTTCTGTTTCTATTTTTTGAAACAGCTTCAGGAGAATAGGTATTTATTTCTTCTTTAAATGTTTGGTCGAATTCCCCTGGGAATCTGTCAGACCCTGGACTCTTGTTTTTTGGGAGGTTTTTGATCACTGCTTCAATTTCCTTACTGGTTATTGGTCTATTCAGATTGTCAGTTTCTTCCTGTTTCAGTCTTGGTAGTTTATAGGTTTCCCAGAAGGCATCCATTTCTTCCAGGTTGCTTAATTTATTGGCATACAGTTGTTGATAATAATTTCTAATAATTGTTTCTATTTCCTTGGTGTTAGTCGTGATCACTCCTCTTTCATTCATAATTTTATTGATTTGGGTCCTTTCTCTTTTCTTTTGGGTAAGTCTGGCCAGTGGCTTATCGATCTTATTAATTCTTTCAAAGAACCAGCTTCTAGATTTGCTGATCTGCTCTACTGTATTTCTCGTTTCTAATTCATTGATCTCTGCTCTAATCTTAATTATTTCTCTTCTCCTGCTTGGCTTAGGCTTTATTTGTTGTTCTTTCTCCAGTTCTTTAAGGTGTAAAATTAGCTTGTGTATTTGGGATTTTTCTATTTTTTTGAGTGAGGCTTGGATGGCTATGTATTTCCCCCTTACAACTGCCTTTGCAGTATCCCATAAGTTTTGGACTGATGTGTTTTCATTCTCATTGGTTTCCATGAATTGTTTAATTTCTTCTTTAATTTCCTGGTTGACCCAAACATTCTTAAGCAAGACGGTCTTTAGCTTCCAAGTGTTTGAATTCCTTCCAATTTTTTTGTGATTGAGTTCCTGTTTCAAAGCACTGTGGTCTGAGAATATGCAGGGGATAATCTCATTCTTTTGGTATTGGTTGAGACCTGATTTGTGACCCAGTATGTGGTGTATTCTGGAGAAAGTTCCATGTGCATTTGAGAGGAATGAGTATTCTATTGTTTTAGGGTGGAATGTTCTGTATATATCTATGAGGTCCATCTGGTCCAGTGTGTCATTCAAAGCTCTTGTTTCTTTGTTTATCTTCTGCTTAGATGATCTGTCCATTGCTGAGAGTGGAGTGTTGAGGTTGCCTACTATTAAAGTATTATTATCAATATGTTTCTTTATTTTGGTTAATAGTTGGCTTATGTAGTTGGCTGCTCCCATGTTGGGGGTATAGATGTTTACAATTGTTAGATCTTCTTGTTGGATAGACCCTTTAATAATGATATAGTGTCCTTCTGTATCTCTTACTACAGTCTTTAGCTTAAAATCTAATTTGTCTGATATGAGAATTGCTACCCCAGCTTTCTTCTGAGGTCCGTTGGCATGAAAAATGGTTTTCCATCCCCTCACTTTCAGTCTGGAGGTGTCATTATTTTCAAAATGAGTCTCTTGTAGACAGCATATGGATGGGTCATGTCTTTTTATCCAGTCTGCAACCCTGTGCTGTTTCATGGGAGCATTTAGACCATTCACATTGAGAGTGATTATTGAAAGGTATGATTTTATTGCCACCATGTTGCCTGTGAAGTCCTTGTCACAGTTTTGGTAGTGTACACATGTCTAGGAATTTGTCCATTTCTTCCAGGTTGTCCAATTTGTCGGCATATATTTTTCATATTTTGTATTTTCGTATTTTCATATTTATGTTTTCATGGTTTGTATCTCTGTGACATTGGTTGTTATTTCTCCTCTCTCATTTGTGATTTTATTTATTTAGGTCCTTCCTCTTTTCTTTTTGATAAGTCTGGCTAGAAGTTTATAAATTTTATTATTTTTTTCAAAGAACCAGCTCCTGGTTTCATCCATCTGTTCTGTTTTTTAGTTTCTATATCATTCATTTCTGCTCTGATCTTTATTATTTCCTTCCTTCTGCTGCCTTTAGGCTTCATTTGTTGTTTTTTTCTAGCTTTTTTTGGTGTAAGGTTATGTTGTTTATTTGAGATTTTTCTTGCTTCTTGAAGTAACACCTGCAGTGTCTTTTCATAGCAGTGCCTTGAATAGTATGTGATTGAATAGCCAGGGAATGGGAATCTTGGGGGACATCTTTAGAATTATGCCTACCATAAAGCCCAAATTACTTGATTTTTAAACAAAGGTGCTAGCCATCATTATTTATTTCCTAATACAAGGTTGTTTTTCTTGGTATTAAGTAATTTTTAACACATCCCTTATTTATGTAACTTACAGACATACCACACACCTCATATATGAGATAATACATATTTAACATATCTTTTTGTTAGAGCAGTTATTAGGGCCATCTCTCTGTTAATTCATCAAATGTTTATTAGATATATACTTTGTGCCAGTAACACTAGTTCTGAGTGCTGAGGATTCAATGATGTAAAAGTTGGAAATTTTACGTACAAAGGATGCATACTTCTGTCTATCACATAGTTATCTAGGACTTATGTGTCACGGACTCTTCTAAGTTATGGAAATACAATGGTGAAATAAGACACATTGCTGTCATGGAGTGTATGTGGGAAATCTGAAACTAAACATGAACAAATGAATAGATAATACTTTGTTGGGTGGTTATTAATACCATTAGAAAAAGTAAAGCAGAGTAAAAGAATAGAGAGTGATAAAGTTGGGGAGTAGGGGGTTGTTGAGTGCTGTTTTAGGTAGGATAGCCAAGGAAGATTTTTAAAGATAGAGACTTGAGTAAAGTTAGAAAATTTTAGTTGGGAAGATAGAAAATAGGCCAATTGTGACCACACAGTAAGATAAATGCTATGAGAGAAGTGAAGATATATATGAGAGAGTAAGGGCATGCAGAGGGCTAACATCTACATCAGAGGCCAGGGAAGCCTGAAGGAGGAGTTGAACCTAAGTCAATACTTGAAAGATGGGTGTGAATTAGTAAGAGACTTAGATGGAGGAAAAGCGTGTTCAAGGCAAAGTGAGCAGCACGTGGGAAAACATATATGTTAGAAGAGGCAGAAAGAAAATTGTATATGGTTCAAAATGGCTGTGTTTGTAGCTTATGGTTTTATAACATCGCTGAAAGCAGTGTGAAATATGAATATGCGAATGGCAAGACTAAAGGAAGGGAGAACTACAGCCACACTACATGAAGACTAGACCAAGCTGGCTCTGATGGGGATAAAAGGAGGGGCAAAATCTTGAGATAATATGGGCATGCAATCAATAGCATTTTAAAGTCTTCTGGATGTGGACACTGAAAGGAATGGAATCAAGTGTCTGCCATGGTTGACTTGTTATAACAATTCATGGAGATAGGAAATACTGGAGGAAGAATAGACTTGGGGTAAAAGTTAAGGAGTTCGATTTTTGACATCTTGAATCTGGGTTCTCAAGGGATAATTTTTTAAAAGATTTTATTTATTTAAGAGAGAGAGATCAAGAGAGCGAGTGCACAAGCAGGGGGAGTGGCATAGGGAGAGGGAGAAGCAGACTCCCCACTAAGCAGGGAGCCTGACATGGGGCTCCATCCCAGGGTCCTGGGTTCATGACCTGAGCTGAAGGCAGACACTTAACCAACTGAGCCACCCAGGTACCCCTCTCAAGGCCTAATTTAGTGAACATTTTCAACAGGCAATTGGATATTCTTGTTTAGAGTTCAGACTGAAAAAATTAGAGATTGTCATCATATTAATGGTAGTTGAAACCACAGACATGAATGAGATCACCCAGGGAGAATGTATAGAACAGGGAGAGAAAATGAGCTAGTAATATATGTGAATTCCAGTTGTTTTGGATACTTCTTAATATTTACATTGTCAGTCTTTTTTGTTTGTTTGTTTGTTTGTTTTTTTAGTGAGGGAGACGGGGATTGTGGGGAGGGGGAGAAAGAGGGGGAGAGAGAATCTTAAGCAGGCTTCATGCCCAATGCAGAGCCTGATGCAGGGCTTGATCTCACAATCCTGAGATTCTGAGCCAAAATAAAAAATCAGACACTTAACCTACTGAGCCACCCAGGTGCCCCTACATTGTCAGTCTTTAATTTTAGATCTGATGTGTGGTATCTGTTGGGCTGGTATCTCATTGTGGCTTTGATTTTTGTTCCCCTTTTGACTTCTGAGGTTTATTGGCCAGGTTATTTCCCTTTTGACTTATGAGGTTTATTGGCCATTTGGATATCCTATTTTATGAAGTAGATCACACAAATCTTTTGCCCACTTTTCTATTAGATAGTTTATTTTTCTTCTATTGATTTGTAGGAACTCTTTCTATATTAGGAATATACATCTTTTGTTGGATACATGTATTACAAATGTCTTCTCCCATTCACTGGTTTGCCTTTTTACTCTCTTAATGGTGTCTTTTAATAAAAAGAAATCCCTAATTTCAATTAAGTCCAATTTATAAATCTTTTTCCTCATGGTTACTGTTTTTGTAACTAGTTTAAAAAGTGTTTTCCTATCTTGAGGACATGAAGGTATTTTCTAGTACTACCTTTTAGAAGACTGATTTTTATCGCCTTTTACATTCTGCATTCCATTTAGAAGTGGTTTTTTTTGTATAGTGTGAAGTAGGGATATTCATTTATTTTCAAATGAATACTTGATTGATTTAGTATCATTCACCATCCATTCTCTATTGCACCACAGAACCATCTTAGACAAATCAAGTGATTACGTATGTATGAGTTTGTTTCTGTGTTCTTTATTCTGTTCCATTGATTTATTTTTTGAATATGGAAGGGAGACTGCCTGGAAATACTGAGTACTGTAGGCTTAAAAAATGACTCTATTTTAATTCTTGTAGCTTTATAATAAGACTTGATATATGGTAGTGTAAGTCCTCTGTTTTCCTTCTTCAAGATTATCTTGGCTATTCTTGGCTTTTAACATTTCTATAAAAATTTTAGAATCATTTCCACAAAATATCTTGTTGGATTTTGAATTGGCATTTTACTGAATCAATAGATACATTTGTGAAGAACTAACCTTTTTTTATAACATTGAGTCTTCCAATCCATGAACAGGATATATCCTTCAATTTATTTAGGTCTTTATTTTTCTTCCCCCCCTCCCTCCCTTCTCCCTCCCACCTTTCTTTTTTTTTTTTTTGTAGTTTTTAATTTTATTATGTTATGTTAGTCACCATACAATACATCATTAGTTTTTGATGTAGTGATCCACGATCCATTGTTTTCGTATAACACCCAGTGCTCCATGCAGTACGTGCCCTCCTTAATACCCATCACCGGGCTAACCAATCCCCCCTCCTCCCTTCCCTCTAAAACCCTGTTTGTTTCTCAGGTCCATAGTCTCTCATGGCTCATCTCTCCCTCCAATTCCCCCTGCTCATTTTTCCCTTCCTTCTCCTAATGTCTTCCATGTTATTCCTTATGTTCCACAAATAAGTGAAACCATATGATAATTGACTTTCTCTGCTTGACTTATTTCACTTAGCATAATCTCCTCCAGTCCCATCCATGTTGATGTAAAAGTTGGGTATTCATCTTTTCTGATGGCTGAGTAATATTCCATTGTATATATGGACCACATCTTCTTTATCCATTCATCTGTTGAAGGGCATCTCGGCTCTTTCCACAGTTTGGCTATTGCGGACATTGCTGCTATGAACATTGGGGTGCATATGGCCCTTCTTTTCACTACATCTGTGTCTTTGGGGTAAATACCCAGTAGTGCAATTGCTGGGTCATAGGACAGTTCTATTTTTAACTTTTTGAGGAACTTCCATACTGTTTTCCAAAGTGGCTGTACCAACTTGCATTCCCACCAACAGTGTAATAGGGTTCCCCTTTCTCCACAACCTCTCCAACATTTGTTGTTTCTCTCCCTGTCCATTTTTGCCATTCTAACTGGTGTAAGGTGGTATCTCAATGTGGTTTTGATTTGGATTTCCCTGATGGCTAATGATGATGAACATTTTTTCATGTGTCTGTTAGCCATTTGTATGTCTTCTTCAGAGAAGTGTCTTTTCATATCTTCTGCCCACTTTTTGACTTGATTATTTGTTTTTTGGGTGTTGAGTTTGAGAAGTTCTTTATAGATTTTGGATACCAGCCCTTTATCTGTAGTGTCATTTGCAAATATCTTCTCCCATTCTGTGGGTTGCCTCTTTGTTGTGTTGACTGTTTCCTTTGCTGTGCAGAAGCTTTTTATCTTGATGAAGTCCCAAAAGTTCATTTTTGCTTTTGTTTCACTAGCTTTTGGAGATGTATCTTAAAAGAAGTTGCTGTGGGCGATGTCAAAGAGGTTACTGCCTATGTTCTCCTCTAGGATTTTGATGGATTCCTGTCTCACATTGAGGTCCTTCATTCATTTTGAGTTTATCTTTGTGAATGGTGTTAGAGAATGGTCGAGTTTCATTCTTCTGCATGTGGCTGTCCAATTTTCCCAGCACCATTTATTGAAGAGACTGTCTTTTTTCCATTGCATGTTTTTTCCTGCTTTGTCAAAGATTATTTGACCATAGAGTTGAAGGTCCATATCTGGGTTCTCTATTCTGTTCCATTGGTCTGTATGTCTGTTTTTGTGCCAGTACCATGCTGTCTTGGTGATCACTGATTTGTAATATAGCTTGAAATCGGGCAATGTGATGCCCCCAGCTTTGTTTTTCTTTTTCAACATCTCCTTGGCGATTCGGGGTCTTTTCCGATTCCATACAAATTTTAGGATTGTTTGTTCCAGCACTTTGAAAAATGTCATTGGAATTTTGATCAGGATGGCATTGAAGGTATAGATTGCTCTGGGTAGCATAGACATTTTAACAATGTTTATTCTTCTGATCCATGAGCATGGAATATTTTTCCATCTTTTTGTGTCTTCTTCAATTTCTTTCATGAGTGTTTTGTAGTTCCTAGAATATAGATCCTTTACCTCTTTGGTTAGGTTTATTCCGAGGTATCTTATGGTTTTTGGTGCTATTGTAAATGGAATCGTTTCCTTAATTTCTCTTTCTACAGTTGCGTTGTTAGTGTATAAGAAAGCAACTGATTTCTGTGCATTGATATTGTATCCTGCCACATTACTGAATTGCTGGATGAGTTCTAGTAATTTGGGGGTGGAGTCTTTTGGGTTTTCCACATAAAGTATCATGTCGTCTGCGAAAAGAGAGAGTTTGACTTCTTCTTTGCCAATTTGAATACCTTTTATTTCTTTTTGTTGTCTGATTGCTGTTACTAGGACTTCTAGTACTATGTTGAACAACAGTGGTGAGAGTGGGCACCCTTGACGTGTTCCTGATCTTAAGGGAAAGGCTCTCAGCTTTTCCCCATTGAGGATGATATTCGCTGTGGGTTTTTCATAGATGGATTTTATGAGCTTGAGGAATGTTCCCTCTATCCCTATACTCTGGAGAGTTTTAATCAGGAAAGGATGTTGTCTTTTGTCAAATGCTTTTTCTGCATCAATTGAGAGGACCATATGGTTCTTTTCCCTCCTCTTATTAATGTGTTCTATCACATTGATTGATTTGCGAATGTTGAACCACCCTTGCATCCCGGGGATAAATCCCACTTGGTCGTGGTGGATGATCCTTTTAATGTATTGTTGGATCCTATTAGCTAGGATTTTGTTGAGGATTTTGGAATCCATATTCATCAGGGATATCGGTCTGAAATTCTCCTTTTTGATGGGGTCTTTGCCTGGTTTGGGGATTAAGGTAATGCTGGCCTCATAGAATGAGGCTGGAAGTTTTCCTTCTGTTTCTATTTTTTGAAACAGCTTCAGTAGAATAGGTATTATTTCTTCTTTAAATGTTTGGTAGAATTCCCCAGGGAATCCATTAGGCCCTGGACTCTTGTTTTTTGGGAGGTTTTTGATCACTGCTTCAATCTCATTACTGGTTATTGGCCTATTCAGGTTGTCAATTTCTTCCTGTTTCAGTCTTGGCAGCTTATAGGTTTCCAGGAAGGCCTCCATTTCATCCAGATTGCTCAGTTTATTGGCATATAGTTGTTGATAATAATTTCTAGAATTGTTTCTATTTCCTTGGTGTTAGTTGTGATCTCTCCCCTTTTATTCATAATTTTATTAATTTGGGTCCTTTCTCTCTTCTTTTGGATAAGTCTGGCCAGTGGTTTATCGATCTTATTAATTCTTTCAAAGAACCAACTTCTAGTTTCGTTGATCTGATCTACTGTGTTTCTGGTTTCTAATTCATTGATTTCTGCTCTAATTTTAATTATTTCTCTTCTAATGCGTGGCTTAGGCGTTGTTTGTTGCTATTTCTCTAGTTCTTTAAGGTGTAGAGTTAGTTGGTGAATTCGGGATTTTTCTATTTTTTTGAGTGAGGCTTGGATGGCTATGTATTTCCGCCTTAGGACCGCCTTTGCAGTATCCCATAGGTTTTGGACCGATGTGTTTTCGTTCTCATTGATTTCCATGAATTGTTTAAGTTCTTCTTTGATTTCTTGGTTGACCCAAACATTCTTGAGCAGAGTGGTCTTTAGCTTCCAAGTGTTTGAATTTCTGCCAAATTTTTTTTTGTAATTGAGTTCCAGTTTTAGAGCATTGTGGTCTGAGAATATGCAGGGAATAATCTCAATCTTTTGGTATCAGTTGAGACCTGATTTGTGACCCAGTGTATGGTCTATTCTGGAGAAAGTTCCATGTGCGCTCGAGAAGAATGAGTATTCTGTTGTTTTAGGGTGGAATGTTCTGTAAATATCTATGAGGTCCATCTGGTCCAATGTATCATTCAAAGCTCTTGTTTCCTTGTTGATTTTCTGCTTAGATGATCTGTCCATTGCTGAGAGTGGAGTATTGAGGTCTCCTACAATTAACGTATTGTTATCAATATGACTCTTTATTTTGGTTAACAGTTGGCTTATGTAGATGGCTGCTCCCATGTTGGGGGCATAGATATTTACAATTGTTAGATCTTCTTGTTGGATAGACCCTTTAAGAATGATATAGTGTCCTTCTGTGTCTCTAATTACAGACTTTAGTTTAAAATCTAATTTGTCTGATATAAGAATTGCTACCCCAGCTTTCTTTTGAGGTCCGCTGGCATGGAAGATAGATCTCCATCCCTTCACTTTCAGTCTGGATGTATCTTTAGGTTCAAAATGAGTCTCTTGTAGACAGCATATGGATGGGTCCTGTCTTTTATCCAATCGGCAACCCTGTGCCGTTTTATGGGAGCGTTTAGGCCATTCACATTGAGAGTGATTATTGAAAGATATGAATTAATTGTCATCATGTTGCCTGTGAAGACATTGTTTTTATAGATTGTCCCTGTAAATTTCTGTTGTAGATCACTCTTGGGGTCTTTCTCCTTTTATAGAACCCCCCTTAATATTTCTTGCAGGGCTGGCTTAGTGGTCACATATTCTTTCAACTTCTGCCGGTTGTGGAAGCTCTGCATCTCTCCATCCATTCTAAATGAAAGCCTTGCCGGATAAAGTATTCTTGGCTGCATGTTCTTCTCATTTAGTACCCTGAATATGTCTTGCCAGGCCTTTCTGGCTTGCCAGGTCTCTGTGGATAGGTCTGACGTTATTCTGACGTTCCTCCCTCTGTACGTAAGGAATCTCTTCCCCCTAACTGCCCTTAAGATGGTTTCCTTGGTTCTAAGATTTGCAAGTTTTACTATTACATGCCGGGGTGTTGGCCTGTTTTCCTTGATCTTGGGAGGCGTCCTCTCTGCCTCTAGGACTTGAATGTTTGTTTCATTCCCCAGATTAGGGAAGTTCTCAGCTACGATTTGCTCAAATACATTTTCTAGTCCTCTCTCTCTCTCCACTCCCTCCGGGATTCCAGTTATTCTGACATTGGAATGCCTCAGGTGTCACTTATTTCTCTGATTCTATTTTCATGGATTCTGAGTTGTTTTTCCCTGGCCTCCTCTTTTCCCTTTTTATCTATTATACTGTCTTCCAGATCGCTTATTCTCTCTTCTGTCTCAGTTACCCTAGCTGTTAGATTATATAGATTGGATTGGATCTCATTGATAGCATTTTTAAGTTCTGCCAATTCACCTTTTATTTCTGCCCTTAGAGACTCTATGTTGCCATTAATTGATTTCTCCATTCTAGCCATTGTCTTCACAATTGCTAGCCTGAATTCCATCTCTGATATCTTGGTTATATCTGCATCCATTTGTAAATCTGCAGCATAAGTCATAATCTCTGAGTGTTTTCTGTTTTGGGGGCTCCTCCTCCTAGTCATTCTGTTGATGGGTGTTTGAGGGAATGTCTAGAGTCCAAATTATTGACCAGAACCCAAGCAAGATGCACCTGTTGTCTTGGGACCTTAGGGTTGCTGGCCTCTTGTTTTCCCAGCCTGTCTTCTGCGGGAGGGGCCTGCCGGGCTGTTACTCAGGCAACCCTGTTTGGGCGGAGTTGCCCTGCGCCCCTGTGGCAGGGGATGGGCTCAGTGGGAATCAGTCTTTGGGGCTTTTGTTCTCTGGTGCCTTTCCCTGGTGGCTTTCCGCGTCTCCACGAGTCAGAGCAGAAGAGACCGTTTCCAACCCTCTGCCTCAGAGCAGAGAGACCTCAGTCTGTTCTTCAGTGAGCTCTCCAGGCCATACTGTCTCCATTTCTGTCCGTGCTGCTATAAACTGCAGTGTCCTGGGTTGTGCGCCCCTCCGCAGCGCTCCCAGTCCTGCCTCCAGGTCGGGGCACGTCTCTGCCCTTTGTGCTTCTAAAACCGCCAGCCGCTCCCAATTCGCATGCGCGCGACCTCGCCGCTTGGGGTTTCCACCCCTGGGGGTTGCAGTTCACCGGCGCGACCCCGGCGCACCGGGTTTCCGTCTCGGAGGCTGCAGTTCCCTTGCGAGCAACCGTCGCTCCGGTTTCTGCCGGGGGGCCTGTGGTTCGCGTGCGCGCAACCCCTCCGGTCTGGTTTTCCACCCCGGGGGGCTGCCCTAAAGTTCTTTCCCGACGCTACCAGTCTGCGAGTCTGTGCCCGTCCGCAGCGCGCGAGGCTGTCACTCACCAGCGGTGTAGGATCGCCACGGCCAGGCACCCTCCCGCTGCTGTTTATCCTCCGATATCTGCCCGCAGAATCACGGCTCTCTGCTTCCTACCTCAAAACCAACCGCCTGCGATATTCTGTTTGTAGAGATCCAGATCTTCTTACATCTCAGGCTGGTTTCGTGGGTGCTCAGAGTGGTCTGGTAGATAACCAGCTCAATTCCAGAGACCAGTTGAAATAGGGTCCCCTACTCCTCTGCCGTCTTTCCCCCCTCCCTCCCCCCTTTCTTTCTCTCTTTCTCTTTCTTTCCTTCTTTCTTTCTTTCTTTCTTTCTTTCTTTCTTTCTTTCTTTCTTTCTTTCTTTCTTTCTTTCTTTCTTTCTTTTCTTTCTTTCTCTCTCTTTTTCTTTCTCATTTTCTTTCTTCTTTCTTTTTTAATTCACGTATAATTAACTTTCAGTGTTATATTAGTTTCAGGTACACAGTATAATGATTCAACAATCCTATACATTTCTCAAGGCTCATCAAGATAAATGTACTCTTAATCCCCTTTATCTCGTTCACTTATCCTTTCACCCACCTGCCCTCTGGCAACCACCAGTTTGTTCTCTGTATTTAAGTCTGTTTTTTTGTTTGTTCTCTTTTTTTTGTTGTTCATTTTTGTTTCTTAAATTCCACATATGAGTGAAATCATATGGTATTTGTCTTTCTCTATCTTATTTTACTTAGCATTATACCCTCTAGGTTGATCCATGTTGTTGCAAATCGGAATATTGAGTAATATTCCATTATCTGAGTAATATTCCATTATCTATCTATCTATCTATATCTATCTATCTTTCTATCATCTATCTATCATCTATCATCTATCATCTATCTTTCTATCTATCTATCATCTATCATCTATCTATCTATATCTATCTATCTATCAATCATCTTATCTATCATCTGTCTATAATCTATCTATCATCTATCTATCTATCTATCTATCTATCTATCTATCTATCATCACATCTTCTTTATCCACTCATCTATGGATAGGCACTTGGGTTGCTTCCACACCTTGGCTAATGTAAATAATGTTGCAATAAATATAAGGGTCCATATCTTTTTTCATTAGTGTTATTGTTTTCTTTGCGTAAATACCAAGTGGTAGGATTTACTGGATCATATGGTAATTCTATGTTTAAGGTTTTGAGAAATTTTTATACTGTTTGCTACAGTGATGGCACCAATTTGCATTCACACCGATCATGTATGAAAGTTCCTTTTTCTCCACATCCTTACCAACACTTGTTATTTCTTGTGTGTGTGTGTGTGTGTGTTTTAATTTTAGCCATTCCAACAGGCATAAATTAATATCTCATTGTGCTTTCAGTTTGCATTTCCCTGATGATTAGTGATGTTGAGCATCTTTTCATATGTCTGTCGGCCATCTGTATGTCTTTTTTAGAGAAATGGCTATTCAGGTCTTCTGCCCATTTTTAACCAGATTATTTATTTTTATCTTTACCATGTTGAGTTGTGTAAGTTATTTATATATTTTGGATATTAACTTCTATTGTATATATCATTTGCCCACATCTTCTCCCATTCAGTAGGTAGCCTTTTTGTTTTGTTGGTGTTTTCCTTTTCTGTGCAAAACCTTTATTTTTGTGCAGTCCGAAGAGTTTAATTTTGCTTTTTTTTCCCTTGCCCGAGGAGACATCTAGAAAAATGTTTCTGTGGCTGATGTCAAAGAAGTTACTGCCTATGTTTTCTTCTAGGACTGTTATGGTTTCAGGTCTCACATGTAGGTCTTTAATCCATTTTAAGTTTATTTTTGCATGTATATGTAAGAAAGTGGTCCAGTTTCACTTTTTTGCCTGTAGCTGTCCAGTTTCCCCAGCACCACTTATTGAAGAGATTGTCATTTTTCCATTGTATATTATGCTTCCTTTGTCATAGATGCATTAACCATAAAAGTGTGAGGTTATTTCTGGACTCTCTATTCTGTTCCATTGGTCTAAGTGTCTATTTTTTGTGCCAGTACCATACTGTTTTGATTACTACAGCTTTGTAGTACATCTTGAAATCTAGGATTGTGATACCTCCAGCTTTGTTTTTCTTAAGATTGCTTTTGTTATTTGGGGTCTTTTGTGGTTGCATACAAATTTTAGTATTATTCTAGTTTTGTGAAAAATGTTGTTGGTATTTTGATAGGGATTGCATTAAATCTGTAGATTGTTTTGGGTAGTATGGACCTTTTTAACAATATTTGTTCTTCCAATCCATGAGAATGGAATATCTTTCCATTTATTTGTATCATCTTCAGTTTCTTTCATCAATGTTTTATAGTTCTCAGAGTACAGATCTTTCACCTTTTGCTTAAGTTTATTACTAGGTATTTTATTATTTTTGGTGCAATTGTAAGTGGGATTGTTTTCTTAATTTCACTTTCTGCTACTTCATTATTAGTAGAAATGTAACAAATTTCTGTATATTAATTTTGTATCCTATGACTTTACTGAATTCATTTTTCAGTTTTAGTAATTTTTTTGGTCTAGTCTTTAGAGTTTTTGCTATATAGTATCATGTCATCAGCAAATAGTGGACAATTTTACTTCTTCCTTACTAATTTGGATGCTTTTCATTTCTTTTTGTTGTCTGATTCCTGTGGCTAGGACTTCCAGTACAGTGTTGAATAAAAGTGGTGAGAGTTGAAATCCTTGTTCCTGATCTTAGAAGAAATGCTCTCAGTTTTTCACCATTAAGTATGATGTTAGCTATGAGATTTTCACATATGGTCTTTATTATATTGATGTATGTTCCATCTAAACCTACTTTGTTGAGGGTTTTTTTCATGAATGGTTGTTGTACTTTGTCAAATGCTTTTTCTGCATCTATTGAAATGATCCTATGGCTTTTATCCTTCCTCTTGTTAAAGGGAAGTATCACATTGACTTATTTGTGAATATTGAACCACTCTTGCATCCCTGGAATAAATACCACTTGATTGTGGTGAATTATTTCTTACAATGTATTGTTGGACTCAGTTTGCTAATATTTTGTTGAGGATTTTTGCATTTATGTTCATCAGAGATATTGGCCTATAGTTTTCTTTCTTTCTTTCTTTCTTTTTTTTTTGTAGTGTCTTTATCTGGTTTTGGTATCAGGGTAATGCTGGCCTCATAGAATGAATTTGGATGTTTTCCTTCCTCTTATATTTTTTGGAATAGTTTGACAATAATAAGTATTACCTCTTCTTTAAATGTTTGATAGTACTGATCTGTCAAGCTATCTGGTCCTGGAGTTTTGTTTGTTGGGAATTTTTTGACTGCTAATTAAATTTCATTTCTAGTAATCAGTCTGTTCAATTTTCTATTTCTTCTTGTTTCAGTTTTGGAAGGTTATATATTTCTAGGAACTTATCCATTCTTCTAGGTTGTCCAATTTGTTTGCATATAATTTTTCATAATATTCTCATAATGCTTTGTATTTCTGTGGTGTCATTTGTTATCTCTCTTCCTTCATTTCTGATTTTATTTATTTTAGTCCTTTCTTTTTTTGTAATGAATCTGGCTAAAGGTTTATCAATTTTGTTGATCTTTTCAAAGAACCAACTTCTGATTTCATTGATCAATTCTATTGGTTTTTTTTTAGTCTCTATTTCATTTGTTACTGCTCTAACCTCTATTATTTCCTTTCTTCTACTGGCTTTCGGCTTGTTCTTCCTTTTCTAGCTCCTTTAGGTGTAAAGTTAGGTTGTTCTTTTGAGATTTTTCTTGCTTCTTGTTGTAAGCCTGTATTGTTATGATCTTCCTTCTTAGAATAGCTTTTGCTGCATCCCAAAATTTTTGGCTCATTGTGTTTTCATTTTCATTTGTCTCTATATATTTTTCATTTCCTCTCTGATTCTTTGGTTGGCCTATTCATTGTTTAGTAGCATGTTATTTAACCATGTATTTGTGTTCTTTCCAGATTTTTTCTTGTGAATATTTCCAGTTTCATACCCATTCTAAAAGCATTGTATTTTCCCCCACCTGTTTTATGTATATGATATTACACTTTACATCTTTTAATTTTGTGAATCCCTTGACTGATTTTTATAGATATAATTGATTTTACTGCTTTTATGCTTTAGCCTTCATACTGGCAAGGGTTTCTTTGGAGTAGTACTGGCCCCTACTGGGACTGCTTGCAGAATGTGACATGGCAGGAGCCCCTTTGGAGGGACTCACTCCAGATGAGTGGTTGGATCTGCAGGAGAATGTGAGTACAGAGAATGCAGTGTTAGCAAGGTAGGTGGAGGGTGTTCATACTAGTTCCTGCAAGTGTCCCACTATCTAGACCGGGGGTAGGGGAGAGATATGCTAATAACTCTATTTTTTTAAGAGAAGTTTCCTAAAGGTTCCTGCCCTTGCAGGACACGTTCTGAAATTAATAAATAAATCTTCTTGTATATCCCAGGCACTTTTTAAACTTCTGTTTCTATACAATATCTCTGGCAGGGTTATTTGTTATGCTGCCTTGTTAAGGGCATGGACTCAGTTTCCTGTCACCCTCTGGTTCTCCTAGAGTGAAGCCTGCTGATTTTTAAAGTACCCAGAGTTAAGCCCTACTGATTGTAAAACCTCCTGAAGTTAAGACCCACTTGTTTTTAAAGCCAAATGCTAAGACACTCATCTTCCCAGTGTAGGTCCCCCATGTTTGGGGTGCCTGGCATAGGGTCTACTCCTCTCCCTTCTCTGTGCTTGTGGTATCCCTCCTGTTTGTGGTTAGTCTCTCCAGGAGTTTGGTTCCAACCGCATCTCCACCCCTGCTACCCTTGGTGTGTGGCTTCCTCTCTACAATTAACTGTGGAAATCTGTTCTGCTAGTCTTTGGGTATTTTCTGGGTTGGTTTCACTAATGTGGCTGTTATCTAGGTGTGTCTGTGGGATGGGGGGAGCTTAGGATCCTTCTATTCCACCATCTTCCCAGAAATCCAGGCCTATTTAGGTCTTTCTTAATTTCCTTCAGTAATTGTTTGCAGTTTCCTGTGCAGGAATTTGTGCATCTTTCATGAGACTTGTTCCTAGGTTTTTGATATTTTTGATACTGATGCTATTGATATTACTAAACATTTTTTATTTTCTAGTTGTTTACTACTGATATATTGATGTGTTGTTCATTTTTGTGTGTGTGTTACCCTAATATCCAGGAGTCTTGCTAAATCCACTTAATTCTAACCATTAATCTGTAACTTCTTTGGGATTTTTTATTAATACAATAATGTCGTCTGTAAATAATGAGAGTTTTATTTCTTCTTTCCCATATTATAACTTTTATTTCTTTATCTTGTCCTATTTGCTTTGGTTAAGATTTAAATATACTGTTAAATAAAAATGGTGCTAGAGGACCTTCTTATTTTGATGTAGATCTCAGAGGGAGATTTCCAACATTTCACCATTAAAGATGATGTTTGTTACAAATTTTTTTGTAGATATACTTTATCAGATTAAGGTAATTTGATTCTAATTTTAGTTTGCTAAGAGGTTTGGAATTTTACCAGATTTTCTCTTCTTCATCTATTACGAGAATTATATGTTTTTTTTTCTTTTATTCTTTTAATGTGAGAAATTACGTTGATTGATTTTTCAAATGATAGACTATCTTTGAATTCCTGAAATGTAATCAATTTTGTTATGATATAATAGTCTATTTATACAATACTGGCTTCAGTTTGCATATACATACACATATACTTTATCATTTATATATTTAAGTTTGTTCATGAAAGAGATTAGACCATAAATTTTATTTCCTTGAAAAATTCAGTTTTAATATTAAGGTTATAGTGGTCTCTTTGCTTGGCTTTCTGTCTTATCTATTGCACTATTCCCCAGAGAGTCTCTCTTTTTGAAGCTCTCTCACCTATATTTCACTGTCATTTTTACTTGGATGCATGGGAAGAGAGATAGTAGAGAAATATCTGATGTTCTGATTAAGCCTCAGTTTTAGGCAGGCACTGAGAACTTAGGTTTTAGGGGTATGGTCTTCACTGGTGTTCCGTACCTTCTGTAGATGTGGTATTGGACTGAATCCTTTCCCTGCTCCCAGGGGTAGAGCTTCTTGGCCCCCATCCCTCTTGTTTCTGTCTCTTAGATGCAGTGTGTTTCTACCAATGCTCTCTGGCCAGTTTTTATGCTTTTTCCCCTGATGTTTAAAGATTTTGTTCCATAAGGGAGATCAGGTAGTTAGGTCTGGATGTTTTGGCAATGGCTATTATTCCTTCTCCAGAAAGGACCATGAAGAATGAAAGATCTCTCTCTCTCTCTCTTTGTCTCTGACTCTCCCTCCTATGTAAGGATAAAGTGAGAAGGCAGCTTTTTGCAAGAACTTAGCCATGCTGGCACCTTGATGTTGGATTTCTAGCTTCCAGAACTGTGAGAAAATAAAAATAAATTTCTGTTGTTCAAACCACTCAGTCTATGGCATTTTGTTATTGAAATCCAAGATGACTAATATAGTGGTTCATATGATTTTTACTTGCATCTGCTCCAGATAAGCAAATGCTCAGCTCCAGTTTCTCCCTGAAGGTGCCAGTCTCTCTTACTTTGGAATTAGTTGCTCTGTGACCTCAGTTCTGTGACAGCTTCAAGAAAAAGAATTAATTTTCAACTTGTCCATCTTTTTTCTTGTTTTAGGTTTAGGAGTGATGCTCTTTCAAGCTTCTTACTCTCTGAGCTGAACCGTTAAAGTTAATTAACGACCTCCTGGCCATGTTGCCCTAACCCACTTCAGCAACAGGCTACAATAGAAATTTATTTCAGATACAATACTCAAATGGTAGCATTCTGCACAAGAGATCTGCTATAGGGCAACCCATAACAGGAAGATAAAGGAAGATAAATAGAGACTGAATTGGTCTTCTCTCCCCTCTTCAAATATATGTACCACAAACAACATGTTCTTTCTTTTCTTTTCTTTTTTTTTTAGAGAGAGAGAAAGAGAGAGTGCATGAGTGGGAGGGGAGAGAAAGAGGGAGAGGGAGACAGAGAATCTTAAGCAGGCTCCACACCCAGCATGGAGCCTCACATAGGGCTCCATCTCAGGATCCTGAGATCATGCCCTGAGCCAAAATCAAGAGTCAGCCACTTAACTGACTGAGCCACCCAGGTACCCTCTACAAACACATTTTTCTGAACTAATAATGGGAATCTATTATCTGATACATGGTATATAATGTCACCAAATATGTGTAAAGGGGCTGTCTTGGAAAATTTGTTAAGTATACAAGACATAAAGTAGAATTGTGGTGGATACTCCACTTAAGTCCCCCTTTAAGGAAGGACTTGCCACTCACCTGTGGAGAGTGTCATCAGTAGATTGCATTTGGACATCAGCTTTTAAAGAGTCTGCTTCAACTACTGAGGGCTGCTTTGCTAGAAATTACACCCTCCTCAGGCACCTTGTGTCCTATGACTGAGAGGTGGAGGTTATTTCTGATGGGCGTTACTCACTCCAGGGCTCCCTACCAGGTTGGCCAAGAATTAGTCATCTTTAAATTGCGGTTTAAATTCTCCATTTGCCCAATCCTGCTTCCTCCTCTTTTCTTTCATCGTGTGGATCCTGAATAAATATCTAGCCCTCCAAATTCCTCATCAGTATCTGCTTGCAGAGAATCCAACCTGAAATAGCAATGTACTTTAATTTTTTCCTTTGCAGTTTTATATCTTTATATCATTCATAGAGGTTATCATGCTGTAATGCTCAAAAATGTGTTCTTTGTTGTTGACTGATTTGGTTGATTAGGATCAATAAAAAATGGGATAGATGTCACAAACTTAGTTTATTGTAGGATGCAGTGCCCTATATTTTTTTATCCTTGATTCCATCCTTGATACTCCCTTTCCCTTATTCCCCATATCCAATCCATCCAGCTGTATTTGAAGTCCTACCTTCATATATCTCTCTAGCTATTTCTTTACATATTGTGTTCAATACCCTAGTCCAAGCCATTGTTATCATTTGCCTGGACAACTGCAGGAGATTCCCCACTGTTCTCCCTACTACCATTCTTTCTTATCATCAACCAATCCTTTATTAAATTTTTTTTATTGAGATATAATTGAATCTTTTAAAATATTTTTCCAGTCAATCCACTTTTTACAAAGAAACCAGAGAGATCCTTTAAGATCCCTTACATAAAACTCTTTGGTGATCTTAGAATAAAGTCCAGACTTTAATGTGGCCAGACAAGCTTTGCATGAACTAGCTAGGCCCACTTCTTTGGTATTACCTTCTATTCTTCTTCCCTTCACTTCATGTCTGCCTGTTCCTTAACCCCACCTGTTCTGTCTCAGGACCTTATCCTTACAGTCCTTTAACTAGAATGCTTCACCAGACCATTGGCTGGGTCAGTGTTACCTTTCAGTTCAAATAACGCCTTTTCTGAAAGACTTTCCCTGATCATTCTACCAAAAGTAGTAGTCCTCTTTTAATCATATTTCCCTTATATCATTTTTTTATTATTTGAAATTTCTTGAATTGTTATTTGCTTATGTTCTATCTCACTCCAGTAGAATATCAGCTGTAGGAGGTCAGATCCCTTATCTATCTTGTTCACTTCTGTGTCTAGTTCCTAGAATATTATAGTTCCTATTTTTTATTTTTATTTATTATTATTATTATTATTTTTAAAGATTTTATTTATTTGAGAGAGAGAGAGAGCACAAGTGGGGAGGGGGTGGGAGCAGAAGGAGAGGGAGAAGCAGACTCCCTGCTGAGCAGGGAGCCCCATGTGGGGCTTGATCCCAGGACTCTGAGATCATGACCTGAGCCAAAGGCAGACACTTAACTGTGCCATCCAGGTGCCCCTATAGTTCCTGGTTTTATACATATTTATTCAAAGAATGAATAAATGGCACGGTTGAACCTATCAACTTTTTCCAAATGTTAGCATCTTGTAAACATGGATTATCATAATCTTTAAAAATATAGCAGTTAAACATGTGGGCTTTTAAGCTAAATTGCTTGGATTCAAATACTAGCTTTATGGATTCCTAAATGGTGTGATATTGAGCAAGTTACATATCTCTCTGTAAGCCTCTTTCCTTACCCTCCTCCCCCCATGGGGATAATAGTAACTACTATCTACCTCAAGGGTTACGACAAAGATTATATGAGATAATCCATGCAACATACTTAGAGCAAAGCCAGGTATGTAGTAAGTGCTCCAAAAACATTACTTATTAATTGTAGTATAGGGAGTTACATGGAGATCTTGCCTTAAATGTAGGTAGAACTAGCAGTCATCTGTAGGGTAAGCTTTGAGGGGCAGTGGGAAAATTTACTTGCTTCAGAAGCTTCTACATGTCTGCTAAATTGCTTGACATTTTATCTTTGGGAATTTTTTCCTTGGATTTAGTCATTGTTTGCCCCTACAAAGCAGTTATGCAGGTTGGAAAAGAAAGGATTGGGAGAGAGAAGACAGATGGGAGAGACCAATGTAGAATGAAACCAACAAAGATGGGTGCAGGTAGCAGACAGACTGTATTAGGGAGATCCAGAGAGGGTGAAAACATAGGTGAGGGACTGTACTAAGAAGAAGGGCTCCTGTCCTTGGGAAGGTTTGGAGGAAATAAAGCCCTCGGATACAAAGGAACTGGATCTAGGATCCAAGTCAGAGATTAAGGCATGGATAATCTCTTGTCCCTGGACTGGAGTATAAGATAGTTAATGCAACTAGGGAACAACTCAGTCCCAGCCAAGAGGTCTTACAGAGCTCCTGTAAAAGGAGCAAAACTGGTCTCAGATTTAGTCATTTGGTTATAATAAAACTAGAAGTATTTAAGAGCTAGCATCCAAACAGATCATGGGATCTTTACGGTGGAAGCATGGTTGGTACAGTAACAAGGGCTTGAGCTAGAGTCAGACACTTACATTTCAGCTCTGCTATTTACCATCTGTCTTAATTTGAGTGGGTTACTTAACTCCTCTGAGCCTCAGGTTCTCTACCTGATGAAAAAGAACATTATAATATGTTTCTAATAGAAGTTTTTGGGGTAGATTAAGTGAGCTAACAAGTGATTAACATTCTGCAGAGTTCCAGGTACAGCATAGAAGTTCAATAAATGATAGTTTCTCTCCCTTTTATTGGTCATTTATATGGTGGGATGAATGTTTCTACATTTGCTCTATTAATAATAGTTCTTTTTGTCTGCCAAGGGCAAAACATTTGTAGCAGTGAATGGTTTGATTAGGGGAAGGTGGGAAAAAAAAGGAAGAAAAAATAATATTGAATGTCAGGTCTGGATGGAGTATCCAGTGGGGTATCACTGATATGCTTTAGAGTATTTCAGGTAGTCCTTTAGCAACTTGGGAAGAGTGGCTTGCTTATGCTCCAGTTAATTCTGCTCATTTTATCCTTTACTTCCACAAGGAAGTATTTTCTTTTCTTATATCCTTGCTGTATTACAGTGATTACAGAGTGTACCTTTATTCTTGTGATTATTTCCTTACCAGCTCTCTTCCTCACTGGGCTGCTTGCTCCATGTGGGCAGGCAACGCATTTGTATGCAGTGTGCCCACAGTATGCAAAATGACCATAATAGCACCTAGCAAATAGGCAGGGGCACCAGGATTGGGAAGAGGAACATTCAAATATTGAGAGTGTTGAGATAATTTAACCTTTCTTTCTTTATAGTTTTGCCTAGGGCTTTCAGAGTTAAAATGCTGTATGGATATTATGATTCACTTGAGAGATGTTGGAGATTTACAAACTCTTATTATTATCCACATCATGGGTACCACTTTCTTTCTGGAAGATCTTGATATAGTTACTTATAAAATGTCTGCTGGTATCAGCAGCAGTGCATGTAATGCCTATGAGGCAACAACTATTCATTATGGCTGTTGTAGGTGTTTCGAAGAAGAGAATGAATTATTAAGATTATTTATTTATTATATATTTATTTATTTATTATATATTTATAAATTTTAGGAAAATATATATTAATAATAATTATTTTTCCCACCTACTTTTAGGGATACATGTGGGTTTTTTCCCCATCAATGAAATAATATTCATTACAGTAACTAAGAGTGGAATTTCATTGTGAAATTACATTAATGTTAAACATTACATTAATGGTGGATATTACATTAATGATAAACAAAATTTTGTCTAAATATATTAAGTATGAGACTTATTGAAGAATGAAAATATAAATTCCCACATTAAAATGTATACTGACAATAAATTATGTTCCCATATTAACTTTTATTAAGATTTTTTTATTTGGTCATGAAAGATAATCTGAAAATTAAACAACACTTTACTTACCAGAACTTTTTTTTTTTTTGGCATTTGCACAAAAATGAAGGTTGTTAAACTTGAAGGGCTAAAGGTTTTTCTTGGAGAGTGGATATGAAATATGACATCTTCTTTTTTGGTAGAACACCCAAAATAATGATGTGGAATTAAATGAGTTCACTAGTTTTCAAATGAAAATGATTCAGGGAAAAGAATGCATGAGAGGTCGTCACTTAAGGAAAATTTTTGCACTTACCTATCCCAAATCATTGGGATATGATTGTGATGTTTTCCTAGTAGCCTGTTTACATTTTTTGAGTAATTGTTTCCATTATTTTGAAGTGAAGTAAGAAAAAAATACGTTAACTTATCTTACCAGAGTAAGTGAAATAAGCATTTTCTACATGCTTTCCTTAGCTACCATTTCTTGACCCTCTACCCTCTACTGTGGATCAGGCATTGGCCAAGTCCTTTAAATATGTTCTTCACAACAGTTCCAGATATTATTATTCCTATTTTTATAGATGCAAAAAAATGATGCTTGCCCAAGGTCACCAATTGAGTAGGAACAGCCTGAATTTTCACTCAGATCTAAGTTTCCATTAAAATATGTTATATTCTCCAAATTAAGATTCTAAAATACTAAAAATTCTAAAAATGTTAACATGAAAAATATAATTTTAAGTACTAAACAGAAATCAAAGAATCCAATAAAACCAAGCAACTTCTTTTCTAAGGTGTTCAATTAGTAATAGTGGCATATCTTTTTATATCAACCTCAGATAATGGGTCACTACAGACAATGTCACTGATTTCTAATCCCCTCAGAGGGGATAATTACCTATTGAGTTAATCATAATGATGACATTTTTTCTTGAATAGAAAGGAGAATGAAGACAATTATCAATGTGAAAATTCAACCATTTAAAATCTTTTCCCAGTGGATTATGGGGTATTCTTTGTTGATGCAATAAAGAGGCTGAGATAAACACATCATAAACCCCCCCCTACACTGGGTACTAGGCAAATAGCTTATCCGACAGAGAAAGGATATGCAGTCCCTCAAACCAACAATGACAGGATGCTCTCAGGGACAGCAGGATCTCTCTCTCTGCTCTTGCCTTGCGTGGCACATGACAAACAGTAGTGAAAAATTAGCAATTATTGGCATTTGTCAAGTCTGGTTCTGTGGCAGGAAAATGGAAACAGCAGCAATCATGCTCAATTTAAGTCTCCAGTGATGTCAGGCTTTTCACAGACTCACATGGACATCTGAAGAGACTTGAAAAGGTTTACAGATGTGCAGTCAGCTATGACAGTGATGCTGCCAACGTGGCTCATGGATCAACTAACGATTAAGATATCAAAAGCGATCTCTGTAGCTTGCTGACAGCTGGTTCAATTGTTTGCACCTGTTTCCCCTGCATTACACATGTGTCTGGAATGGATTATTCTGCCTTGCACTAGAAACATTTCACCTTTCCTCACTGTGACGTCCTCCAGGACCATCACTCCTGAAGACCAGGTGGCTCTCTATGAGGGTCCACAGAGGGAGGAAACCTGTGTGCTTTTGAAAATGCTCTGGGATGTTGGGCCTGACAAGGTTATCAGTTAAGGTTAGTTCTTGTTAACAGTTAACAGTGATAATATGAACAATGTTTGCTTCTAACAGGAATAAGGGAGAGAGCTCTGTGATCCCACAGGGATATTCAACCTTCATCTCTTCTTCAGATAATAGTATCACCATCCATCCAGCCATCTTGAATCTGGTGGTAGAACTAGATAGGAGTATAAGTAAATCAATGAGCCATTCCCTGGGTCCCCTGGGTCTTCCTGTTGCCCAGGATATCTCTCTCACTCTCAGAGCCAAATTTACCGTGAAGCTGAGGAAACTCAAGCTTCAGATTCTTGCAGTTGCATGGGCTCTTTCCCAGGTTCTGAGAGTTGCCCTCACAAGGGGTTCACATGGTTACATATTTTTGTAAAATGTGCAAAAGTAAGACATTTTAACCACAGTGGGTTAAGACTGCTGTTTCTTTCCACTTTGACTTCTCCTCTGACATACTTCCCATCATGTGATGTGGTGTTGGGGTGGTTGTGGGCACTTTTAGTGTCTGGTTAAGGGGAAGCTGAGTTGGGGACACATTTAGTTTGGGTTTAGTGGGATATTTTTATGCGGTTTGCAGTCACTTCCATGTATATTTAAGTTATTGCTGGCTTCCAGGAATACTCCCTACTGTCCATTATTTATGCCTAATTTGGAATTCATAATTCTATATTCTTAAGGAGGATCCCCTAAATTATAAAAGTTGCTGGTCCCCCAAAACCTGATATCTCCCACTTGCTCCTTATATCTAGTCACCAAATCCTGTCCATTCCATCTAGCGGTATGCTGGTCAACTGGTTCTCAAAAAATAAAAAGCCCAGATTTATAGTGTGTGCTAATTTCTGTGGCCAATTTCCATCACAGCTACCAAGCTACCAATGGTTTAATAAGCAGCTCATATTATTTCTTTTCTTTTCTTTTTTTAAAGATTTATTTATTTATTTTAGAAAGAGAGAGAGAGCATGCAAGTGAGCAGAGGCGGGGGCAGAGGCAGAGGGAAGGAGAATCCTCAAGCAGATTACCTGCTGAGCACAGAGCCTGATGTGGGACTCCATCCTAGGACTCTGAGATCATGACCTGAGCCAAATTCAAGAGCCGGACATTTACCCACTGAGCCACCCAGGCACCTCATGGTATTTCTGAATATGTAACAATTGACCATTGCAAGCTGGTACAACATGGCTCCAATATACCACTAATGCTCCCTCAGAAATAATTTTATGAACTGGCCTCTCTTCTTCATTTCTAATTACCTTAGTTAAGACTTTCATCTTTCCTCAACCCCATCATCCCAAGACCATTCTTAACAGCTTCTTATCCTGTTTTCAGTTACCTGGCTGTTGTGAGCGCAGTCTACCTTCTAGAATACCACTAGATTTACTTCTTAAAATGCAAATTTGACCATGTGAGCCTCTCACTTTAATCCTCCTCTGGCTCCCCCGTTACCCACAGGGGAAAAATTGAAATTCCCAAGCTTGTTTACAAGTTCCTTCATGTTCTGACTCTTACAAATCATCTGGCCTCATCTCCCTCCATAGTACTGGAGCTTCCTGAGTGAACTCAACAATTCCCAAACATGATGAAACCATCACTTTTCTGGGCTTTTGTTCATGCTGTGCCTCTGCTTGGATTCTGCTTCTTTCCTTTCTCTGCTTGGCAAACTCCTATGCATGCACACATCTATACACTGGTCTGTTTTACAGACTGTGGAAAAGTTTCTCTGCATGACAGCTACCTCAAGGATGTCCTCTGCAGAGACTCATTAAATTTACAAAAGTTCACTTGAAGACCCAGGACAAAAGGAGGGACAAAGAATGGAATATCTCCATATCAGAAGTTACATTTCCCCAAATTCTCTATGTATCTCACCAAACAATATCAAACATAGCATTGTCCCACTAATTGAGACCACTCTTTCATTGCTGGCTCTAAAACATATCATTCACTATTGCAGGATCAAAGAAACTGAATTTGGATTTGGGATCCCAGGCCAGGAGTGTGAAAAGTTAACTTCAGGTTTTCTGCCCAAGTCAGCTTCCAGAGATAGTCATTAAAATAATGTCCTCTATCTTGTTGAACTGATAACCTGTATCATATTGTCATATTCCAAAACCATTCTGTATCTCTTCTACTTTCAGTTGCATTCCCTGTGAAGGTTACTCAACTTCATAAGGTTCTTGGGTCTTCCAACAGGATTCTTTCCATACTTTTGATAGAACTCATGAAGATGTACATAACCATCTGTTTATATGCCTATCTCCTATGGCTAGACTATACACTCCTCAAGAATAGGAACCAGATCTTGTTAAACCTGATATTCTCAATGCCTAACAAAATGGACCCTCAGTAGCATGTAGAAATCCTCAATAAGTATGTGCTGAATAAAGAATGGAGGGATGGATATATGAATGAAATGATGAAGTAGGCAAGGCAGTGGTCAAGGTAGGAGAGATAAATTTTTCCATATTCATACAAGTGGCAGTTGGCATAAACCCAGCATGATACAATCAAATGACAACTCTGGAAATAAATAGTGGAAGCTCTTGGTTTTGTTGCTATTAATGTTTACAAGTATAATGTCTTTATGAAATTAATCCTTATTATTGATATAATAAATTTTTAAAAAGATTTATTTATTTATTTGAGAGAGAGCGAGAGTGCACAAGAGAGTGAACATGAGTGGGGGTGAAGGGCAGAGGGAGAGGGACAAGCAGGCTCCCTGCTGAGCAGGGCGGCCAACTGGGTGCTCGATCCCAGGACCCTGATATCATGACCTGAGCTGAAGGTAGATGTTTAATGGACTGAGCCACCCAAGCATCCCTTGATATGATAAATTTTAAGCATTAAAAAAAGAAATTTAGTTGGGGGGGGCCCTGGGTGGCTCAGTCAATTGAGTATTCAACTCTTGATTTCAGCTCAGGTCATCTCAGGGTCATAAGGTTGGGCTCCATGTTCAGCACAGAGTCTGCTTGAGATTCTTTCTCCTCCTCTACCTCTGTTCTCCCCCTGCTCATACGCTCTCTCTCTCTCTCTCTCAAATAAATAAATAAAATCTTTAAAAAAATTTTTTTTAAAAAGAGATATAGTTGGGATAATAGGAAAAACTACTAGAATTAAAATCCAACTCATGCCTGTAGTGAGTACCTGATGAGCACTTAATGAATACTGAGTGTTGTATAAGAAAAGGGGATACACAGGGCTAACTGGGGGAAGAGGTGGTAAGCTAAGAGAGGAGAGACCAAAAAGCAGTGTGGAAAAGAAATGCAGAGGAGGCTATTGTGATAATAAAGAAACTTGCTATTGGCTTTGTAGGAAGAAACTGGGGTGGGGCAGAGGAATATAGGAAGGAACAAATACCTTAGACAGAAAGGTATCTACTAAACTAAATGAAAAAAGTGGGTGAGTAGATGGTTGCAGGCACCAATTTCAATAGACTGATTTGCAGAGGACTTTCTTATACATTATAAATACACATCATATAATTGATGTTTCTAAACTTTATGACAGTGTTTCCCAAAATATGTTTTGTGGAACACTAATGTTTTCAAGATGGTAATGGTTGTTTCATTGGAAAAATATTCCACATACCTTATAACCAACCTTTGCTCTCTTAGATATTAAAGGCTCTGGGAATTTGAAAACACATGTCAGCCCCCCTTTTTTGTTTTAATTTATCCCCTTTTTTAACCCAACTTTTCCCAAATAGTTCTAACCACTAAACACTTCTTTCATAAAACATCTACTGAGACAGCAAAGGATGAGAGTTTTCCTCAGAGCATAGTTAATAAATATATGTGTTTCATCTAATTCACATCAAGGAGGCCCCAGAGTGTGACATGGACAGGGATACTTTATTTCAACCAATCTTAATGTTTAGTAACCACAGAGAAAAAATAGGCACAAGTGACTTACTATTTGAAACTCAGTTTTCTTCTCTGTGGTATTTTCTTCTCTGCCCTCAATTTTCTTCTCTGCCCCACCAATATGTGAAGATGATGGGAACAGCACCTCTGAAAATGCTTTGGAAAGGTTTAGAACAGCTGCTGGAAGGCAACATGACCAGATCACTGGACTAGGAGTCAGGAGACCTGGCATGCCTGGCTTTGACAGTTAATCTTCCATTAAGTGTGTGGGTTTACAAAAGTTATATGAACTGCCAGGATTTTACTTTCATATATATATATTGCATACGTACATGCAAAAGACTGGGTTTAAAAGCTAAAAGGTCCTGAGCTGAGGTTGTTTGACAGTAAGCTGAAAACAAGATGGGACACAGGGTAAGTGCCCAGTGCAGGTTGAGAAGTACTAACAGCTGGGAGTGCTACAAGATAGACATGGGAGTTAACCAAGGGGAAAGGAAGGATGGACCCACTTTTGCTGGGTGAAGCACCTGTCTGGGTGCTTGGCAACAAAACCAGGAGTGGAGGGCCATCGGCTCACACCTCCTTTCCTGGTCCTATCCACATACTTACCATCCCCATGTCAGCTTGAGCCTATCTTGGCTGTCTGTGATATCTCTACCTTCTGACTTAGGCCATAGGCCAATGGGTGCTGGATGTGGTGGTACATAGGAAACCCTCTCTACTCTTTTATAAGAATGGTCTGGAAATGGTATGCTATCCCCTACTTATCTCAGTTAGACTGCACTGAGTGGCAGGGCCCATTTGAACCTGGAGCTGTAGACTTCCTGACCATTAATACATGTTTGTTGCCTGCTGGGTGCTATGCATAGGTGTAGAGCCCTCTGACTGCATCTGTTGTACCTAGTTTGCCTACTTCCCCATCTTCCCTGGGCTCTGGTATGTGGTTTTTCCTTTTATCTCCCTAGAAGGACTTGAGTCTAGATTTGGCCTTTAGTCCAGTTCCTATATTTTCCTTTTCTGCCCGGGCTTAAACCAAAATCTGATTTCCAGGTTCCTATTAGGACATTTTGGCATTTCACTGTGTAGTCTTCCCATAACCTTGGGGAAATTCCTAAGCACACCCCATGGGGTGGAGTCATCTGTTGCAAAATTTTTAAAAAAGACTTAAAATGTGAACTTTGTTGTTGTTGTTGTTCATGAACTGTATGTAAATGACAAAAATGCCTGATATAACACTGACCAAAATCTTATCACCTTTTAGGAAAGCAATTTTGTGGCCTACCATTTACACTTTGAGGGATATCTAGAATCACTGCTGCCTCAAAGGCTGGGTGCTCTTTCTTGGTCTGTGTCTCAATATTATCCCCACACCATTAGCCTAGGTCATACCTCCCTGGACTTGGTCTTAAATTGCCAAAGTATGCTTCCTGCCAAGCTGGTCAGACTCCAAAGTCAGTCCCAGCTTGTTCTTGTTCCCAGATGGCCCAGACATGTGATTGCTAGCTTGGTGCAAAGAGGGAGTAGGAAGGGTTGTGGAATGACATCATGTGCACATTTAACTAAAACATGTCCAGCTATATATAGGAGTTCAGGGAGATCAGGTGGAGATAATAGCATAGGTTCTACCCCCCCCCCATTTCACAAATTGATTATGCATCTGGGCGTGAGCAGGAAACGGCAGGTAGAAATCAATTTCCCTTGATCAGTCTTAGTTCTCTTTTGTTTCTCCATGGTGTGAACATCTCACTGGGCTGGGTATGATTATAGTATTAAAGATATATATTTTACTTACCACACGGTCCTTTAGTTCAACCCTATTATATCATTTGCTGCTCAACAAAAGAAAGAGTCATCTGGGCCAAAGCTGTAAGAAAACTGGTTCTTTTGGATCTTCCAGAGCAGTACTGTCCGATAGACCTTTTGGTGATGAAGGAAAAGTTCTTTAGTTTGTAGTGTCCAGTATGGTAGCAAGTAGAAACATGTGGCTATGGAGTACTTGACATGTGGCTTGTGTGACAGAGAAATTTAAACTAAAAATTCATTTCAATGACATAGCCTCATGCTACTATATTGAATGGTATTAGTTTTCTGTTTCTGTATGGCAGATTACCACAAACTTAGCAGTTTACTTGCCCTTTTATCACTTCACAGTTCTTTGGGTCAAAAGTCTGGGATACTTTGAGTTTCTGGTTAGAATCTCAAAAGACCGAAATGAAGGTGTTAGCAGGGCTGGGCTCTTACCTGGAGACTTGGGACAAATCTACTTATAGGCCCATTTAGTTTCTCATGGCTATAGGTCTAAGGCTCTTGTTTGCTGGGGCTGGCTATTGGCCAGGGGTCACTCTCAGCATCTAGTGGCCAATCTCTGGTCTTTCCACATGGCGCCTTTCATCTGCAAGCCAGCAAATGGCTTATTGATTTCTTTCAGTGCATTGAATCGCTCTGATTTCTCCTTCTGCTACCAGCCTGGGAAAACACTCTGCTTTTAAAGGGCTCACTCGATTGGGTCAGGCCCACCAGTTAATCTGCCATGTATTTTATTTTAAGGCCAACTGACTAGGGAATTTGCATCTGCAAAATCCCTTCACAGTAGTACTTAGATTAGAGTCTGATTGAATAACCAGGATGGGAATCCCAGGAAGCCACCTTTAGAATTCTGCCTACCACAATCACCTTCTTCTTAAGATTTCCAATGGTAATTTTCACCGGGCTTGATTTTTGTATATCACATTAACTTTAGAACCCAACTCCCAAGTAAAATGTGATCTCACAGTAGATAGAGTGACTTCATTGCTTGGGGTTTTAAATTCTTTTCTATTCTTGAGAATCACTTTAGAAATGTAGAAACCTAGAAGTTAGTCACTGAAAGTTGTGTGGGGGGATGGAGCTGGAGAATGTGTGCCTGGATCTACTAAGACTTTAACTTTTTTTTTTTTTTTTTTTTCAGATTTTACTTATTTATTTGACAGAGAGGAGAGAGAGAACAAGCAGGGGGAGCAGCAGGCAGAGGGAGAGGCAGACTCTCCGCTAAGCAGGGAGCCCGATGCGGGACTCGATCCCAGGACCCTGGGATCATGACCCGAGCCGAAGGCAGACACTTAACTGACTGAGCCTCCCAGGAGTCCCTAAGACTTTAACTTTTAACACTAGTTAAGATGAGGTGATGTACCATTGAGATGGGCTGGCTGAATTGTGGGGAAGGAGGATGGTGAACCAACTGAGGAGCGCTTGGAGGAGGGGACAAATGGAAGGACTTAATGACTACTGAAGGCCAACTTCACCTCTCTCCAAATTATCTACCACTTTGGCATTTGAGCTATAGGTTGCCTCTCCATCACTTAGCAGAATTTGAGAGCTATTAAGGTCAACAAAACAGCATGATTTGTTAAAAAAGAAAAGATCCCTCAAATCCTTTCAAAGTGATATCAGTCTGCGTTAATGGAAGCATTATGTTCTAAACCAGCAAAAAAAAAAAAAAAATTATTTCCAGTGACTTGGCACTAGTCTTGCATGAACATATTTCAACTGCTTTTAGTTTGGGATACCACATGTTGAAAAAGAGACAAATTAGAGAAAATTCAGAGAGCGGCAACCAACATGATAAAATGTCTAGTTAAAGGTCCATGGCCTGGCTCAGGGGATTGGTAATGGGATGTAAATCCTCTCTCGTCAGCACTTCATTTTTAGCAATGTCTATCTAATGGCTGTCGTCACTGCTTATATTCAGAGACCAGCATGCGAGGAACTGACGGTTGGTATATGGTTCAGAACGTTGTAGTTCATGTTCCAAGTAGCATCACTGTTAGAGCCTTTTTCACCTTTCTGGTGAAGAAGTGAAGAGTTTAAACACAAAAGCTAAATCAAGTATTCACTCTGACCTGAACCAGTTGGTTCCGAGTTTGACTGGATGTACGCTAATTAGTCTGGGCAGAAGACTTCACTGTGTTTGAATTAGGAGTGAGAGAAATTCTTTTTCTTGAGTTTAAATAAATATCCACAGTAGTTGAACTATTTCCAAGAAGTTCGCAATCTGCTGCTTCAAGTTTAAGTATATTTAACTACAATGAGAAATAAAACAATAATCTAAACTACAGTTTAGTGCTCATGTTGATGAGATCTGTGTATTCTATACTTCTAGGAAGACCTCCAGTGGAAGCCAAATCATAATCTGAAGGTTGCTCTGTATCAGCACAGTGTTCTTTAGATGATTCTAAAATACCTGGATGTGTCTGTCCATCTATGGCTTTTGATCAAGTCTGCATGACTGTCCAGATTGCTAGGTGGGATGAAGTCTAGAATTCACAAGACTTCTGTTTCAGTCATGGATCTGATATTAACTCACTGAGTGATGCTTGGTAAATTGGTAGAATAAGAAACTGGTAATAGATGGCCTCAAAGATCTTTTTAATTGTAAAATTCTTTGATTTTATGTATATTCTCTATAGGCAGCTAGGTAGATAGATAATTAACTGTCATATTCCATTTGCTAAAGACCTCAAGGCTCTTTACAACTATCAGTCAATTTAATAAACATTTGTTGGGGCACCTGGGTGGCTCAGTTGGTTAAGGGTCTGACTCTTGATTTTAGCTCAGGTCATGATCTCATCAGGGTTGTGAGATCAAGCCCAGTGTTGGGCTCTGTGCTGGGTGTGGAGCATGCTTAATATTTTCTCTCTCTCTCTCTCCCTCAGCTCCTCCCCTCCCCCTCTTTCTCTCTCCCTCTCTAAAAAACAAATAGGGGCAGCTGGGTGGCTCAGTCGGTTAAGTGTCTGCCTTCAGCTCAGGTCATGACCTCAAGGTCCTGGGATCGAGACTGGCATTGGGCTCTCTGCTTAGCTGGGAGTCTGCTTCTCTCTCTCCCTCTGCCCCTCCCCCCTGCTTGTGCTCTCCCTCTCAAATACATAAATAAAATCTTAAATAAATAAAAAACAAATAAATAAACATTTGTTGATGTCTTCCTACATGCAAATATTGTATTAGGCATAGAATTAGACATGGTTTCTTCCCACGGGGAATTTAAATGATTAAAATATGAATGTTATCTTACAAATTAATGTAAATATTAATGAATATGAATGATAGCATGAATATGATAGTATAATATGAATAATGACTGATGACAATATAAGAGAATTAAATAAAACCAGCAAAAGAGGTGCAGACACCTGTGGATAGGATATGGGGTAGGATATATTTAATGTATAGAGATTAGAGAAGAGCATAATATTTGAACTGAATTTTTAAGCATGGGTGTGTTCAGCACAATGAACTGCTGTAATGGTGATGTGAAATTGTTTGCCTGGTAGGAGAGAAGGATACAGGAAGAGCTTCAGGGCCTCTCAATTGCATGGACTACTTCTGTAGAAGTCTACTAGGGTCACCATAACAAAATTCCTCATACAGGTGGCTTAACAGAAATTTATTTTCTCACAGTTTGGGAGGTTGGAAATCCAAGATCCAGGTGTCTGCGGGGCTGGTTTCTCCTGAGGCCCCTGTCCCTGGCTTGTAAATGGCTACCTTTCCTCTGTATCCTCACATGGCCTTTTTTCTGTACATGTACATCCCTAGTTTCTCTGTCTATTCTTAGAAGGACACTAGTTCTATTGGATCAGGGCACTACCCTTATGACCTCATTAAACCTTAATTATCCCTTAAAAGGCCCCATCTTCAAATATAGTCACGTTGGGGATTAGGGCTTTAACATATGAATTGGGGCTATAGGACACAAAATAATTTATAACAATTCTAAGGATCTTAGAGGGGACCTGGCCTTGAACTCACATGATGATATGTTTTTTTTGTGAAAAGTGAAATTTTTTTTTTGTATTCTTTGTCTTTAAGAGTGCCCCCCCAATAGGATAGGCTTTACGCCCCATGAAACGTGTGTCCACCTTCTGCCCGAGAGCAAGATATTCATTAGGTCCACTGTTCAGCAGGAGAGGTAGACCTGAGACAGGATGCTGCGTGGGGGAAGTGGGCATTTGACATGGAGGACATAGGGGCTGATGTGAAAATCCCAGGTTCCGATGGAGCTGTGAAAACTTTTAGACTGGGGGATCAATACATAGGAATTAAATATGCAGGTCTACAGCAGTCATCTTAATCTTGCAATCCTATACCACTAGTGTCGACAGGAACCAACACTAACAGGAATCCAAAGGAACAAAACCTAATGGAGCATGAAGGGCATTTAGGGCATAGAGGAATGTGCTGTTACATTTGGGAGGAAATGTAGTCAGAGTCAGTGGAGATGAAGTGGGAGACCCATTCTGATTCTTTTTTTTTTTCCAGCATGACATAAATATAAATTAGATTTAGGAAAAGATTTCATGGTCTCAGAGTCAGGAGAAAACAGTTAATGTTAGTAAAGAGTGAAGACCTTTCAGGAAACGGTCATGGATTCTATTCTTCTTCTTACCTCTGCTGCTTCCCAAGGCCCTCTGCTGTTCCTCCTGTCTCCAGCTTCTTGTCACAATCACTTGGGGTGCTTGTGAAAAACGAAGATTCCCAATTACCATGCCTACTCCCAGATGGAATGAATCAGAATCTTTGGGGGGTGAGGCCCCTAAATCTTCATTCTGAAGGTTTATATTTGATTTTTTTACTCTCCAGAGATTAAGATTTACTGCCCTAGCAGAGTACTGCTCTTGGCTGTTGCTACCATTAATATCTATGGATTACAACAAGAAACTACTATTTTTGGAGCAGTTATTTTAAGCTATGCACTGTTCTAAGCAACATAGTCACTTGGTTTTCACAGTAAACCTTTATGGTCATACTATTACCCCCATCATGCAAATGAGAAACCAAGGCTCGGAAAAGTTAAACAGATTTTTCCAAGGCCATGGAAAGCAGCGGTGTCCAAAAGAGTGAAGGGGAAAAAGGAGAAGGAAGATTTGGTAAGCATATTAATTTGCACATTTTTCTGTTATGTAAAAAACGACGTTAGCGTTATAGAGTCCCTTAATTGTGTGGATGGTGTACTAAACATGAACTCCTCAGACTCTTGCCTGCTGGGCCATTGCTGAGCTATACTGTTCAGCTGATACTCTGATGAAATGGAATGCCAGGAAATTCCAGGCACTTGTGGCAGAAGAAACAGATTTCATGCACTTTTCTTGCCAATACTAACATCCCTCTATGACACTTACGAGGCTGTGGAGACTTGTATGCTTGGCTAATGTTCATTTTTGGTTTGATAAGAAATTTGGGCAACTTTAGAAATAAGGTGTGTGGCTTTGGAAAATAGGAACAAAAACTTACTGTGCGATAATCTCTTTTCTTTCAGTAGGCTCTGAATCGGTAAGTAGGTTTTGTTTTGTTTTGTTTTGTTTTGTTTTGTGAAGCAAAATGAAACAACTCATAATCAAAATACTTATTGGGAACATGATAATATTCCATCACTTAGTCCTCCACAGTTTCATTTAGAAGATAATTCCCATTCATTGGACCCAACAACATAATAAAGCTTCTTGAGGCAACCCTTGCAATTGCCATGTGAATTTATAACACAAGCAATGTGTGTATTCCCTCAACAAATTTACTTTTCAAATATACAGAAAGAAATAAAATATCCATGTCTATTATATTTAGACTGACTGGCTATCAGCTATAAGAGATGACAATGGAAAAGAGTCCAAGTTGATGTAACTCATTTTAACAAACGTAGTTCTTCTGAAATTAAGAGGTTATTTCACAGATGTTTTATTTCTGCAGATGATGAGAATGAATATTGACTTCTTTTAATATTTATTTAAATATAAGTTTCTGGTTTCTAAACAGTTTTAGAGTTTAAACATATTTTGAAATACACTGCAAAATCAAAATAAATAGAATTCACCTGTTGTCTATGTTTGGCTTTTATTAAATAAGGAGCTAAAGACTCCTTCCATCCATGCATTTTCTCCTCTCAGGTTTAAAAATTATCAGCTAGCTATTTGATGTATAGTCTTCCTTTTTCCTAGGTTTATACTTTATATGCATTTGTACATTGGATACCCTAAATTAGAATATTATTAAATATGCTTATCTGGAATCAGTTTTATTAACTATACTATAAACATTTTTCTAGGTCACTTCCTGCAGGATTTTTTTTAACATTTTAGTGTCTGTATTGTTGCTGTTGAACTATTCCCCTATTTAATTTTTTAATTTTTATTTTTCCCTTGGTTTAGTTTTTTTTCTTCTTTTTGCTATTTAAACAATTTTTCAATGAATAGCCTTGCCAGGTATGCACGTTTCGAATTTCAATAGATATTGCCAACCAAATTACTTTCCACAAAATTTGTATATTTTCCCCATGATTTGGATTTGTATATTTGTATTTGTATACTTTCCCCATGTTCGCTGGAGCTGGCTGTTAGCAGTCTCTTAAATCACTGACAATTTGCTGAGGGCAAATTGTATTTTGTTTTACTTTGCAATAAAGAACTGGTTGATTCTGAATGTTTCATATGCTTAAATTTTTTCTGGTATAATTCTAAAAGATAGATGTACTCTAGAGTCAAGAATAAGAAAAATAGATGCTTAGTTAGGACTAAATACCACTTAAAATAACTACTATTCACATCTTTAGTCTCAGATTTAAAACACCTTTTATTTGCCAGGATGGGTAATGAATTCAAAATGTTTCTGACATTAGCCTCCATTTTTGCTACTTCTGTAAGGAAACTAGATGAGGAATAAGTAATTCTGCTTGTTCGAGAGATTCAGACAGTTTTTGTGTTTTTCCCATCTGTACTTTGTTATTGGGAACAATCTTCATGTTTATCGCCCCACGTTAGAAATTGTATTTTTCACTTTGAAATCTATACAAAACACCAAAGATTATGATCTTGGACAGTTTCTGACTAGTGTTAATTTATTGGAGTCTTTTCCCTGTGTGTTCTCATAAATTAAAACTTTTTTTTCTTTAAAATAAGTTATTGGATCTTGGTGGATAAGAAACTGAAATGAGATGCTCTGTCCTCAATCAAACCAGCAAATACCTCTGCAGGCTTAGTCATAAAACCCAGCATGGAAATAATACTTATCTCACAATCAGGTCAGAAATGATAACTGAAACCATGGATGCCTTAAGATAAGCTACCTGTGTAAGTGGGGGAAATAGCTGGAAGTCCAATAGAAGGCTTTGTGTTGGAGGACAGTGATTGAAGTTCAAAAGGCTTAGCAGAGGTCAAGTTGGCCATGTCAGGTATTTCCCCAAGTTTACTTCATTCAATTAAGTTGAAACAATCTGCTCCTGTTAGAGTTAGTGTCTTCCCTTACACTGGGGGGCCCAGGCAAAGGGATGCTCGGTTTCCTCTGCACCAGAAGCCATGTCTGGCATGATTTTTAGAGAGAGATTGAGTCAATTTTCAGGAACTCTCTGCGGGGAACTTGTGTGCAATACAATGCTTGTACATCTGGTGAATTTACAGGATACATCTGAAAGGGATGGACGAGGCAGTTATTTATCTGCGTGTATGGGCCAACTCTCGGCAAGCAAATTCTTCTCAAACTTTTGTTGTTCCTAAATGGGATGACTCTTCCTGTGTCTGTCACATTAATTGAGCTGGTTTTCTTCCTTGAGTCTAAACTACTGTTGATTGCCTTGACCTCTGTCTAGCTGAGGAACTAAATGCCTCTGACTGAGGGCTTTCTTAGGAGTGCCTATTCTTTGCTCAAGGCTGCTGGATGCCGGCAGATTTTTGGGTAGGAAAGTGCCCAGAATTGCTTCTTTGAAAACTAAATTTTACGTGCTTAGAATTTTGTCTTTTTCCTTGGTATGTTACTTTTCTTTCCCTTTTTGAAATGTATGGTCTTATTTCTTAGTTTGAGTAGTTATTTTACAAACACGAGTGAACTTTGTGGAGGAATAGAAATGGGACATACCCTGACTGCAGCAAATGATCAGATTACAGAGATAAATTGATATATGAGAGGTTCCGGAATACTGGGTAATTACAGCACATACCTCCAGGAAATACACACACACACATTAACCTCCTGCATGTGTGTGTATGTGACTATATAGATTTTAATTATAAGAAAAACTTAGGAGATTTTTAAGTTGAATGGCACCAAAGGTCATTATCAATTGGTTTCTTACCGTTTAAAATATATTTGTAAAAGCTCATAATCCCAATAAGTTTTCATTAGTCACATACTGGGAAAAGCAAACGTGGACAAAATGATTTTATGCAGTAGTTCCTACACCTGGCTAATTGTTAAATTCACTGAGCGCACACAGGCCTCCACAATGAGAATCTCCAAAACGGAGATGCAGAGATCTGGTTTAACAAGGTCTTCGGCTGATTCTGATAATCAGCCAAGTCTGTGAAGCCTAAAAAGTCAGTCTTGGATAATAAGTCATTTTGTTCGCATCAGGTTGATGTTGAAGGCATTGTGCAGTTTACTAAAGAGCCACTAATGCATGGTTTTGGTAATGCACAAAACTGCGGTAATTGTAGGCTGCCTTATGGGAGCGTTCCAACAGAAACCCTGACTTACACATTATGAGTTCCATTTTACAGGTGAGGAAACTGATATCATTAATATTAATAATTAATATCATAAAGTTAATAACTAGGAAAACCGAGATTCAGTCCCTAGCCTTCTGGTTACATGTCCATTGACTTCCCGTAGCTTTAAGGTGAAAATCAGTAAAGGCCTTTCTCCCGTGGGATCTCGAGTTTAGACCTAGCATTTTGTCTGTCATCCTAAAATAACTTTGAGGTCAGTGTTATTTCAGTTGAGAATGCATTTATGGGGTTGCTCTAGGCTGAACTTTGTGTTGCATGAGGGGGCTAGGCCTCAGAGGGGCGGGCTTTAAGCTCACAGAATCTTGTTGTGGGGTGAGGTTTACTTGGGACAAGAGGAGAAAGCAACAGGTTATAGTGACAAAATGTACCATGCGGACTGTCTGCAGCAAAGAGACAATCGTTTTGGGCTACAATTTTTAAGGAACACTCCAGGAGAAGCAGGATTCCATTTGGGTCTTGAAGAGAGGGATTTGGAAAGTTCAGGAGAAGACCTTTCAGGTGTGGGAACAGCATGAGCACAGGTGTGAGTGTGTGTCTATGTGTGTGTGTGTCTGTGTATTTAGTCAGTCAGTGCTCAAGAGAGGGATGGTCCAGCCAGGAACAATGAGAGAGAGGGAACAGGGTGAAAAATATGGGGCCATGCCCCATCCTCCCAAGTGGACAGACTCCATCGGGCACTGAGATTGTTGAGTTAAAAGGTACCTTTTGGAATCATTTCCCTACTTCTATGTGTTTATTATTGTCTCATGTGTGTGCTCCCAGCCCCCAGGAAATACTTTAACCTAATGCTTCAAAAGCCTCTGCCATTGTAGAGAATCAAATTAAGTGTAGTGAAAATGACCATCCTACTGAGACACATGGGATTTGGGATGTCAAAAGACACAAAAGCCTCAGCATAATAGAGGGAATCGGCAGGTTCCTGGGATATGACTAATTTTTCTCTGGCTGTTTAGTAACAGGTGGTATTTATCTAAGCAGACTGCCCTGGGCAGCTGGTTGATGGGTTCTTCCAGCTGGACATCTTCTCCCCATTTAGTCCAACCACACCTGCTTCAGACAGCAAACAAGAGGCTTTCTCATCTCCAGTATCTACATGTGGGGGGTTGGGGGTATAGATGAACCGTTCAGCTTCCAGCTGTAGTGTTTCATGATGTCCAAGGATCCCATCTGGCCTCCTACCAGAAAAAAGAAGTTTTAGGTTTAGAGGTGGGCTTTTTCCCCCCTTTTTCCCGGGGGAGTGGTTTTGTCTTGTTAGGTTGCTTTCTTTTAAAAAAGAGATTTTTATCATCGGCTGCTATCATGTGATCAGATTTATCTCCCATGAAAACTTCCTTTCCTTGAAGCATGCACTGACACGAGGGTGCCTGTCCCTTCAAGCTCTTATCGTATTGCATTGAGGAATAGTAGAATAGTCTCATGAAAGATTAATCACTTCCTGTAAGCATCTTGTACCTGCAGACAGGCTATTACTGAAATATGTCTGAAAGAAAACAAGGAAGGATGTTAAAATGTATCAGCCAGGTATTTTTTGGCAGTGTGACTACAAACCTTGTTTGGGTGCCAGGTTTTTTGCAGCCAAAAAGGACTTCTGTGCTGAGTTAATGGATCATAGTTTGTTTTGTACATGAGCAGCAATGTTTTCTTTGTAATGATAGCCAAAACTTTGACACTGCACAGGTATTTCTCGGGAGGCTGTACAAGTGTGTGCATTCTTATTTTTTCCCTGTCTAAACTGAATGATAAACCAACCATTTGGACTAAATTTATTCCTGGCAGTTTAGAGGACCCTGTATCCGCAGTGCCGGGCCTGCCAGATAATAGGTGTTCAATAAATATCTGATGACTGACAATCTCTGTTCTATAGTTGTCAAGGGGTTTACAACAAGAGTGAGAATTTAGAGGATGACATAGCCTCAGTCCTGAAAATTCCGCTAATCAATAGAGTGCTGGGTCCACTACCACCCTGACTCAAACCTTTCTATTTACCAGCTGTGTTCTAGGCTTTGTGCTAGAGGCTGGCGATTAAAAAAAAAAGACATGGTCCTTGCTTTTAAGAAACTGAGAATTCCTGATAAGAGAAATAGTAACACGCCAACATTTCTTGAGCACTTGCTGTATTGTAGACCCTTAAGCACTTTGTAGGTATTACTTCATTTGATCCAGAATTATTATTAATATTATTCTAGTTTTTCAGATGTGTCAACCAAGACACAGAGAGTCACACACCTTTCTGTAATTTACCCAAATCTAGTAAATGATGGAACTGGGATATGAATAAAGATCCAAAACCAAACATTGAATTTGTGGAGTGCTCTAATGGGGTAAGTGCAGGGCACAGAGAGGAGGCTCTCTCATCTTAGTATAATAGGGATTGGGGAAGGGTTTCAGGAGCAGGTGATGGCTGAGCCTTTTTCTCCTCACCTCTGTTTCTGGCCCTGGGATTTGGGATCTGGGATTTGGGCTTCTGTTCCTCTCCAGGTCTTGTCCCAGTTTTTTCCATGGCCTTTGTCACCAATAGGGAGCATTGTGCTCTACTTTATGACATCACTGATGTCTCAATAAGTTATTCAACTTCCAGCAGCTATAATGATATCCTTTATGACTGACAGCTTGCTGTCGTGGCAAAAATGTAGGCTGTGGAATCAGACACACTTATATTTGAACCTCATCTCTTCCATTTGTAAGCTGTGCAATATTGAGCAAGTTACTTAACTCAAAAGGATTCATTATACTAATTTCTTTGGTATGTTTAAAGAATTAATTGAGATAATATATGTAAAATATCCATCATTTAAAAGGTGCTCAAGAAACGCTAATTTTACTTCTCTTGTAAGACCATGTCTTTTTTTTTGACCGTGTTTCTCCCTGCACCTAGCATGGTTCCCACAAATAATAGATAATTAATACATGTTTATTAATTTGATTTTATGGGCAAGGAGAAATAATTTATGTCAGTGTATATTATGAAATCATCATACACACCATCTTCCTGGGATATTTTTCTCTTCCCTTTTCTTTCCCACCCACATCTGTCTTCCTGCTTAGTTTAAATCCTACTTGACTTTCAGGTCTTGGCTTAGCTGTCATCCTCTCCAAAAAGTGTTCCCTGCCTGAGTTAGGCTGCCCTTCTCTCTGCTTCTGTGGGACCTTCGGCTCTAGGAGCTCTAGGTGTCAGACAAGCTTTGTTGCTATTTTTTGAGAGCTTGTTTGGAGGTTCTAGCAGGGGAGCGCAGCTACTCGTATACCCTTGACCGAAGAATGGTCCTCCTCTATCGGGGAAGGTCGTCCTCTTTGACCGAGCGCGCAGCTTTGGGAGGGACACACATGGAGCGGTGAGGGAGGAAGGGGACACCCACCTAGCCAGGCGGATCAGCCGAATCAACCCTGGTGATCAATGGGGTGGCAGATGTCACAGCCAGATCGCCCTCACATCCTGTTGCTATTTTTTGTATTGAAGTAAAATCCACACAACCTAAAATTATCCGTTTTGAACGGCACAATTCACTGGCATTTAGTACATTCACAGGGTTGTACAACTCCCACCTGTCTAGTTCTGAAACACTTTCAACACCTTAGAATAAAACTCCATACCCATTAAGCAGTCAGTCCCTATCCTCCCTCCCCCACTAGCCTTTGCCAACCACCAATCTGCTTTCTGTCTCTGTGGGTCTACGAGTCCTGGACATTTCCTATAAATGGAATCATACAGTATGTGATCTTTTGTGTCAGGCTTCTCTCACTTGGAATAATGCTTTCAAGGTTATAGCATATATCAGGGCTTCACTCCTTTTTATGGGTGAGTAATATTCCATTGTAGGGATATAACACATTTTGTTTATTCATTCATCCATTGATGGACATTTGGGTTGTTTGACCTTTTGGTTACATAAACAGTGGTATTATGAACATTTGTGTAGAAGTATTTGTGTGTGCGTTTTGTTATTTTGGGTATATACCTAGGGCTGGAATTGCTGAGTTTTTTGGTAATTCTAGGTTTCACTTTTTGAGCAACAATCAGCTTTATTATTTTTTAATTTTAAAATGTTGCCCAAGTCAAACCTAAAGACAAACCTGGGATCTGGAGTTCACTATACTTAGAAAAAGCCCAATTCCAGCAAGTCTTGAAAACTTTGGTTTGGGGACGAAAGGCACCAAAGGTTGTACATATAAACCTCTTTTGTAAAGATAATTTTGTTTGTGTGAAAGAAAAACCATGTACAACAATCTATGAGACATTCTATTGGGGGAGAGAAGAGTAATTTTAACCTAGCTCCCCAGAGTCCTCCCAAATCCTCTGGGTTAACTTTCAGTAGCTGGACTCCCTAGGATTTCACTGTTTATTTACACTCTTCAGGTTGCATTTTAAAGAGTAGCCACATAAGCCTGGTAACTCTAGCACCATGAGCTGTCCACAGAGTGTAGAGAACCCAGATTCTGACTTACTGAGCAGTTCCTGTGTGGAAGGCACCATGCTGGGTGCTGACGCAGGTGCACTTTGGGGAGGATTTCGGTGGATTTGGTCCTATGTTAGTTCCTCCACTGTAAAGATGGATAATTTCAGTGAAATTATGATTTAAACATAAAAAGATTATTAACTATCTCAGGAAATGTGTGATTGTGCCACGTGAGTGCTACAGAGGAAGAAGCCCTTTCCATGAGGATTGTCAGAGGAAGCTTCAACTATAAAAGGGAGACTTGAGCTGTATTTAAAGATATGCAGGCTTTGTATCTAAAGAGGAGAGGATGAGGGTTCATCTCCAGGTAAGACATGGCCTGACTTAGGCTAGTGAGTTTGGTTCTCAGCAGGCTTATCATTTCAACAAAACTTAAAAGAAAACACATAGCTGGTTACAGTTACTCCAGAGCAAGCCCATGGAGACAGCACATCTGACAAGGGGGATGAATTTCCTTAAGGAAACAAAGAAGTACAATCTGGGTTGGAAATTGTGGCTAATTCAATCTGCTGAGGGGCAGTTTAGCGCTAAGGAACCCGAGGTGAAGGAACAGAGTTTCTTCAGAAATTGTTTCAGATCTTAAAACCAGATGTGGAGGGGCACCTGGGTGGCTCAGTTGGTTAAGTGTCTGCCTTCAGTTCAGGTCATGATCCTGGGATCCTGGGATGGAGCCTCGTATCAGGCTCCCTACTCAGTGGGGAGCCTGCTTCTCCCTCTCCCTCTGCAGCTCCCCCTGCTTGTGCTGCCTTTCTCTCTGTCAAATAAATAAATTAATTAATTAAATCTTTAAAAAACAAACAAACAAACAACCAGATGTGGCAGTGGCTCTGATAAGGGTCTGAAAACTTCTATATCCTTCTTATGTACGTCATAAGAGTAGTTATAAGGCTACCCTGATGAAAGTTAGCATTCTCCATCTCTGTGGACTTAGCAGTATGAATCTCCTTTTGATAAGTTGCTTAACTGCAAAAAGAGTAGACACTTCTGTTTCATGAGCTACTTCAGCTCATGATTATTAGATATTTACTTTGTTTTTCTTGGAAGGGTAACCTGGCGAAATAAAACTGTACAGGTTGTGGACTGGAAATAACAATGTACTTGCTGAGAAAGAAATGATATTCTCTTCCAAAGCCTCTAACTGCCCCCCTAGATAAGGAACCATACACCTGCTTCTCTCAGATCATGATTTTTGTCACTGAAGAGGGTTTTTTTCTTTTCCGTTTGGGTAATGTGTTTATTGAACTGTTATATTTTCATTTATGATTCTGCCTAGTCTCTGTGTAAAGCAAGAAAGTGTTGTAAGCAAGCTCTCGCTGTAACAATGGGATCAGTCTAGTCCTAGGGTAATAGAGACATGAGATGCTTCCTTGAATCCTAGAAATACTTCACCTTGCAGCTAGTTAAAAAGTGATCATAGTTGACAACTATATTTGACTTTTGTGGTTCCCCAGGAGCTTTTCTGTGATCTCCCTGGATAATATGTAGATTCAAATTAGAGGTACCTTTATAACATCATGTTTTATGGGAGCCTTGACTTTAATCTCTTACTTATCCTCCTTGGTAACCAAAAAGAGCTCACAAGCAAAGGTGGGAGCAATTGTCCATGGAGCAGGGTGGGCTGAGAAAATCCTATTAGGGAGAAGTGACTGCTTGTTTAATATCAAAGGCCTTCTCCACTGCAGTTTCATTTAGGAGTGCTTAAGAGTACCACATTTGGACACACGTCCTGAGGTTTAAACCAGGGCTGACCTTACCAACTGTGTAACCTGGGGTCACTTATTCAACCTTTACGAACTTCAGTTTGCAACTCTGTAAAATGGGGATACAAGTATTACCTCCTGGGTTTTTGTGAGGATTAAATGAAATAATGTATATGGTACACAGAGCACAATGCCCAGCACATAAGTCTTAGTAGCTGTTGTCAGTTCTACATGCTGTGGCCAGCTTGTAAGTCTTACCTACTTTTTACTGGTATATTCCCATTTTAAATGGGAAGTTTCATTTTGCTAATCTTTTCCATACTTTTAGTAAACATGTGCATTATTTCAAAGTCTGGAGAGATTTACATTTCAAAAATGGTTTATATAGAGCACACGAGAATTTATAAAAGAGCTTAGAAAATGTACAACGATTGTATTTATATTGACCAAATTAATACTTGGAGGAAAGAAAGTCTTTCTCTGGCACTGGGATACAGTGTTCTTTTTATTCCCCCCCCCCAGTTTTATTGAGATATAACTGACATAAAACACTATAAATTTAAGGTGTACAGCATGGGTAAAATTTTCAGTTATTACTTATTAATAGAGTTTAAAAACCTATTTAAGTAACATTTGGTTGTTTTTGAGTTGTTCCCTACTTGTCATTCACTTATTCATTTATTTATTAAAGTATTTCTTTAAGATCTAAAGGGTTCAGGGTTGTAATAAATACTCAGTTTTCCAAATTCATGATTTCACAGTTGTTAGTCAAACACAATTTAATAATTAAATGACAAAACCTGGAAATTTTTTTTTATTATGTTATGTTAATCACCATACATTACCTCATTAGTTTTTGATGTAGTGTTCCATGGTTCATTGTTTGCATATAATACCCAGTGCTCCATTCAGTATGTGACCTCTTTAATACCCATCACCAGGCTAACCCATCCCCCCACCCCCCTCCCCTCTAGAACCCTCAGTTTGTTTCTCAGAGTCCATAGTCTCTCATGGTTTGTCTCCCCCTTCGATTCCCCCCCCTTCGTTTTTCCCTTCCTGCTATCTTCTTTTCTTCTTCTTTTTTAAACATATAATGTATTATTTGTTTCAGAGGTACAGGTCTGTGATTCAACAGTCTTACACAATTCACAGCGCTCACCTTAGCACATACCCTCCCCAATGTCTATCACCCAGCCATCCCATCCCTCCCACCCCCCACCACTCAGCAACCCTCAGTTTGTTTCCTGAGATTAAGAATTCCTCATATCAGTGAGGTCATATGATACATGTCTTTCTCTGATTGACTTATTTCGCTCAGCATAATACCCTCCAGTTCCATCCACGTCGTTGCAAACGTCAAGATTTCATTCCTTTTGATGGCTGCATAATATTCCATTGTATATATATACCACATCTTCTTTATCCATTCATCTGTCGATGGACATCTTGGCTCTTTCCATAGTTTGGCTATTGTGGACATTGCTGCTATAAACATTGGGGTGCATGTACCCCTTTGGATCCCTACATTTGTATCTTTGGACAAAACCTGGAAATTAATTAAGGCTTTTTAGCTGTCAGATGATCTTCCAAAATAAAATGTTGAAGAATTGGGAGAGAAACTAGGAACATATGGATTTCATTTCTCTTGAAATACATTTTGATTCAAAAATTAAGGGAAAACTGGGACAATTTTTTTTTGAAGCCATTTTTAAAAAAGGTAAATATTTGGCTAAATACTAAGTAATACCAAACTCAAATATTGAAGTTTTAGGCACCATTGCCAACTGCCAAAATATTTTTTTTAAGTGACAATGAAAGGTAATAGGTCTCTCTCTTTATCAAAATCTGGTTTCTTCTTTTCTTTCCCATATGTTAACAGACCTTGGGGAAAGAAATTCCAAGTAAATCTCCATTGTTCACATACTTGACTGGGAGTTTGGAGATTTGGGCACCACATTTCTAGATGAAGACATGAAAATTTCCAGAGATCAGAAAAAATGGAATTTTAAACTGAAATCTAATTTTAAAACTTGATAATTTGGTCACTGTAGTGAATGCCATCTTCTGATTTTATCTTTTCTCATAATAGGAAAAATATTTTTAGTGAAGTTATATTCTGCTTAAATTTCTTATTAAGTAGTGCACATTAGTAATTTTAAGAATTCAGGCTTGTACATCTGAGTATTTCCTGAAAAGAATAAATAAAAATGTTTCATAATTGTCTTAACTTATAATAACTCATAAAACTAACATGTTTCTATGAGTCTTTGTTTTGGGCAGAATGTTCAAGTCCATCTTCCATGCATACATCAGGCAGACTTGTACTGAGAGAATCATTTCCCCCCAAAGAATTGTATTGCATCTCAGAGACCTGCACCCAGACCAGATTTTCATCTGAGGAAGGAGCTGCTTCAGAGTGTTAAAAAGAGAATAAATCCATCTTTAGAAGCAAATGATATCCCAGTTCCCAGTGGAAAATATATATAATTGTCTAGCCTAAGAGAAAAACAACTGGGTTTTTCTAGAGAACAAAGAATTTTGCCAAACATGGGGGAATTCTGTGAGTAAAAACAAAAACAAAAACAAAAACAAACCTAAACATAATCTTCTTTAGAATGTTAAGGATATGAAGTTATGAGAGGAAAACTACCCAGAAAGGAGAGTGGATGTGGGTGTGGGGTCTTATCTGAGTTTCCAGTTTGTACTCTAGGTGTGGAAAATTCACCACAGCTATGGATCATCTCTATGAAGACCATTCCTCATCTTCTCCCTGGTTTCTGTTCCCCATGAATCTCAGTTTACATCCTATAGCAGCTGGGGTTGAATGAAGAATTTCCTTTCTCTCAGCAGCAGGTAAGCCTCTGCCTAGGAGCCCCCTCTGTGAAGGGGTGACCAGTTAGCTGCAACAAGCAAGGAAGGGTTTGAGGAGAGAAGACACAGTTGGAATGTTCACTTACCACGAGCTTCTCAAGAAAGGGGTTAGGTTCTCCCTTTATATTCCATTACCCTGGCATACAAGCACATACACAGAAATCTCTCTGTAAATTTGCCCCCTGGGTCCATGTTTTCAGGCCATCTTATAGTTGAGCCTGTCTTGTAATGAAAGAGGTTCTCTGATACTGCAGGAAATACCAAATGCAGGGCCACCTACGATGGATAATCTGTTATTAAATCCTGACCTGTAGGGAACACAACATTGGGTAAACCAAACAATGCAGTAAAGAAAAAATACCTGTCAGCATGGCATTGGATACAGATTATTTTCCTAAGGAATACTTAATGATTAAACAGTGTTCTGGTGGTTTTGGTATAATTCATATTATGATACTTTACCATTGCTAATTTGCATGGATTGGATCTCTCTAGCTACACTATATGTTCATTATGGGTATGAGCATGCATCTCTCTGTGTTTTATTATGAGGATTTACTTAATTGATAAAGGTTTGCAGTAGGTAGTGCATGGGAAAATAATTAATGGCAAGACCTTGGGCATGAGTCAGTATGCTTAAAGCCTGAAAACATATGATGATCAGTGGGTACTGACTTTGTCTTTTAATGCTGAGTAAAGTCTCATAGAATTACACTAAATGAGAAATGAAACGTGACACTTCTGGCTTCAAAATTTAATTTTGAAAAAGGGGATCATGGCATCCCCCAAATGGCACATGTCTGCTGACTAAGCAGTGCAAGATGCTGTAACTAAATCCTAAAAGTAAAGGCTGAAAATAGAAATAATTGGAGAAAAGGAAAGAAAATTGTGTTAGTAAATTCAGTAACCACTAATCCCTGTTTTTTGATCAAAGGCGTCTAGACACGACCTAACTCCATCCTAGCTTTTATGACTGCAGCAAAGGAGTGTGCATTCTTATTATCTTAGTTACAGTATTGGGGGATGTCTGTGTAAACAAACATCTCCTGAACACTTGTCCATTTGTCAGAATTGCCTGTTCTCTGGGCTTATTTAGAAATCTGATTTGGTGCTAACTAGCATTCTTTTGGAAGGCTATACCCAGCGGCCCACGGAATTACTCCAACCAAAGAACTGACATAGTGTTTTGTACGATAGATGTGTTGCCTATATGGATTTCTTGGAGACAATTCTGACCTCAAATATTTTTGTCCTTTTCTCTCCCCATGTCATTTACACTTTTCATGTCCCAAATACACAGCTTTTGGGACAAAAAAATATCCTCATAAATATGAGTGCCTCCGTCTTTCCCTTGGAGATAATAATGCCAAACATTTATTTGAGAACTTATATTCCAGTTACCCTGCATCCATATTCCTTACAACAATCCTTCGGAGGAAAATATCACTACCCTTGTTTTCCAAAGAGGCAAACTGAGAACTCAGTTAAGTAGCCTGTCCAAGACCACACGGCTAGTAAACCAAGACATCAGGATTAAACTGAGGCCTGATTATAACAGCTCCTGTTCTTATTACATGACTCTAGGAAGTGTCACTGGTTCAGGCCAACCTTGGGAGTATGTTGAGTGGAAGACCTCTGTGATATGATTTATTTGCCTGTGAATGTCCCTTGCTTCCAAGTTTCTCCTTTGTCCAGGTAGGCATGAGAAACTCCTTTGATGTGAAACACTGCAGCACTGGGGGAGGGATGGAAATTCCCATTCACAGCTTATTTTGAATTAGTTAACTGCATTACCTAGCAGAACTCTGAGAACGGAATACAGGACGATGGGTTTTAATCTAGAGTGGTTCAGGAAAGGAACTTTTTAGCTCCGGGGGGCTTAATTGACGCACAAGAGGCTTTGCAGAGTCTAGTTGCGGCCACCAGGGGTCAGTGTGCAGGAGCTAGAAATCTAGGCACGAGGCAGCTTTGGGAAAACAAACTTGCATCAAAATGGAAAATGGAAATGAAAACCGTATTTTGGTTAGTAAGACTTGGCAAAGAGCCCCTGTGAGGTTAAACTCCAAACTGAAACTATAAATAAGAAGTTACTTATGATTGGGTCTGTCTGAAGACCTGAAAGTATATCCTGACTAGGTGAAGGCAAAATGTACCTACTGTTATGGTTGCTGATAAGTGATGCTCTTAAATGATAATGTGACCAGGTTATAGTACAGAGAGAGCTACTGACAGCAGTCTTTTCAAATTTATTAAAAATTCCCTTATTGATTGCACGTTAGGGTGATCACATGACAAGGAGGATAAAGAACGAGGAAGGCCCAAAGGTGTATTTTGTAAATTATCCAGGTGTAAGTACAAGCATCTCATTTTTTAAAATTACTCTGTAATGTGTTAGATAATTGTTAAAGGCCACTTCAATCTTTTATCACTTCATTCTTTTAGGCACAACAAAATATGCAATAAAATATCCAAGTGATATTAAATATTTAAGAAAATACATTCCCCAACAAAATGTCATATTCAGTTTCATTGCTTCCCAATATTTTATTTTTACCTCAGCCCCTTTGTGAACTATTTTGCAACAGTTGTTCATATTCTTTTATTTTTTTTAAAGTTTTAATTTATTTGTTCATTTAAGTAATCTTTGCTCCCAGTGGGAGGCTCAAACTCATGACCCCCAAGATCAAGAGTCACAGGCTCTTCTGACTGGGCCAGCCAGGGGCCCCCTCATATTCTTTTCTTTAGACATAGCTATTTGTATATTTTTTTTATATGGTTTGAAAATCAGAGGGTTTAAAATTTTCGTATTAAAATAATTTCTCCAGGAAACTGTAAGGTATTTAGTTCTCATCTTATTTTCCTAAATATAAATACATTCATCTAGTAGTTGGGAAAACATATTCAAAATGATAGTTTGCATCCTTCATGATTTAATAGGAGCATGTGTCTGCTAAAGAGCACAGTGAAAGTTAATTGCTGTCTACTTGGAAAGCTCGAAGCAGCAGAGTTTGCCCCTGGCAAGATGATTTTACAAAAGCAGGAACAAATAATGAGCCAGGCTGTCTCTCAGCCATTACTGTGTCAGACGAAAGCTTCTCTCTCTCTCTCCACACACACACACACACGCACACACACACACACACACACGATGAATTTAGAGGCACACATTCAAAATGACTGTTTATGATCTAAGCAGCAAAAATCATAACACAGCACAAAGTTTCATAAAAGGCTTCATCTGGGCCAGTGAATTTTGAGTGATATATTTCTAGAGTTTAAAAGCACAAATTATCTTCTGGCTAAAATACCTACCTGCATTCGCTTTGACTTACTCATGTAGGTCTTTCAGCACTGGGACTTAACATTCTGACCTAACATTTAATGTATTAATCCTAATTTTAATCCGATACCAAGACTCTCTGTTGTACTGAATCAATTCAGGTTAATTCAGAATTACGTTGCTCCCACCCAGAATCAATAGGCCCACTGTTGGTTCTCTCCAAAGCTGACCACCCAGTTTTGTGAGAATCTGCAGTGAATTAGAAAATCTGTCATTGCTGAGGAGCCTGGGCAGCTCAGATATGGCATGTCATCCTCTCTGGTCTATACAATACTCACCCTTTGTCTACCATCTCCTAAGCTAACCTGACATAACTGAGCCTGCCAGTCAATGAGATCTTTATTCTTCTGGAAGGAATGCCTTGCACACCAGTGTTATTAAGAAATTTCTGGACAATGTTTAGTGACTGAAGAATAATCCAAGGTTCTATTAAAAAGCCATCTGGGTAATTAATAGCACATTTGTTCTCAGCCTCCTCCCAATTTGTCCATTAGTGGAATAAAAGCTCAGGACAAAGGGTAATGTGGTTCAGTTATATTTTACAAGAATTCTTCAGGAAGTTGAAAACACATGATAGTTTTCCGAAGATACATATGTTTATGGGCTCTTAGAGCTGCAAATGGGAAAATCCATGAGCTTTAAACTCAAGTTTTTTGCTGCCACTGGCTATTTAAATTAAGAAAAAGGATATGGAGTATTGACAGTCTATCCTCAGAATTGATGAGCATGCTGCTAGCATGCCCCATAAACATGCATAGGCTGGGATGTCTCCATCATATTAAAATTAAAAAAAATCTTTTTCCCTTGAATATTAACAAATTTGAAAAAACAGAATTTTTACCATTTTGCCTGGTAGTTGAAGGCTTTTCTGGGATCTCTTTCTAGTGTATTTTCATGAGTAGTAGCCTCAAGCAGCATATGTTTGCACCATTGCCAAATAAATTGTTTTTCTTATTGATGCTTTCTCTCTTAGTCTACTTCCCCCCCTTCACTGCATGTACAGAGAAACTTTGAAGTTCTAGATATTTGAGGATAAAAGTTAAAAACACCTCTGCAAAGTTAAATGAGGATGTTTTTCTCTCTTTTAGATTTATTTTAAGGCAGTGGCCAGCTAAACAGCACAGGAACCTAGAATTTATGGGAATTACATTGCCACAGAGCATATCTCTGTGTGTATGTGGATGCGGGTGTTGGGAGATGTGGTGGAGGTGAGATGGGGGCCATGTCAGGGTCACACCAGTGTATCTGTAAATACATTTCAGTAGGTTGGGAGGTGATCAGACTCAGGTAGAGAGGGAGAGATCACTATGGCCTCTGATCCCCCCTCCCTTGCTCAGTTTACCCTGCTATCTGCCTTTTTCTTCCTGGAACACGGAGTCTTTGTACTTGATAGTCTTTACCTTGAGTGCTCTTTCCCTGTGTTTTTGTATGACTGGGCTTTCCCTTTTCCAGTAAATGTTCTAAGAAAATGTGCTTTGGAGGGGACAGACCTGAGTGAAGACCTAGGTTCATTCATTCATTCACTCATTCATTGGATACTTATTAAATGCCTGTTAAGCCCCAGGCCCTGTTGAAGGCACAAGAGCTAAAATATTTCTGACTCTCGTCCTTGCAAGCTTACTGTTTTGTCCAGGGAGAGAAGCAATCAAATACCAACACAGCTGCACAAGCCGTAACCATGACAAGTGTAGATAGGAGAGGCGCCAGATACCCTGACAGCCTTTACTCAGGGATTTGAACTGGACAGGAAATCAGGGAAGCTTCCTGAGGAACTGACTTGTGGGCTGAGCGCTGAGGGATGATAAAGCATTATTTAGTGGAGAGGGGAAGGAAATCGAGGTGCAGGCGGAAGACAGCGAAGACCTGGTTCTGGAAAGGGGTATGGTGAGTGTGGCTGGATTAGAGAGAGCAAGGGGAAAGTGAGCCAGATGTAGCAATGGGGGGGGGGGCTGGTTCCACAGCTTAGAGGACAAACACGAGCTCTATCTTTAGAACAACGGGAGGCCGTTGAAGGGTTGTGATACTTTGTGGAAAGTGGAAAGCTTGTGGAAAAGCTCTTCCCTTCTCTTCCTTACCTTTCCTCCACCTTGGCCTCCTTTTCTCTTCTCTCTGCCCAGACTGAGGTCATTCAGGAAAGTAACTCTGTCATTTCTTTGCATCATGAGATTTCACTGTGGTTTTCATGGCACCCTTACCGCCCCCTCCAGATGCCTTCAGCATCATGAGTTCAGAAGAGGGTCTGGAGGGCTCAGCAAACAGTGCTCACCGCTACTCTAGGACAGCTTCAGGTATGGGCCGCTCTGACCCGGCAAACACATGAAGGAAAGTACCATTTTATTCCTAAACTAAGTTCTGTTTTAGAAACACAGACTCTGAGATAAGCCAAGGAATGAAACTGTTTGAATCTCCATTGGTGACTAAGTGTTTTTTTTAATTTCAGTGAGTTAGGAGGTCAGCTGCCTTGGCTGCCAAAGTGTGAGGGGAGCTCAGAGCTAGCGACCTGGGGCCCTCACTGAGGCTGTTCTTGGCCGGCCCCAGCGCCATCCCAGCCTGGGAGGGCTGGGCCTCTCCCCAGCAGAACAAATATTTGTTAGCACTTTACACAAGAATACTCTTGAGCTCATTGTATTTACATTGCAAATGCTCTGTAAATAGCAAAGCAGTTATGTGTACCTGAAATGTGTTATTTGTTTGAGGACACTATATTCATAGAAGATGCGGAAAAATTAAGTTTGGAAGGGAGAGGAGTGCCATGAAAAAGCAAACAAACCCAAACCTTCAGCAGAAACTCCATTTGCCAGGGTGGATATTTAACAGGGCCTCCCCAAAATGAATCCAACGTGAACGCTCCCTCCAAGTCTCTCCCTTGGCAGGTTACGTAGACCTAGAATTATAAACCCAACTGTCAGTACAACCTGTCTGAGAAGAGGAGATGGCAGCCATGCCCTGGCTCTGGAAGAGGGGACTCTGGAGCATCACGGGGTTTTTTTCTCCCTTTAGGACTTCCCAATGCCCAGTGCCTGTGGCCTACAACTCATGAGCACCTCAGGAAGAGAAGATGACACAATCCCCGTCTGCTAAAGGCAACGTGTCTTCAACACTTCTAAGGACTAGATTTTCATGTCCACACAGGTCAACACATGTGGATAGATGTGGGTCATATATAAAGAACACTTTCCTATATGTTTTGGGATCATGCTTTTCTACTATAAGATGAAAACCCCAAAACACAGGAACACATTTTAAATAAAGAAGAGTTGGTTTGAGAGAAAAAAAAATTGCTTCCACAAAACAAAGGCAGTGCTCTTCATATTGTGAGGGAAATTATTCCAGTCTTTTTGTCTATGCAGTTTAAATTTTTTATTTATGTATATTCTACATAAGGATTATCCCTACATGGTGTGATGCTTCTGGAAGTATCTCCACCACTCTCCCCAAACTATTGCCTAGCTGAAGCATCTTATCATTTATAATTATATATATATGTAATTAAATGATAATATTCTTACTTGTTTGAAAAGCTTTCTTGAGATATAATTAACAAGCATAATTTATCCATTTAAAGTATACAGTTCAGTGTTTTCCACTGGATTCACAGGGTTATGTAATCATCGTCACAATTTAATTTTTTCTATCACAATTTAACTTTTGATCATTTTTGTCTCTCCCAAAACAAAAAGCCCATGCCCATTAGCAGTCACTCCTCATTTCCCTCAGCCCACTTCACCCTCAGCTGCAGGCAACCCCTAATCTACTATCAATCTCTGGAGACTTGCCAACGCTGGACATTTTATATAAATGGGATCATACCATACATGGCCTTTTCTCCCTGTCTTTTGTCATTTAGTGTGTTTTCAAGTTCCGTTCATGTTGCAGCATGTATCAGCACTTCATTTCTTTTTATTGCTGAAGAGTATTCCATTTTATGATGACACGACATTTTATTTTTCCATTCACCAGTGAATGGACCTTTGGGTTTTTTCTAGTTTGTGGCTGTTATGAATAATGCTGCTTTAAACATTCATGTGTGTATGTGTGTGTGTACAGATGTTTTTATTTCTCTTGGGTAGATACCTCAAAATAGAGTTTCTAAGTCCTATGGGAACTCTATGCCTAAGATTTTGAAGAAATGCCAGACTGTTTTCCAAAGGGCTACACCATTTTATGTTCCCATAGCAGTGCGTGAGGGTTCCAGTTCCTTCCCATTCTCACCCAAACTTGCAACTGTCTTAACATTTCTTTATATGAAGCATTATTTGTCCTTTACTATTTTGCAGTTCAAATCTTGTCTTTATCCCCTCCCCTTCCCTTCCCCTATCAAGTCCCTAACATGGTAGCATGAATTAGTTTATTAAATGGTTTTCTTGTGAAAGTAGGTTTTTCTTTAGTGCCCTTCTGTGCCAGGTTGGGCTGGAGAGAAAATGTGAGGAGCTAGAGGGAATAGGCACCAGAAGGATCATGGGGCTCAGGGATTGTTCATCCGTAGGCTTGGGTTGGAGACAGGGTCACAGGTTGGAAGCACACCTCTGGTTCCTTGAAGACACGGGTAGAGGTGTATCACTTGTCTGTAAGCTAAGTACACTCTCAGATTGTTGGAACTCACAGCAATCCAGCCTGGTGAAGCCTTGTTCATGAGCTCTGGCTGGTCACTACCCACTATTCAAAGTGTGGGCTTGAGAACTCTTGTTACTGGTCCATGACAGCAATTGAGAACAAGTGTTTAGAAACATTTTTGACAATATGACAATGCTGTGACATCCCAGTGTGATGAACTCATGATCAGTGAACTCATTAAATATGGTTTAACTTGTTCACTCGTCAAATTCACAGAGCAAGTTGCATGTGGCAGGAGCTGCATTCTAGGTGTATGCAGTGAGATCAGGACAGATCGGAAATCGAAAATAAGATTAGTCCTTGGCCACAGCGTGAGAACCACTGCAGCCAACTCATGCTTTTCAACATTTTCCTTTCTTCAACTACATTTGACTTTTATTTTTAAAGATTTTATTTATTTATTTGAGAGAGAGAGAGAATGAGTATGAGTTGGGAGGAGGGGCAGAGGGAGAGGGAGAAGCAGACTCCCCACTGATCAGGAAGCCCTATCTCAGGACCCTGGGATCATGACCTGACCCGAAGCCAGACACTTAACTGACTGAGCCACCCAGGCGCCCCTACATTTAACTTTGATACAGGAGTGGAGGAGGTTCAGGGTGTAGGAGAATAATGATGATAACAGATACTAACTGAGCCCTCACTAAATGTTAGGCTCTGTGCTAAGCACTTTATTCACATCAACAATTTATTATTTATTTTTTTAAAAGATTTTATTTATCTAAGAGAGAGGGAGCGGGGAGGGGTAGAGCGAGAAGCAGACTCCCCACTGAACAGGGAGCCCGACGTGGGACTTGATCCCAGGAAGCACACCTCTGGTTCCTTGAAGACATGGGTAGAGGTGTATCACTTGTCTGTAAGCTGGGGACAGGAGGCATAAGTACTAGCTCTGTGGGTAGTTTTACACCCTGATGGGTGAGCGGGGTGAGTCCTGCCTCAGCTTCAAGCTCTTCCAGTTTCTGAGGGTCTGCTCTTCTCACTGATTTGGATCCTGGCCCCTCACCCCACTCCAGGCCCTGGCTCTGCCTGGTCTCCTTTGCTGGCTGAGTGACTGGATCGCAGTATGTGGGGAAATTCTCTGAGGCAATGGGGTGGGAATGTAAATAGGAAGAATCAAATCAGGAAAAGAAGCTGAGAAAGAGCCCAGAGGAGTGAAGGAGAGCTTGACTGGCCTTTCTCTGGGGGAAGAGTTATAGCAACTGCTGTGGAAAGTGGAAATCTGGGGGCAAGAAATAGGGGTATAGAGAACTAAGTGTGAGGTATTCACTTCCTCTGTTTATCCACAACCTTGGGAAAAATCCACAGAACTTTCTGTGCCTTTGGAGTGAGGTGGGTATTTTCCTTTTGCAAACTGCATTCTGAGTGAGAGCCGGGCAGGCTGCCTGGCCACATTTGGATTACATTTGGACAACTCAGAGCCCTTAACTCCTGTTCCCAGCTGATGTAGCCTGGGTCATGTATTTATACCAAAGGGAAAGAAGACTTGTAGTTCTCTCTGGTCTTTTAGAAGAGCAGGGGTTAGGGATGGAGAGGATCAGTCTGCCCACCAAGTAGCCACGCAGGTGTGTAACCGTTCCTTCCTTCCTTGCTCCATCTGCATATTGGCCAAAGGTTACCCTGCGGATATCTGTTTTTTAGCCAGCATCATCTTGGCTTGATGCAGATTTTCTACGGTGGATTTGTGCTAAACTCCTTCACATTGTGTTCCATCAAAACACTTATTTTAAGGATTTGTGAAGTTGTCTTATTATTTGGGGATCTGAGGTTAGTGAGCCGTTAGGAAGAACTGCTAACCTTGAGCGGACTTTTGTAGGCTTTAACCTCAATTTCATTTCATTTCAGGGAGAGTCATGTGACTCCTGCTGCAGTTCTATGCAAAGGTATATTGGTCATTTACGTTCACATGCCACGTGGATGCTTTCAGGGGGAAAGCTTATACACAAAACCTTACACATTTGCAGGCCAGAAAGCAGTACTGTTCTTTACCAGCCTTTCAGATAAGTTGCTAGAGCCAAGATGTACTATGTAGAATATCTGGGAGACTTTCCCGAGAGATTCTTTGAGATGCATAACTTGGAGGCTGGAGACGACATCAGTCTTCGGTAAGTCTGAGATTTTTCAATTTTAAAATGAAATATTTTGCTTCTGGGGACTCTCCATGGAACTGTAAAGTGCCCTGTGTCATTGTGTAATTATTCAACAAGAGCTTTGCCCTGGGAGCATTGCAGTGGCTGGGAATTAAGAAACTTCTGTTTCAATTCCAACTGCACCAGTGACTTCTGTGTGACCTTAGGGAAATTAGTTAACCTCCTTGGGTTTTATGTGTTTCAAAATGAGAATCAGACTATTACCTCATAGTCTGGGCTCAAGACTCAATAAGGAGCTGAAGCCCAGTGAGCTCCGCAGGTGAAGACTGCTAACGCTAGCCTGGTGCTTCAGTGCGAAGGCCCTCCCTCAGTCAGAAGCACAGTTAGTAACTCGGTCAGCCTGCAGTCCTTTGGAAGGCTTGTTAAATACTAACAATATATTATATTTGAGGATTGTCTCCCGATTTTTAAAAGAATATTATGTATTTAGTCAATTTGATTTTCTCCATCCTGGGGAAGGCAGGATTTATGATCACCTGAATTCTGTAACTTCAGTTAGGCAGGAACTTAAAAGGGATGTTACAAGTTAATTTAAAGACTTAGTAACATACAGGGCAATGCATATTCTTCCACAATCTAGCCCCATGGAAAGACAGTTTCTATGGCAATATTTACATTTGTAGTGTAAATTATTCCTTGGTAGTACACTGATCACAATCAGAGTGGCTGTGTTTAAATCTGTCTCTATCAGTGAGGAGCCCTAGGCAATTTACTTAGCTTCTCTTGGCTTTATTCTTCTCATTATAAACCAGGGATAAGGGGGGCCTGGGTGGCTCAGTCGGTTAAGCCTCTGACTCTTGATTTTGGCTCAGGTCATGATCTCAGGAGTCGATGGAGCCCTGCGTTGGGCTCTGCACCCAGCAGGGAGTTGGCTTGAGATTCTCTCCCTCTCCCGTTGGCCCTCTCCCTGGCCTCACTTGCATGCACTCTCTCTTAAATAAATAATAAATCTTTAAAAATAAAATAGGGATTATAAAGTACTCATTTCATAATATCAATCTTCATAATAAGGGTTACATGTAATAATATACATTGATCCATATAAAGTGCTTAGTGTGTTGCTTATTATATAGTAAACTCCCAATTACTGAGTTGTACTTATTTTTATTTTCTTATGTACCATCAAGTTATACCAATATGCCATCAAGTTATTCTTCTTTTAAGAATACACTTTAAAATGTTTAACACACATTAGTCTTTTTATAAAATCGGAACCATACAAAGAAGAAAATATAAAAATGATTTGTGTTCTTCCCACTTAATTCCTGTTGACATTTTAAAGAACAAAATAACACATTTATAAGGTTAGAAACATCAACTTGTAGAGAAGTGTATACCTTGGAAAAATGAGGAACCTCTTTTTTCTTTTTGCAAGGTAATCCCTATTAACTGTTCGATTATTTTCAGGAAAATTTGTATATTTCCACATATATGCATCGACCTTTTTCCTGTTCACACATAAGATTTCATACAAAGTATACTGTTCTGTACTTGTTTTTTTCTGCTTCTATATCTGAAAGCTTTTCTACATACAGATCTTCTTAAATCTCTTTAATGTTCTCCTAGTGTTCCATTAGGTAGATGCATCATAGTTCATTTGTCCTGTTATTTGTTGATGAACACTGGGTTATTTTCAATTTTAGTTGGTTTGTTTGCAATTTAATTATGCTCTAGTGAAGATCTCTGTACTTATGTCTTGGGGAATTTCTGCAGGTACACCAGTAAGGTAAATTCCTAGCTTAGGGTCACTGAGTCATGAATTTTAGTTTTGACAGTTATTTGATAGATCCTTCTCTACCAATTTATACCAACGTAACACTTCTACTAAAGGCTGTTTTCTATACCCTTGCATGTACTAGGTATTTTCCAACCATGAGCATTTTCAAGATTAAAAAATGGCATCTTGTGATTTATATTGTTGATCAGTGAAGAACATTATCTCTTTCTTACTGTGATTTTTCTTATAAGTGCAGTTGATCAACTTTACCTGTGTTTGTCTTTTTCACCATGAACTCCATGTTTGTATACTTTGCCCATTTTTCTGTTAGGTTATTTATGTTTTTTCTCATTTATTGATATGACCTCTTAAAAATAAATATGTGGTTTCAAGAGATATGTTAAATCATATGTAATTTTGTGTATATCTTGGGATAAAATAAATTTACTTGGGAGCTATAGTAGATAAAATTTGTGATTGTTGATCCAGTATCTATTTCTCCTTCCGCAAATACTACCCAGATTTTCCTTTTGGATAACAGCGCATTTTTACTCCATGCATTTTGGCTTTCTGTAGGTATAGACACATGACCTAGATCTCGCCCACCAGAGTCCTGTAGCCCTCTGGGCACAGTATAGAGACAGACCCACACCGGACCCATAGGGGCCTTTCCTATGACTCTGCTGCATTTGTGCTTTCATTCGGCTGCAGTAGCTGAGGACAGATAGAATGCTGTGGAAAATATGGTAAAATTGAAGTAGGAGTAGGCAAACATCGAATCAATAATTGGCTTCTCAGGCACCTGGGTGGCTCAGTCATTAAGCGTCTGCCTTCAGCTCAGGTCATGATCCCGGGGTCCTGGGATCAAGCCCCTCATGGGGCTCCCTGCTCCGTGGGGAGCCTGCTTCTCCCTCTCCCATGCCCCCTGCTTGTGTTCCCTCTCTTGCTATGTCTCTCTCTGTCAAAATAAATTAAAAAAAAAATTGGCTTCTACTACCATGGGCCTTATGGATGAAGTTGGCTTGGTTTGGAAATTTGATATGAAAGGATGCCCTGAATATATGCAAGGGCAGGTGGGAGAAATGCTTTTAGGATGACTTGAAATTCAAAATACTCCCAGCAGGGCCATGAATACCAGGCAACAGTTTATTCAAGAAGGGGAAATCGAGGCTCCTTTGGAGTCATTGCGCTATGACCTCTACATTGTGAAATGGCCAAGTCTTCACAAGAGACTGGTTTAATAAATAGGAGCTAGGCTATAGCCTGCAGCCTGAGGGACGAACTTCGCGTATGTGTGATTTAATGTGCTCGAGTCTCGTTTTGGTAAAATCGCACACATTGATAGCTACAGAAGCATATGAAATGAAGGATGTCTCTTGTTTTTGTTTCTCTCATTCTTTCTTTCCCTCCTTTTCTATATTAATTGGGAATCAGGGATTTGTGCTTCCCCATATGTCAGAGGGTGAGGTACTACTACATCTCACATATTTTAAGAGCCAGAGTTCAAGTTTAAAAACATGGAAAGCTAGGACTTAGGAGTACATTTTCATAATGCTGCTTACTTTTGGCATTGAGTACCAGTTCATGACCATATTCCTTTTGGCGAGCCAGAGTTTAACTTCCAATAAGAAGAGTTAAGTGGTGAAAATGCGTAAGATAAACTCATAAAGTTAAGCTTCTAAAATAAGAATTAGCTAAGTGAAAAAAGTATAAACTCAGCTCCACTCATAGTGAGTAAAGCTAGTAATTTATGTCCACTTAAAAATGTTTTTATTTTTTTATAGTGTGATAGGAGCAGGAATGACAGATCGGCAAAATTCAAACCATGTAACAAAACCAGCCACACTGATGACATAGCTTACTAAATGTATATTGAAATGATTTTCTCTCTTCAGGGTGAACTCATTAGAAAAGTCAGACCGGAACCACATAGGCTACATTTCAACCAATGAGCCACGGACTGAATTGAGATGGGGAGAGCTGCAGGGCCTTTTCTCCCTTTGGCATCTTTGCGATTTGACTGGGAGATGACTCACGGCTGGGAACCAAGAGGGCCATATATCCACTGGCTTTTGTAAGTTCATTTATTGTGATGAAAGCTATTTTCCAAATTCTCCTTTCTCCCTTTCCATATTTTTTAATAGTTATGTGTAATATGGCTATATTATAATCTAGCATTATTAGGAGTGAGAGATTTTAAATATGTGATTTTCTCTTTTTTTCTTTTAAAGAATTTATTTATTTACTTGAGAAAGAGAGAGAGAGAGTGTGTGTGCAGGAGAACACAAGCAGGGGGTGTGGCAGAGGGAGAGGGAGAAGCAGGCTCCCTACTGAGCAGAGAGCCCCATGCAGGGCTTGATCCCAGGACCTGGGGATCATGACCTGAGCCAAAGGCAGACATTTAACCCACAGAGCCACCCAGGTGCCCCTAAATATGTGAATTTTCTGGCAATTGTGGCATCCAAACTTTTAAGTCTTAATTATTTTTTTAAATCTTAAATTTACTTTAAATGAAATAAATTTTAAATTATTTTTTAAAAATAAACTTTAAAATAAATTTTAAATTTCTCTCATTTCTGAGAGAGGGTGAGAGTGGGGGAGGGGCAGAGGGAGAGAGAATGTCTAGGCAGACTCCATGCTGAGCACGTCGCAGGGCTCCATCTCATGACCCTGAGATCACACCCTGAGCTGAAATCAAGAGTCGGTGGCTTAACCAACTGAGCCATCCAGGTGCCCCTGTTTTAATTATTTTTAAGAGAACATTTTCTAAGGGGTATTTCTACATCCTTGGTATCATTATTAGGACTTACCGTTCTTTGTGCCAGTACAACTCTTTGCATGACAGCTGTTATGTCAGGCTATCAGCTGTCACTTATTTGTCATCTGTTGTTGCTGCATCTGCCAACCACCATCAGCTCGTCTAGTTTAAGTCCTCAAATATGAAGTGGTGAATATCCTACTGGTGAGTCAGGCAGGGGCCGTATTTTTTCAGCAAAGTTTGGACCACAACGTGTCAGTATCCTATGGAGAGGATTCTTATGCTGAGTGTCTGGTTGAAATTGATGACCCTCCAGGGCTTCGGTGGCTAGTTCTTCAAGATTTGGTAAGGAGAATTGTTTCCTCATTTCTGGACTGGTCTTCCTTCTTCCTTGTTGCTTGGCTACGTCTTGTCCATTCTTTGATTTTGACCACTTCCTATGACTGCTCTTCAAGCTCTCCTTGTGCACTCATGACACTGACAACCTGAATCATCACTTAATGTTTCACATTTTATTGTAATTTTTTATTTAATGGTTGTGTTTCTTGGCAGATGCCATACAGGCTGGCATTATGCCCATTAAATTTTCCCTAGCACAAGCACATAGTTCTCTGCACATAGTAGGTGCTTTATAAATATATATATTTTAATGAATGAATTGAATACTTGGTTCTTTTTTTTTTTTTTTTTTAAGATTTGATTTATTTATTTGTTAGAGAGAGAGAGTGAGAGTGAGAGAGAGTGCAAGCATGGGGAGCGGCAGGCAGAGAGAGAAGCAGACTCCTCACTGAGCAAGGAGCCTGATGTGTGACTCGATCCCAGGACCCTGGGATCATGACCTGAGCAGAAGGCAGACGCTTAACCGACTGAGCCACCCAGGGGTCCGAAAACTTGGTTCTTAAGTTGAAGTGAGCATAATCCCTGCCTTACCAGTCACACAGCTAGGGTGAAGGCCATCCAGGGCCTGAATAATAATCACATTGGGAACAAAATGATAATACCTTTATCTCCAGAAAAATAGCTCTATTTTCTAAGTTGCTTGTTCTGCCCTGCTAGTTGTAGGATGTTAAAACTCGGTTATTCTGGGGGCACCCTTCTCTTTCCTTGTTGTGCCAAGAATCTGGAAGGCTTGTATGGTTGGTGCCTGGAGAAATGGGCCTCTATCTCTTAACCCTTTGAAGCCACTTGCTTTCCCCCTTCTCTCCTGGCCCTATCATCTTAACTAGTTCTTGTACGCAAAGACTGTAAAACACAAGCCAGGAAAGACGGTGAGCTCTCAGCAGTTTCTGTTATCTGCGCCACAACACAAATGCCCCAGAGAAGGTGCCCAAAGGCCTAGCTGTTTGCTTAGAGTGTGAAATGAGAAAGAACAAAATATAAATTAATAACAAAAAAAATCACCCTGTACTATGATGGACTGAATTGCATCTCACCAAAATTCATATGCTGAAGCCTTAACCTTCAACATAATCACATGTGGAGATAGGGTGTTTAGGAAGTAATTAAAGCCATCAAGGTGGGGCCCTAATCCAATAGATTAATGTCCTTATAAAAAGAGGAAGAGAGATCAGAACTCTCTCTCTCTCTCTCCACCAAAGGATACAGTGAGAAGGCACCTTCTTCTACAGGAAGTAGACTCTCATCAGGAACAGAATCTGTGAAACCTTGATCTTGGTTTTCCAGCCTCCAGAACTGTGAGCAAATAAATTTCTTTTGTCTGAGTCAGTCAGTCTGTGGTACTTCATTATGCAGCCTGAGCTGACTAAGACATGTACTTAGTGTTGACTCCCTGTCCCCATCCTGTAGAATCACTGGGATGCATCTGTACATTATGCACTCGAGGCATCATGCCAACTTCATTAAATGCTAAATTTAGAATCCATAACAACTTTATTACATGTGAAAATAATTTGTAGGTTGGATTTTTCTCACTTCTCAAGATTTCCCAAGTATCACAATGATTGCTGAGAAGGTATTATTAATAATAAATGAGTATTTATAGATAATTTTTCAAAAATCAGATAATTGTTTCAAAAACAAAATTATAAAAAGCCTTTCGATTTCTCAAAGAAAAATGATATTTAATCTGGGGATGTGAGAATATTTTAATATATTTAATATGGTATAAGATGAAGTCTCTGAATTCTAAAATTCCTAAAAGTTGCCTATGCCTCCAGCTCCCTCATTTCCCTCCTAGTGTCCTCTGTTTTGAGAGTGATCTCTGTTTTGAGATCTCTGTTTTGAGAGTGTAATACAATTGTGATGCTAACTACTCAGGATTAGCTCAGTCTTCACAGGTTAAGGGCACTCTCCAGCAAGATCGCCCTCACTTCTGACACCAGCCACAACTTGGGGATTTCCAGATCACCTGTACTTCTGACCAACTGGCTACAAATATGGGAGTTCCCACTACCCATCTCAGGTTTGATAATTTGCTAGAACGACTCCTAGAATTCAGGTAAGTGTGATAATTATGATTTCTCCTAGCACATCAGTATGTGTCAACTAGCAGGAAGCTCACCTGAGCTTCCAGTGTCTAGAATTTCCACTGGGGTTTCATTGTTTATACATGGTTGGTGTTTCTGGCATGGCCAGCCCCCCCGCCAACTCAGATATGGTCCTTGGGGCTCACCATAAATAACAAAGACACTTCTGTCACTTGGGAAATTCCAAGGATTTGAGGGTTACCTCCTAGGAACCGGGAAGCCAAAGACCAGCCACATTCTTTATTACACTACAGAGAGCTATGGATGTCACACTCATTGAAATGAGTGAGGGCTTCATTCCCACTTGTGTCACAATTATTTTCTTAGATTCCCCAAAGAGTAAGCTAACTTTTAAAATTTTATTAAAATCCTCTCTCTTAAGAAACTTGAGCTAATTTCTTTCAAATTTGGTTGGAGAATTTTCTATGCCAAACATCAGTTTCCCTTCCTCCTTAGAGACAGCTGTTTCCTCTAGTTACCAAGCTTCTAAATTTTCTCCCCCATTTCTGTTGAGGATCTTGAAAACTGGATTCTTGGTGGACCTTCTCTAGTTTGCTAGAGTTTCTGAGATTGTAGAGAAAGCATCCCACTTTCCTCTGATATAACAAATGAGACACATATTTCCAAGTGCATCTTTTTGTTTTAATGAAGGTATAGCATTTGCATTATTAAAGCATGAATTGCCTCCATCTATAAGCCAACTGGATAAAAAGCACAGGGGCCTAGAATACAATGAAAGAGATTATTTAGAAAATGTTTGCTCTAATTTGACTGAAAACCTGTTTTTTTTTTTTTTTTTTGGTTTGTTTTTGGTGATACAGAAAATGGAAATGCCTGAAAATCTTAATGATTCCAATTTTGCTTTAAAATCACCCAATGTACTCTGCCATATAGGATATAGTGATATTTAATCTTATGTGTCAACTTAGCTAGGTTATGGTGCCCAGTTGTTTGGCCAAATACTAGATGTTACTGTAAATGTATTTTGTAGATGTGATTAACATTTACACTTTTGACTTTAAGTAAAGGACATTATCCTTAATAATGTGAGCAGGTCTCATCTAATCAGTTGAAGGCTTTAGAAGCCAAAAAAGAGAAAGAATTCTGCATTTCTGCTCAAGACTATAACAGAAATCCTGCCTGAAGTTTCCAGCCTGGTAGCCTGCCCTACAAGTGTAGGATTTGCGAGCCCCCACAATCACATGAGCCACTTCCTTAAAATTTACCATCACCTACCTATCATCTCTCTGTCTACCGTGGAGAACCCTGACTGATATGTAACATTTTGATTCGCTTTCATTAGCATTCAGTTCTCCTATAGAAAGGTTAAAAAGGAAACAGTAATTGCTGAATAAGCAGAGCTGTCAATGGCATGTTTCAGTGTTGCTATCTCTTTCCCTTCAACCTCTTTCTGCAAATGTAATGGGATAAGAAAACATAGGTATCTGCCTTTAAGACATGTAGTCTGTTTTTAAGATATCACTGAATTTATTATCACATAGTTGGCTAGAGATTAATTTGAACATGGTGGAGAGAATCTTGAGTTGAGAAAACTTACTTTTAAGTTCAACTACAGTAGAAGCTCTCTTGGCCAATCTCTACTTACTTGAATCTCTGGATTAATGGAAGCTTGCCATTCCCTCCATGAATAAATAACGCTCACTGTTGCTTCTGATACACTGAAAGCTAACTGTAGGTAGCATGCTTCTTCCTAGTGTGCCTGGGTACATCTACTTCCATATTTACCTGAAGCCAGTTTAGTTTATCTGAAATCTCTGCATGCCAGTCCTATTGTAATTGTTCTTATGTTATTTAGTTAAATATTATGTAGACCAATGAAATGGAAGGGCTAAGACCAAGTTGAATGCTTTCAAAAGGCTCAATAAAGGTGTTTGCTAAAAGAACTTGCTGTCGAAGTAGGCATGAGACGATTATAAAACACAGAAAATGGGTGATAAAATTCTAAAAGGATTCTGCTCTTAGATTGCTGTGCAAAATTCCTTAAGTATTCACTTAAAGAAATTGCAGTGGAAAGTCATAGGCAATGCATAAATGCATTATAGATGTGGCTATATAAGAAGAAAGATTTGGAACTCCAATCAGTGTGCCCATTCTCAGAGAAACCCTTGGTCCAACAATGACAAAAAAATGTGAATTTGCATAGATTTAGATATATTAAGAGAAAAATATAATTGCAATAATTTTTTATGATTGTACATTTTAATTAGCTTATTTACCAACCAGCTATTGGTTCTGTTTTCCGTGAATAAGAGGACTTCTATTTTATTTGATTATTAACTAGGTGCCGACTGAAGGTATGATGTTGAATAGGTCGCATAATATTACTGGGACTACGTTTCCTTAGGTATAAAGTGAAGAGTGTTATTTAGATGCTCTTGAAGGTCCCTGTCAGTTTAAAATTCTAGGATTGATCTGAGAGGGAGCTGAAATTGCTTTCATAGTGTTCAGACTGGATAGCTTTCACAGGGATCTGATTAAGCAGGTAATACTTGAGTGGTGTCCTGACAATGGGCTTTAGATTGCATCTAATTTTCTATTATCACAAACAAGGCTGAAGTGGACAATCCTTGTACATTGTATTTGAACAATAATTCTAGCATTTCTGAGAACAACTCTATTTTCAAGGAGTGCTCATAATCTCTAAGAATGAGCTGTGTAAGGGAAATATGTGTCTCTTTTCCTTTCTTTCCACACCTCTCCCCCCATTTTTTCTTTCTAAATTGCTTTTCTGTAGAAAATCGAAAAATATAACACCAAGGAGGAATCTGGGGAGAGTGCCTTTTTTTTTTTAAAGGCAGTCATTTTATGCCTTTGCTGAGAACACTGTAGACAGCATGCACAAATATCATGTAAAAAAGGAAATAAAATAATGAAAATAATCTATAATTCTTCTTCCCAAATATACATTTTTTGAGAGAAAATGTATTTTTATTTATTTTTTTTATTTGCAGCTAAATACTCTTTTGTTAAGCTGATGCTAATTTTAAAGTCATATTAATAGGCAATCAAAAGATTAGAGAGGGAAAGTAGTTAATATGGGAGAAGTTCCTTATATCAAGTAGCAAACAAATTCATTACAGACCAAGTTATAATTCAGGTCACAATAGAATTCTTATGGGGACACCTGGCTGGCTGTCAGTTAAGCCTCCGACTCTTGATTTCAGCTCAGGTCATGATCTGAGGGTTGTGGGATCGAGCCCTGCATCGGGCTCTGTGCTCAGTGTGGAGTCTCCTTTTCCCTCTCTCCACACAGCTCTCAAATAAATAAATAAATAAAATCTTAAAAAAAAAACAAAACCCAATAGGATTTTTATGTTTTGCAAAGTTTATGGAAAAGTGAACTTAAGTAGTTAAGTAATTAATATGGAGAAAATAGTGATTTTGGAGCTAACGATTAAAATGAAGTGCTTGTTCTGCCATTTACTCTCATTGTAGCATGGACAACTCAATCTTTCTTTGTCTTAGTTTCTTCATCCATAAAATAGCAACAAAAACACCAACTTTTGCAGAGCACTAAAAAATAAATTATAAATACTGTTTCCCCACTGTGTATTTTGGTATTGGAGATATGTTCTGGTGGAAACTTTCTCACTGTCTAGTGGAATGGTAAAGGTCTCATATATATAAGAGGAGAAGAAACACAATTTCTGTGTATTAGACATGCCTTGTTCCTTGACCTGTCCAGAGCAAGGGGCATTTTTGCATGTTGTAGAACCTAGCTGGCAGTGAACCGACTTCTCTCTCGCTCAAGAATTCAAACTGGGAGACATAAGTTTGCAGACAGCAGGCTTTTGAACAGAAAATGGGCGGAGAGGGCAGCCATCCTGTTGGGTCAAGTGGAAGCTAATTAGTAAGTAGAGAAAAATAGACTATAGATAAAGGAACTCTGCAAAAATACTGAGATTACTGCATTCTGGATATTGTTTTAAACACTTCACTTCATTAGCCCCTCTTATCAGTAATGAAATTGAAGAAACTGAGTAAGAGATCTAACTTCAGCCAGTCTCAGTTGGAGTTTACATCTAAATCATCAGCCTAGAGCATAAAAATGAGGCATAGAGAGGAGCCTTAATTTTCATCCACCTCCTGTGAGACCCTGTTGGGCAATGAGCCCCAATCATGGATTTCTGCAGTACTTACTATACTCTTTCAATAAACTTCCATTTTCTTGAGAAGATCTCTGTTCTTTAAGAAAATTAACCCTGATTAGAACAGCTAGGAAAATTCTAAAATTCCACCATGTATGGTAAGAAACAAAAAAATAAACACAAGAAACAATAACATCCTTTCAAAGCAAGCATATTAATTGCCCTTGGGTTGCTCAATATTGAACAGTATCTTTACATATTGGTCCTGGAGTCATTGCATGGACACACAGCCGATAGTATGTGATGAGACAAGAAAGATGCTTTGGTGGAAGTAAACACTGGTTCCCTTCACGTCTGACTCTTGTTTTGGAATCAAGAAATGTGAGGCCTTCAGCTTTGTTTTTCTTTTTCAAGATTGTTCTGGCTATGTGAGATCTCTTGAAGTTCCATGTGAATTTTAGGATTTTATTTTTATTTCTGAAAAAAAATGTTATTGGAATTTTGATAGGGATTGCATTGAATCTGTAGATCACTTTGGGTAAGAATGTTTTAACAATATTAAGTCTTCTAATCCATGAATACAGGATGTCTTGCATTTAATTTGTATCTTCTTTGATTTATTTGAAGAAGCAAGAAATACTACAAATGTTTTGTAGTCTTACGTGTACAAATCTTTCACCACATTGGTTAAGTTTATTCTTAAGTTCTATATTTTTTTTAAAGATTTTATTTATTTATTTAATTGACAGAAAGAGAGAGAGACAGCAAGAGAAGGAACACAAGCAGGGGAGCGGGAGAGGGAGAAGCAGGCTTCCTGCTGAGCAGAGAGCCCGATGCGGGGCTCAATCCCAGGACCCTGGGATCATGACCTGAGCTGAAGGCAGTCGCCCAACCAACTGAGCCACCCAGGCGCCCTTAAGCTCTATTTTTTTGATGCTACAGTAAATGTGGCTGTTTTCTTAATTTGCATTTTTGATCATTTTTAGTATATAGAAACACAACTGATTTTTCTGTGTTGATTTTTGTACTCTGAAACTTTGCTAAAATCATTTCTTTCTTTTATTTACTCACATTTTTTTATTATGTTATGTTAATCACCATATATTACATCATTAGTTTTTGATGTAGTGTTCCATGATTGTTTGCATATAACACCCAGTGCTCCATGCAGAATGTGCCCTCTTTAATACCCATCACCAGGCTAACACATCCTCCCACCCCCCGCCCCTCTAGAACCCTCAGTTTGTTTTTCAGAGTCCATAGTCTCTCATGGTTCATCTCGCCCTCCGATTTCCCCGCCTTTTTTTCCCTCCTGCTATCTTCTTCTTCTTCTTCTTTTTTTAACATATAATGTATTATTTGCTTCAGAAGTACAGATCTGTGATTCAACAGTCTTGCACACTTCAGAGCACATACCCTCCCCAATGACTATCACCCAGCCACCCCATCCCTCCCACCCCCCACCACTCCAACAATCCTCAGTTTGTTTCCTGAGATTAAGAATTCCTCATATCAGTGAGGTCATATGATACATGTCTTTCTCTGATTGACTTATTTCGCTCAGCATAACACTCTCCAGTTCCACCCACGTCGTTGCAAATGGCAAGATTTCATTCCTTTTGATAGCTGCATAATATTCCATTGTATATATATATACCACATCTTCTTTATCCATTCATCTGTCGATGGACATCTTGGCTCTTTCCATAGTTTGGCTATTGTGGACATTGCTGCTATAAACATCGGGGTGCATGTACCCCTTTGGATCCCTACATTTGTATCTTTGGGGTAAATACACAGTAGTGCAATTGCTGGGTTGTATGGTAGCTCTATTTTCAACTTTTTGAGGAACCTCCATTCTGTTTTCCAGAATGGCTGCACCAGCTTGCATTCCCACCGACAGTATAGGAGGGTTCCCCTTTCTCCACATCCCCGCCAACATCTATCATTTCCTGACTTGTTACTTTTAGCCATTCTGACTGGTGTGAGGTGGTATCTCATTGAGGTTTTGATTTGGATTTCCTGGATGCCGAGCGATGTTGAACACTTTTTCATGTGTCTGTTGGCTGTTTGGATGTCTTCTTTGGAAAAATGTCTGTTCATGTCTTCTGCCCATTTCTTGATTGGATCCTTTGTTCTTTGGGTGTTGAGTTTGGTAAGTTCTTTATAGATTTTGGATACTAGCCCTTTATCTGATATTTCATTTGCAAATATCTTCTCCCATTCTGTCTCGGTTGTCTTTTGGTTTTGTTGACTGTTTCCTTTGCTGTGTAAAACTTTTTATCTTGATGAAGTCCCAATAGTTCATTTTTGCTCTTGCTTTCCTTGCCTTTGACGATGTTTCTAGGAAGAAGTTGCTGCGGCTGAGGTCGAAGAGGATGCTGCCTGTGTTCTCCTTTAGGATTTTGATGGATTCCTGTCTCACATTTAGGTCTTTCAACCATTTTGAGTCTATTTTTGTGTGTGGTGTAAGGAAATGGTCCAGTTTCATTCCAGTTGCATGTGGCTGTCCAATTTTCCCAACACCATTTGTTGAAGAGACTG
>NW_022589728.1:21460269-21461092 GCF_004348235.1 Phoca vitulina
GGGACTCGATCCCAGGACTCTGGGATCATGACCTGAGCCGAAGGCAGCCACTTAACCAACTGAGCCACTCAGGCGCCCCGAGACTGTCTTTTTTCCATTGGACATTCTTTCCTGCTTTGTTGAAGATTAGTTGACCATAGAGTTGAGGGTCCATTTCTGGGCTCTCTATTCTGTTCCATTGATCTATGTGTCTGGTTTTGTGCCAGTACCATACTGTCTTGATGATGACAGCTTTGTAATAGAGCTTGAAGTCTGGAATTGTGATGCCACCAGCTTTGCTTTTCTTTTTCAACATTCCTCTTGCTACTCGGGGTCTTTTCTGGTTCCATACAAATTTTAGGATTATTTGTTCCATTTCTTTGAAAAAAAGTTGATGGTATTTTGATAGGGATTGCATTAAATGTGTAGATTGCTCTAGGTAGCATTGACATCTTCACAATATTTGTTCTTCCAATCCATGAGTATGGAACGTTTTTCCGTTTCTTTGTGTCTTCCTCAATTTCTTTCATGAGTATTTTATAGTTTTCGGAGTACAGATTCTTTGCCTCTTTGGTTAGATTTATTCCTAGGTATCTTATGGTTTTGGGTGCAATTGTAAATGGGATCAACTCCTTAATTTCTCTTTCTTCTGTCTTGTTGTTGGTGTATAGGAATGCCACTGATTTCTGTGCATTGATTTTGTATCCTGCCACTTTACTGAATTCCTGTATGAGTTCTAGCAGTTTGGGGTGGAGTCTTTTGGGTTTTCTACATAAAGTATATCATCTGCAAAGAGTGAGAATTTGACTTCTTCTTTGCCAATTCGGATGCCTTTTATTTCTTT
>NW_022589728.1:21461492-21462439 GCF_004348235.1 Phoca vitulina
AGTTTGGCTATTGTGGACATTGCTGCTATAAACATCGGGGTGCATGTACCCCTTTGGATCCCTACATTTGTATCTTTGGGGTAAATACACAGTAGTGCAATTGCTGGGTTGTATGGTAGCTCTATTTTCAACTTTTTGAGGAACCTCCATTCTGTTTTCCAGAATGGCTGCACCAGCTTGCATTCCCACCGACAGTATAGGAGGGTTCCCCTTTCTCCACATCCCCGCCAACATCTATCATTTCCTGACTTGTTACTTTTAGCCATTCTGACTGGTGTGAGGTGGTATCTCATTGAGGTTTTGATTTGGATTTCCTGAATGCCGAGCGATGTTGAACACTTTTTCATGTGTCTGTTGGCTGTTTGGATGTCTTCTTTGGAAAAATGTCTGTTCATGTCTTCTGCCCATTTCTTGATTGGATCCTTTGTTCTTTGGGTGTTGAGTTTGGTAAGTTCTTTATAGATTTTGGATACTAGCCCTTTATCTGATATTTCATTTGCAAATATCTTCTCCCATTCTGTCTCGGTTGTCTTTTGGTTTTGTTGACTGTTTCCTTTGCTGTGTAAAACTTTTTATCTTGATGAAGTCCCAATAGTTCATTTTTGCTCTTGCTTTCCTTGCCTTTGACGATGTTTCTAGGAAGAAGTTGCTGCGGCTGAGGTCGAAGAGGATGCTGCCTGTGTTCTCCTTTAGGATTTTGATGGATTCCTGTCTCACATTTAGGTCTTTCAACCATTTTGAGTCTATTTTTGTGTGTGGTGTAAGGAAATGGTCCAGTTTCATTCCAGTTGCATGTGGCTGTCCAATTTTCCCAACACCATTTGTTGAAGAGACTGTCTTTTTTTTTTTTTTTAAATATTTTATTTATTTATTTATTTATTTGACAGAGAGAAAGTGAGAGCACAAGCCAGGAGACAGAGGGAGAAGCAGGTTCCCCGCTGAGCGGG